>NW_025048765.1:0-370000 GCF_018831695.1 Puntigrus tetrazona | reverse complement strand
ACTTTTTGTTTATTGAAATAATATTGTTATTTGCAAGTAGGCCTACATAAAAATAATCACACCTCTTTTTCCACAAGGGTATAAATAAGTCACTTATGAAAAAAGAAATTGGAGAACTGACAAATTGTCAGAGAGAACACAGAAGGCATGAAATAACTTAAACTGTCTTTAATGACGAAACACAAGGATGATCCAACATGACGGCTTGAATATAAATTGAAAAAAACACAAAGAACGTAATGAGTAGACCCGACAAAAAAGAACTGAACATTAGGTTCCGGATTTCAGAATTCAGGATTTCAGAAGTTTTAATTGAATATTACACTCATCAGTCAGTCAATCAATCAATCAAGCCCAACTGTACTAGACTGCTAAATAAAATGTTATTTCAAACCCTCAGTTAAGCCAGATAAAGTTAGTATCACCAAGATCCAAGATGATGCATTTGAGTGGTACCCCCCTGAAACATGGAGTTTCCCCTGCAGTTTCTTTCCCCTCTCCTATGAAGTGAAAGTGGTTTCAAACAATCACAGCTGTGACTACACAGGAAGTCGCGTTGAAGTAAGACAACTTTCTTTCTCATTTTATATGTGCAGTTTTTTAATGTTTTGTTGCAGTTGATCAAAATACGTGTTTCATCCAAAATAGAAAAATGAAACCAACAAGACACAGTACAAGGTGAAATTCAAAAAACCATATACCTTCTGCGTCCGAGCACAGGACCCACTAACTAAAAAAGTGTGGGGTGACTGGAGTCACCATCATCAGTAAGTACAGTTTAAACTGCAGTATTATTATGTATTTTATAAAAATATTTCCCTTTAAATTCTACATTTGTTTTTAACAGAAGAAAACATAGGCACACCTAAAAGGTCAGTGTTGATTTGCATTTTATTACCATATTGGTAATTTCTAATTGTTCTATGATGCTTGATGGTGTTATCCTGACATTTGTCATTTCTTCGTTTTTTAAATGCAGGTCTAAAGGAAAAACATATATCTGCTTGACAATCTGCTTTTTTAATCCTGACAAAATATTACAAATATTCATATTTATACATATTTTATATAATTAAAATATGCCAATGGTGAAATTTATTTGTGCAATAATTTTCTAAACCATTAACACTATATTGGATTGCATCTGACAATGCCTTAATGAGAGAAAGAGAAAGTAGGTGTAATAAAGGCCAAATTCCAGTAAAATATCTTCAAAATCATATATGATGTCTGTTTATTAAGAGGCCAACAATAGCCAATGTGACAGAAAGTAGATTTAATCTATGTGTGTATGTGTTGGGGTGTATTGATAGACTTTGTATGATGTCTGTGTATCATTTTATGGACTGAGCATGTCTGTGTGTCTTAAGTATAATAATAATAATAATAATAATAAGTAATAATTTAAAATTAGGAATAACAACATGAATCACAAAATTGAATTAATATCTCTGTTCTCCTGGTCAACACAATTTCTCAATAGTTGAATGGTTGAGCTTCAGAAAATGATTAATAAAATGTCTTTGACAGTTAAAGATAAATACAAAAAACTGGAAATAAATAACCATATATATAGTATGTAAAAGTGTTAGGCAGGTGTGAAAAAAAGGTGTGTAAACAAAGAATGCTTTCAGAAATATAAATAATTTAATTACATTTATTTTTGTCAATTTACAAAATGTAAAGTGAACGAACAAAAGAAAAAATTAAATCAATATTTGTTGTTACTACATTTTGTCTTCAAACCAGCATCAATTCTTATTGGTACACATTCGCACAAAGTCAGGGATTTTTGTAGGATTATTGTCTGGTGTATGATCAACCAATTATACCAAACAAGTGCTAATGATCATCAATGTCACACTTTTATGTTGAAACTGAGTCATGAACTGAAACAGAAACAGCTGTGTAGTACGCTTAAAACTGGATGAGGAACAGCTAAACTACAGCTGCCAAGTTGAGGATGGAAAAGACAGTTTCATGTCATGGCAAGATTGAGCACAGCAACAAGACAAAAGGTATTTACACTGCATCAACAAGGTCTCTCCCAGACAAAGATTTTAAAGCAGACTGTAGTTTCAAGATGTGCTGTTCAAGCTCTTTTGAAGAAGCACAAAGAAACGGGCAATGCTGAGGATCGTAGATGCAGTGGTGATCTTAGTGCAGCGGATAAAAGACACATCAGGCTCATAACCCTTCGAAATCGGAAGATGTCCAGCAGTGCCATCAGCTCAGAACTGGTAGAAACCAGTGGTCCGGAGATGTCTGGCCAGAAGTGGTCTTCATGGAAGAGCCGCAGCCAAAAAGCCATACCTCTGATGTGGGAACAAAACCAAGCGACTAAAGTATGCACAAAAACATAGGAACTGGGATGCATAAAAATGGCATCAGGTGCTCTGGACTTTGATAAGTCAAAATTTTAAATATTTGGCTGTAGCCGAAGGGCTACAGCGGTACAATAATGAGGCAACAGTGAAGCATGGTGGAGGTTCCTTGAACGTTTTGGGCTGCATTTCTACAAATGTATTTGGAAATTTGGTCAGAATTGTGTTCTCAATGCTGAGAAATGCAGGCAGATACTTATTTATCATGCAGTACCATCAGGGAGGTGTATGATTGGCCTCAAATTTATTCTGCAGGAGTAAAACAACCCCAAACATACAGCCAAAGTCATTAAGAACTATCTTAAGTGTAAAGAAGTACTGGAAGTGATGGAATGGCCCCCACAGATCCCTGATCTCAACATCATCGAGTGTGTCTGGGATTACATGAAGAGACAGAAGAATGTGAGAAAGCCTACAACCACAGAAGATCTGTGTTTAATTCTCCAAGATGTTTGGAACAACATACCAGCCAAGTTCCTTCAAAAACTGTGTGCAAAAGTACCTAGAAGAATTGCTTGTGCTTTTATTTGGATTTATCTTTTGTTTATTCACTGCACTTTGTTAATTTATGAAAATAAATGTTTAACACTTCCATTTTCAAAAGCATTCTTTGTTCACAGCATTTTTTTCACACCTGCCTAGATACAGTCAGGACCATAAATATTGGGACATCGACACAATTCTAACATTTTTGGCTCTATACACCACTACAATGGATTTGAAATGAAACAAACAAGATGTGCTTTAATTGCAGACTGTCAGCTTTAATTTGAGTTGGTAGTTACATCCAAATCAGGTAAACGGTGTAGGAATTACAACAGTTTGGATATGTGCCTCCCACTTGTTAAGGGGCCAAAAGTAATGGGACAATTGGCTTATCAGCTGTTCCATGGCCAGGTGTGTGTTTTTCTCATATTATGCCAATTACAATGAGAAGATAAAAGTTCATTTCTGTTGCTGTCAACTCTCAAGATGAGATCCAAGGAGCTGTCACTATCAGTGAAGCAAACCATCATTAGGCTGAAAAAACAAAACAAACCCATCAGAGAGATAGCAAAAATATTAGGCGTGACCAAAACAACTGTTTGCAGTTTCTTAAAAATTCTTAAAACAATTCTTAAAAAGAAGGAATGCACCAGTGAGCTCAGCAACACCAAAAGACCCGGAAGACCACAGAAAACAACTGTGGTGGATGACTGAAGAATTCTTTCCCTTGTGAAGTAAACACCCTTTACAACAGTTGGCCAGATCAAGAACACTCTCCAGGGGGTAGGTGTATGTGTGACAAAGTCAACAATCAAGAAAAGACTTCACCAGAGTGAATACAGAGGGTTCACCACAAGATGTAAACCATTGGTGAGCCTTAGAGGTTGCTAAACGACATCTAAAAAAGCCTTCACAGTTCTGGAACAACATCCTATGGATAGATAAGACCAAGATCTACTTTTTTACCAGAGTGATGGGAAGAGAAGGGTATGGAGAAGGAAAGGAACTGCTCATGATCCTAAGCATACCACCTCATCAGTGAAGCACGGTGGTGGTAGTGTCATAGCATGGGCATGTATGGTTGCTAGTGGAACTTATTCTCTTGTATTTATTGATGATGTGACTGCTGACAAAAGCAGCAGGATGAATTCTGAAGTGTTTCGGGCAATATATTGCTTATATTCAGGCAAATGCTTCAGAACTCATTGGACGTCGCTTCACAGTGCAGATGGACAACAACCCAAAGTATACTACAAAAGCAACCTAAGAGTTTTTGAAGGGAAAGAAGTGGAATGTTATACAATGGCCAAGTCAATCACCTGACCTGAATCCGATTGAGCATGCATTTCACTTGCTGAAGACAAAACTGAAGCGAAAAGGCCCAAAGAGCAAGCAGGAACTGAAGACAGTTGCAGTAGAGGCCTGGCAGAGCATCACCATGGATGAAACCCAGTCTGGTGATGTCTAAACGTTCCAGACTTCAGGCTGTAATTGACTGCATTGAAGGATTTGCAATTAAGTATTAAAAAGTAAAAGTTTGATTATTATTCTGTCCCATTACTTTTGGTCCCTTAACAAGTGGGAGGCACTTATGCAAACTGTAATTGTAATTCCTACACCATTCACCTGATTTGGATGTAAATACCCTCAAATTAAAGCTGACAGTCTGCAGTTAAAGCACATCTTGTTCGATTCATTTCAAATCCATTGTGGTGGTATATAAAGCCAAAAATCGTAAAAATGGTGTATATATATATATATATATATATATATATATTGTTTCTTTAACATGCTATCACCAAGCCAGCAGAGGGAGCCCTTACCTCTGGATGATCTGTGATCACTCCCTCTGCTGCTACTTCCTGTTTTAAGATTATAAATTCTGAAGCAGGCCCCTCACTTTCAGGTTGCATTGATTGTTTGTTTGTTTCTAGTTAGCTTAGCCTTGTGTTTCCCTTGTCATAGATTCTTTGGTTTTGACCCTGCCTGACTTTTGATTCTTTGATTGTTTGCTGCCTGACCCGACCTCTGCCTGTTTTTTGGATTCTGTTGTTGCCTTGCCTCTTATACTCCTGTTTGCTGTGTTTCGACGTCTGCCTGCTTTGACCATGCCTTCAACCAATAAAAGCCTGCTCATGGATCTGCACGCCTCAGACCTCTCACTCATGACACATGCATGCATGCATTCATTCATTAATTACTCAACCTCAATTTTACCTTGGCTGCATTTGTCTAGTAGTGGGTAGTCATGCATAGCTTTTACATGTAAAAAAGCAAATTCCATTTTGCTTGTTTTACTAATTATATAAAAATATATATATTTTTTACATTTACATTTACATTTAGTCATTTTGCAGACGCTTTTATCCAAAGCGACTTACAATTGAGAGTACAACAGCGATTCATTTTTTTGAGAGACGAACAGACAGAGTAAGTGCTTGTAACACCCAGTCACAGGCAGTGTTCAAATTAGTACATGCCAGAAGGGAAGGAATAAACAAGGGGAAGGAGAAGTGAGAATAATTTTTTTTTTTTTTTTTTTTTTTTTTTTTTTTTTTTTTTTTATGATGAGGTCAGGTATTGCTGAAAGATGTGAGTTTTCAGCTGTTTCTAAAGATTTACAGAGATCCAGCATTCCGGATATGTATGGGAAGATCGTTCCACCAGCCAGGAACAGAGAACGAGAAAGTTCTGGAGAGTGATTTCGAGCCTCTTTGAGATGGTACCACGAGGCGTCGCTCGCTAGCAGATCTCAGACTTCTAGAGGCCGTGTAGATTTGTAATAGTGAGTGGAAGTAGACCGGTGCCGAGTCTGTGGTTGTTCTATATGCAATATTCTATTTTTAATATTTTAATAATAATTTTTCAAGTGTAAAATCAACAATCTTCTCCAAAGATCTTTGAGCAACTGATTGACTCTCCTTTGTGCAGATATTACAAACATTGCAAACATGGAGGAAAACGTATGAAGTAGGTTTTGGATTTATTGATACTATGAGGTGTTTGTGCAACTGTCCCTTTTTTTCTTTTTCTTTTTATTATTATTATTATTATTATTATTATTACTACTACAAAAAGAGATTACATATTACTTCTCCAAGTTAGATTTGCTGAGTGCTTACAACCTTATCTGCATTCGAGAAGGAGAGGGGTGGAAGGCAGCTTTTTCCAGTATTGGGTTAGGTCATTTGGACTTGCAAACAGTCCTTCAGTGGTCTTCAGAGAAATGCTAAATCAGTGGGTCATTATCTGCATTGATTATATCTTTATTTACTCTGATTCCTTTGAAAGTTACGTTAAGCATGTCAGAGCAGTGCTTCAGTGGCTCATAGATCACCAACTCTACGCCAAACTACAGAAGTGTGAGTTCCATCAGACCCAGACTTCCTTCCTTTGTTACATCATCAGTTCAGAAGGGGGTACCATGGATGACAAAAAGGTGCAGTAGGTTCTCAACTGGCCCAAGCCCAATAACGTCACGTCGGATGACCAACGAATTGGGATCTCGCTTCGAGAGACCAATCTACTTCGAGTGTATCTAAACGAGCCAATTGAAGATTGGCATGCGCTAATCGCATCCAGCTGCCGCTGATCACAGCGCGTGTATAAATAAGCAGCGGGTGCAGCGCATATTTAGGTTTTCGCTGAGGAGCCGAGCTAGTGACCCGGCCCCTTCAGCAGAGGTGCAGCACCGTGGCAACGGGACGTGACGTCTCCGTTCCCTTCTTCAGGGAACGAGGGTTACATACGTAACCGAGATGTTCCCTTTCAGTCGGTCACTCCGAGTCACGTCGGATGACCGACGAATTGGAATCCCTACCAAAACGCCTGGGACGCTGCCTCTTCCAGTGTCCTGTGGGAGCCCACAAGCCCCCTCAGTCTATCGGCGTAGGCCGGGGCTCAACCACAAGAAGCCAGCTACTTTTGTAACACTACCCATTCGTAAGACTGGAACACTGGGAAACGTCCCACGTTCTAGTGAACAGGGACGTGCGGAAGTCCAGCCTTCCCGTAGGAGGTCTCGGAACGAATACGCATATGGACAGTATTTCAGTTTGCATATGGAAAATTGGAGGTGATTGAACCCTCTTAGACGGGCAGAAGGTCTGCCGGGGAAACACGGGGCTCTAAGGCTATGCCGTGGAAATACACACATAAAGTCCTCTTGGGGTACTTTACATGGCTCCCAGCCCTCACCGGTTCTCACGGATTCATCGAGAGGGCCTGGCGCCGGATGCTCCGCAACATCTGGCTGCCGAGGGGAATGGAGGAGCTCGACAGGGTCTACTGTATGGACGCTCTGGAGCGGTCAACAAGCCGACCCGAAACCGGGCCTCTCAGTGCTTCTACCCGTTTGAGGTGAGAACACAGGAGGATACCGGTTCCACACGTAGGCTATAGAATCTAGCAATCGTGTTGGGGGTCGCCCAGCCCGCAGCTCTACAAATCTGTCAGCGAGGTGCCACAGGCCACCGCCCAGGACGATGCAACACTTGCTGAGTGTGCCCGCAACCTGAGGGGGCAGGGCATACCCTGTGCTTGGTAGGCTAGGGTAATGGCGTCCACTATCCAGTGAGCCATCCTCTGCTTGGAGGCGGCACTCCCCTTCTGCCGGCCTCTGTGACAAACGAGAGCTGGACTGAGGTCCTGAAGCTTTGTGTCTGGTCAACGTAGCATCTTAGTGCTCGGACGGACAAGCAACGTCAGGGCTGGGTCTGCCTCCTCCAGGGGCAGCGCTTGAAGGTTCACCACCTGGTCTCTGAAGGGGGTAGTGGGAACCTTGGGCACGTAGCCGGGCCGTGGCCTCAGTGTTACCTGGGAATCCGCGAGCCCAACTGTAGGCACGAATCGTCGACCGAAAAAGCCTGCAGGTCCCCTACCCTCTTGATGGAGGCCAATGCGAGCAGGAGCAACGTCTTCATAGATAAAAGAACTTTAGCACAACTGCTGGCAAGGGTTCAACGGAGCCTACTGCAGTGCTGTCAGCACTACAGACAGGTCCCAAGAGGGTACTGTTGGGAGCCGTGGAGGATTCAACCTCCTGGCTTCCCTCAGGAACCTGATAATCCGGCCATACTTACCCACAGACCTCCCATCTATGGGGTCATGATTTGCAGCGATTGCAGCCACGTAGACTTTAAGGGTGGAGGGAGACAGCCTTCGCTCCAACCCTTTCTGCAAGAAGATAAGCACGACTGATAGGGCAATTCCGGGGGTCTTCACCCTGAGAAGAACACCACTCGACGAACAGGCTCTACTTCAAGGCATAGGCCTGTCTCGTGGACGGCACTCTAGCCGAAGAAATGGTGTCAACTACCCCTTGAGGTAGGTCACCTAGAGCCTCCGCGTCCCATCCAGGGACCAGACATGGAGTTTCCAGAGGTCTGGACGCGGGTGCCAAGGGGTGCCCCGTCTCTGAGTCAGAAGATCCTTCCTCAGAGGATCGGCCAAGGAGGGCTGTCGCGAGAAGCACAAGTTCTGGGAACCAAGTCTTCACCAGTAGGGTGCTACTAGCAAGACCTGCTCCTTGTCCTCCCTGACCTTGCACAGTGTCTGTGCAAGAAGGCTCACTGGGGAAATACATACTTGCAAAGGCCCCGCAGCCAGCTGTGTGCGAGTGGGCAATGGGAAGTCTCTGGAGAGGCAAACAGGTCTACCTGAGTGGCTCGGAAACGTTCCCAAATCAGCTGAACCGCCCGGGGATGGAGTCTCCATTCTCTGGGTAGTGCAGCTCGCGACAGCTCGTCGGCTGCCTGGTTGCACACTCCTGGAATGTGAATGGCGAGAAGCGACCTCAGAACTTCCGACTCCATAGGAGGAGGAGGTGGTGGCCTCGTTGCGACATACGACGGGAGCGTAGACAACCTTGTTGGTTGATGTACGCAACGGTTAGTATGTTGTCTGTGCGGACTAGTACATGCTGGCCTCGAAGACAGTTCTTGAGACTGCCTAGGGCGAGATGTACTGCCAGCAACTTTAGGCAGTTGATGTGCCATTGCAGTTGAGGGCCCGTCCAAACCCCTGACACTGCATGCCCATTCTACGTGGCCCCTCAGCCAGTGGTGGAGGCATCCGTGAAACCACAGCATACCTGGAGACCTGCTCCAGGGGCACTCCAGCCCGAAGGAGCGAGAGGTCTGACCACGGGGTGAAGGTTTGGCGGCAGGCCGGTGTTATTTGAACCCGGTGAGTGCCACTTTGCCACGCCCACCTCAGGACTCGATCGTGTAGCCAATGTTGAAGCGGTCTCATATGGAGTAGTCCCAGCGGCATCACTGTGGCCGCGGCTGTAATATGCCCCAGGAGCCTCTGAAAATATTTCAGTGGGACCGCCGTCCTGCTCTTGAACATATTCAAGCAGTTCAACACCGAATTGGCACGCTCCTCTGTGAGCCATCTGATCGATCGAATCCAGCTTCATCCCAAGAAAAGAGATCCTCTGCATTGGACAGAGTTTGCTCTTCTCCTGGTTGACCTGAAACCCCAACTGGCTGAGGTGCTGTAGCACCAGATCCCTGTGTTCGCACAACTGAGCCCGGGACTGAGCCAGTCATCCAGTTAGTTGAGAATGCGAACGCCTTACTCTCTCAGTGGAGCAAGGGCTGCCTCCGCGACTTGCATGAAGACGCGTGGCGACAGGGAGAGCCCGAAGGGTAGGACTTGTACTGATATGCTCGACCTTCGAACGCGAACCTCAGGAATGGCCTGTGGCGCGGAAGAATCGACACATGAAAGTACGTGTCCTTCAGGTCGATCGCTGCAACCAATCCTGGGGACGGACGCACTGAATAGGCGTTTCTGTGTCAACATCCTGAACGGGAGTGCTCGATTCAGGACTCGCAGATCCAAGATTGGTCGTAACCCACCGCCTTTCTTGGGCACTATGAAGTATGGGCTGTAAGCCCCGACCTCATATCGGCTGGAGGAACCGGCTTTATCGTGCCTTCACTAGAAGGACAGCAATCTCCGCCCACAAGACAGGGGCACGCGCATTGTTCACTGACATATAGCGGATCCCACTGAACTTGGGGGGACGCCGGACGAACTGAATCATATAGCCGAGTCGAAGGGTTCGCAGGAGCCACCGGGATAGCCTGGGAAGATTCAACCAGGCATCCAGAGACCGAACTAGCGGCTCGAACGGAACCACCGGACGTGCAGGCGATGGGGCAGCGAGGGGGAGTGCAGGGACCCGGCTCGGGCGTCTCGTGGCCGGTCCGAAGCGGGGTCTGAGTGTGTGCAACTCTTACCTGCATCCCCGCAGAAGTGAGGCGGGTAGGCCGTTGGTTCGTCCTCCCAGTCTTCCCACTGCTGCATATTAGCCCAGAGACAGAGGAAACCGCCCTTGTCGAGGTTTTAGGTAGCGGCAACATTCTCTGCCCGGCAGAGCGGCTCCCTCCATCCCCGGATCTGAGGGCCTCTTGCACCTGCGCTTTCCTCCAGGTTTGGCAGGAGCCTGGACAGGCTGGGACACCCTCGGCGACGAGCTGGCTGAGGCGGGCCGTCGGCGGCTGGGTGAAAGCAGCAGCTGCACGCCGAGGCAGGATGTTTCTTACCTCAGTCTGCTTCTGGGCAGCGGAGAACTGCTGGTCAAAGTTCTCCACTGCGTCGCCGAAGAGGCCGGTCTGGGACATGGGGGGGATTCAAGGAACGTGTCTTGTCTACCTCGCGCATGTCAACCAGACACAGCCACAGATGGCATTTCTGGACCACCGTAGTGGCCATCGCACAACCCAGAGACCGCGTTGTGACCTTCGTCGCTCGTGGCGCGAGGTCCATCACGATACAGAGTTCTTTCAGAACTTTCGGGTCATGACCACCCCTGTGCAGATCCTTCAGTGCCTTGGCCTGATGAACCTGCAACAACGCCAAAGCGTGTACTGCAGACGCAGCTTGTCCACAGGCCGCACAAGGCACTGCCGTTCAGAGCCGACGAGTACCTGCAGGCCCAGGAGGGGAGCACAGGATCACCGCACTAAGCAGAAACGGCATTGGGACACAGCTGCATCCCAACTGACCGCTCCACTGGGGGGGCGGTCACTGTAACTCCCTGGCTGTGCCGCTGTCAAGGGTGGTGAAGTAGGAGGAGCCACTGGGGCAGTTTCTGGCAGTGAAAAGTGCTTTCCACATCCCAGTAAGCTCCTCATGCACTTCCGGGAAGAAAGGTACCAGGGTGGGGCCCTGAGAACCAGCGCGAGCCACCCTTAAATACCAATCGTCCAGCCTCGAGGGCCCGGGAAGCAGTGGAGGTTTCCACTTGATCCCGATCACCTCGGCGGCCTGGGCAAGCATAGCCACCATTTCTAGATCTGTATCCAGTACATTCAACGCCTGGTAGACGCAGAGCAACCGGATCTTCACTTCCAGAAATGTCTGGCTCACCTTCCGATGCAGCGATTGACTTCTGATCATCAGGGGGAGCCCAAGAGGGTAAAGCTGATACCCCACGTGAGGGTCCAGACTGCCCCTTTTGCAGCCCCACTGGTTGCAGAGTTTAAGCTTTGTGTCACAACGAAATGGAGCCCACCTGTCTGTAGCCAGGATGAGAACCAAGTCGAGCAAACACAAGCTCCGCCCCCTTTTTTCAAGGTGACAGAGCCCGCCCATCACTCTGAGATGACCATCTCCCCGCGAGGAAATGATTCATCCACAACTGCCACCTCAGCGTGCAAAGCCCAGGCACACGAGGCAACGATTGTGACCATCACCTAACACCAGGTAACAACCGCATCCAGAAACACACGGGTGTACGTCGTCTGTAGCAAGACCCACGCTGTCTTCCAAGACGCGTCGAGTTTGCCAGACGTAACGTCGTCTTTAAAAAGACGCACCCGCGAATGCTCTTTTAGTGCTGAGGCAACAGGGGATAGCCGTTTTGCACACAAACAGGGGGGTAGTGCAGCCTGATTGTGGCAATCCACTCGACGCAGGAAAACGACCTCCGCTGAAACGCCGTACTCCAACACTCGTAGATCGTCTTTGGAGAGGAACAGTCACGCTCGGCTCCGAAGTGAAAAGCTAAATATGCGCTGCACCCGCTGCTTATTTATACACGCGCATGTGATCAGCTGCAGCTGGATGCGATTAGCGCATGCCAATCTTCAATTGGCTCGTTTAGATACACTTGAAGTAGATTGGTCTCTCGAAGCGAGATCCCAATTCGTCGGTCATCCGACGTGACTCGGAGTGACCGACTGAAAGGGAACTTCAGAGATTCCAGGGCTTTGCTAGCTTCTATCGGTGGATTAATTTGTAATTTCAGTATAATCGCCACTCCCTTTACGTCACTGCTTCAGTGAGGTCGGCAACGCCTAAACTGGACAACGGCCAGGGAAACAAGCCTTCCTTCAGGAACTATTATCTTCAGCCCCAATCTTGTATCATCCTAAGCGGGATCAGGAGTTCACAGAAGTAGACACCTCTAATATAGGATTCAGAGCGGTGCTCTTACAATGTCATGGTAATCCCCTAAAATTATTTCAAATTATTTTCAAAATTATTATTTTTAAGCCTTCTTTTCCCATAAACTCAGAGGAGAGGAATTATGACATGGGATACAGAGAGCTGTTAGCCATGAAGGCCTTCACTGTGCTAACTGACCATCACAAACTAGATCCACCAAAAGATCTGTTTTCTTCTCTTGATTTGACTTTAAGATACATATAGGCCAGAATCCAAAAACGTTAAAGCAGATACTTTCTAAAGAGAGTCTGACCAGTCATCTGCACCTACACCAATTTATACTGCCCTCTAAGATCATTCTAGCTCCTGTAAAATGAGATAAAATGACAGAAACAACAGAACAACAGTAGCATTAAACTGATTACTAAAAGCTGCAAGATGTAATGCAAAATAATTCAGTTGTAACAAGCTATTGTAATATATATGCGTATGTTATATAAGCACAGATAACCATATGATAAATTACACATCTTACCCCCACCAACTTCTCTTGAGTAAAAAAATTTACTTATGCTTAATGCTGATTGGCCATCTTCTTCTTAAGGTTTGCTTGGTGGATGGCAAACCAACTAATAGGTGCTTTACCACCACCTGCTGGAATCGAGTGTGGAACAAACTTTTAACTCTGGCCAATACAGTAGAACTCTTTTCATCAATGAGAAACCTTTCGGCACGCCCCAACCTTTATGCACACCTAAACCTTTTGGCACGCCCATTGCTCCAGGCTGCAGCTAATCCTCTCTGCCTAGTAATGTGTGGTTTTTTTTTCAAATATTTCAAATATAGATTGGTTTCGAGGACTGGTACTGATTTGTATTGGGAATTAAAAATGTATATATATCAATAGTGCTGCTCCAAACCATCTCCAGCAAGGATCCTGGGTAAAAAACATACTAAACCTGGTTTTATTAGCATCACTCAGACAAGACCAAATACATTTAAATGGATTTCAGTTGGTTATGTTTCAGATTATCCTGACCATTCTGTTGTCCTGGATTTGAGGAAATACTGGAACTGTATTTCTAATGGCTGAAAGATTAGTGCAGTGGTATCTAAACATAGAAGTAGCCTTCCTGGACCCACGCAATTAAACACTCAGGAGGAGAGACAGGTAATCCACAGGGTTGGATATAGGAATGCCAAAAAATCTTTTTGTAAATTGAAGGGAATTTTGGGAATGACTGAAGAAGATAGCAGCGAGGGAAGAAAATAATCATCAGAATGCAAGTTATTTGACAATATGTATACAAGTTGTATTTTTATTTAAATGTAGCAATGCACGCAGCTGGTCAAAAGATTTAAATATATTTTAACATTTTTGAAATATGTAATATATAAATTTATTTCTCCAGTGTTTTATTTTCCTTCAGAACTCATTCTGATATGCTGATTTGCTGTTCAAGAAATATTTCTGATTATTATCAATGTTGAAAACAGTTGCACAATAGTTTTGTCCACACCAGGGATTCATATGATTCGACACTTGCGCTTAATTTCTGAAAATCTGAAATTTTTGATGTACGAACAACAAGGATAATGCATAACATTTTAATTAGCTAGCAGGTCATAAAGAAGGGGTTTGCACAAATAGTCAGACATTTGAATAATCGAACTTTAATTATTATTCGAACAGTAAAAATACTATTCAAATTTTAATATGTGTTGATTTGGTGGATGCAAATCCAAAATTCACAGCGAGTCCAAGATGAATCATAAGCAGTTATAACTAAATGCTAGTGGTGGGCAGAGTGAGGCTTAGTGAAACACTTTGTGAAACACTGAAACAGAAAATGTGTCAAGGCTTCAAAATGCTTTGACGCATGTCTCTACACCTAATGGTCATTTTCAAGTATTGTTCTTAAATTGTTTCTCCAAAGAAACAGTTAAATGAATAATATGTGTTTGGGGGAGAGGTTAGTGTTTTGGAATGCAGTCATCTTGGATTCTACTCTTCTACATTATACTGTACAGTGCTTTGATGCAACCTGTGTTGTTAAAAGTGCTATATAAATAAAAATTATTGATTGATTGATTGATTGATTGATTGATTGATTCAAATCCTGAGTAGAGCACTGTTTATATAAATACAAGAAGCAATTTCTTTAAAATTCTATTTCACTTCTATTTCACTTATTAGATTAGATTAGATTGTCATTACACATGTACAAGTTCAAGGTAACGAAATGCAGTTTAGGTCTAACCAGGAGTGCAATAAGCAGCAAGTGCAGGATATAGGTATAAATATAAATTACAAGTGCACAAACAAGTAATATGTACAGGAGATAAATATGTATAAATTAAATTACAGGTGAATGTGTTAAGAGAATAATATACAGGTTAATATACAATCAGTGGGGGGCAGAATTCAGTAGTGAGACAGCTCTGGTAAAAAAGCTGTTCCTCAGTCTACTTCTTCTAGTCCGGGGGAATCTGAATCGCCTGCCATATGGCAGGAGGAAAAACAGTTTGTGGGCAGGGTGAGAGGAGTCCTTAAGAATACTGCGTGCTCGACGCAAACAGTGTTTTTTCTGGATGTCCTCAATGGATGGAAGTGGAGTTCCTGTGATGCGCTGGGCAGTTTTCACCACCCGCTGCAGTGCCTTACGCTCAGCAACAGAGCAGCTTCCATACCAGACTGTGACACAGTTCGTTAGGATGCTCTCTATTGTGCAGCGATAGAAGTTCACCAGAATGGCTGAGGATAGCTGGTTCTTCTTAAGTTTCCTCAGGAAGAAAAGACGCTGGTGAGCGTTCTTGACCAGGCTGGAGGTGTTGGTGGTCCAGGACAGGTCTTGAGAGATGTGGGTTCCTAGGAACTTGATGCATGAGACTGGCTCAACAGCAACCCCATTAATGTGGATGGGATCATGTGTGTCTCTTCTTATCTTCCTGAAGTCCACAATCAGCTCCTTGGTTTTGGTAGTGTTAAGGAGCAGATTATTGTCTTTGCACCACGTGGCCAGATGCTGGACCTCCTCCCTGTAGGCAGTCTCATAGTTGTTGCTGATGAGACAGATCACCGTAGTATCGTCTGCAAACTTAATGATGGAGTTAGATCCAAACACAGGCCTGCAGTTGTGGGAGTAGAGGAAGGGGCTCAGCACACAGCCTTGTGGTACGCCAGTGTTGAGAGTGACAGTAGTGGAGCAGATGTGACCTGACCTAACATGCTGAGGTCTGTTGGTCAGGAAGTCCATAACCCAGTTACACAGTGAGATGTTAATGTCAAGATCTCTGAGTTTGGTAATTAACTTAAAGGGTATGACAGTGTTGAATGCTGAGCTGAAGTCAACAAACAGCATCCGTGCGTAAGTGTGTGAATACGGAGTGCAGTGCGATGGAGACTTCATCCTCAGTGCTCCTATTGACTTTAGCTTAGCTCTTAGCCCAACGCGCTTCCCCCGCCTTTGTTTATGAGCGTGCCACCGCCTTTGAGCGCTTCCGCCCGGCCGGGAAGAGTGCTCTGCCTCGGTTGTACTGATGATCTCAGGGACGAGTCGAAGGTTGCCGATAAAACTGTCGGAAATGCATGATATATCCATGATATATCCAAAAGCTCTTGTCGGGTGTACGATGTAAAGGCACTGCTGTTCTGCACGCACAGACCCGAAATGAGCAAGTAAAATACTGCAAAACTGGCAAGACACGGAGCCTTGCGACACTGAGCCTCGCGATGTGTAAGCTCCGCAATCTTTAGTCTTCATAGCACACATACATAATGTATTTTTTCATACTTTTTTTGTGGTTTATGTTTATATGTGCATTTTATTATTGTATACTGGAAGCTTGTGGCACTAAAATACATCTTGTATGTGTAATCTTTGTGAATAATTTTTTTTTGTGTGACAATATATTCATTTAAAAATGTTTATTTCAGTTTACTTCAGTTTAATGTTGGAATTGATCAGCTCACTCTGTGATATCCTGTTTTCTAAGCTTTATTGATACACAATACAATGCAGGACGATAAAAGATCAGTTACACCATAATGACTGTGTTATTGACATATATATATATATATATATATATATATATATATATATATATATATATATATATATATATATATATATATATATATATATATATATATATTAATAATAAATTTTAATCTAGCCTTAATATAATACAGTAAATTACACTACAAATGTCACTGTTACGTCCCCGGACAAATGTTTTTTTTTCTTTCCTTTGTATCGTTCCCTCCCTTTCTATCTCTCTCTCTCTCTCTTTATCTCTCTGCTTGTAAGTAGGAGGTAATGGGCGCCACCTGTCAGCAATGATTGGCTGGTTATACTGATTGGAAGATGAGCGGGAGCACTTCGACCACAGGACAGGGTGGTTGTGTGTGTGTGGAAGCTTTGTTGTGAGGCCTTGTTTGTTCTTGTGTTTTAAGGGTTCCTTCTGTTGTTTTACAAATACCATTTTGTTAACTGTTTTCTCTTAGTGACATTGGGGGTCATTCTGTGTTGTAGATTCCATCTTTTCAACCAGAGGACTTACTATGGGAACTCTATGTTGTTTTGTTTAATGGTCCTTTTACTTATGTTAAATTGTTTGCCTGGGATGGGGTTTAAGTAGAGAGGGGGTGCCTTTTTTATTTTTGGACTTGTTTTCTCCTGTTTGTTAGAAAGGGAGTCAGGGTATTTTGGATATATTTTTGTTTCCTTTTAGAAGGTTAGTTTCTGTTGCTAGGTAGAAGTATTATGTTTATTGTTTTTGCCTGAGCTCCCTCTCGAAGACATAAAACCTCTTATTTTCTTATTTGTATAATAAAATTGTTATACTTTCCCTCGTCCACGATGTGCAATGGGTTTTTCTTTTGTAATTTATCTTTTTTTTTCTTTTTCTTTGAGGATCATTTTTTTGCCTCGTTGCTGACACACACACACACACAACACCGTTTTCTATTGTTGCGAGACCTAGATTTGAGCTGGGACCTTTTTTGGTTTTTTTCTCTTTTGTTTCAATAGCAGATTTCTTTAATATTCACATTTCTAAAGAGTCAACTAAGCAGGTTATCAAAGAGGAGTTATATGGGGAGCTGGTGAAAGCTGGCATCTTAGTCGCACCTGATAAGGAGGGTGTTGTTGAGGAAGAATCAGAATCGGTGGGCAAGGCCGCTGGTTTGGATTATATTCCCAACATGGATCCCAGAGATTCTGGTGCAGACCCTTTTCTGGCAATTAAGTTGAGAGAGTTAGATCTCCAGGTGAAATAAAGAATGTGAGGCTCAGCGTATTAAGCTTCGAGTGATAGAAGCTGAACGGGAGCAGGATAGTGAGCAGCATCGGCATGAGCTAGAGGCTCTAAGGCTACGCAGTAGGCCTGCTCCATTACCACAAGTTAGTCTCTCACAGTCTCCAGCTAGACTCTGAGTCTGATTTTGATGTCAGTAAATATGTTCGACTCGTACCTCCATTTAGAGAAGCAGAAGTAGACTCCTACTTTACAGCATTTGAACGTGTGGCCGCTAAGTTGCGGTGGCCTAAGGACATGTGGGCTCTACTTCTTCAATGCAATTTGTCCGGTAAAGCTCAAGAAGTTTCTGCTGTATTACCTATTGAACAATCTTTAGATTATGATATAGTAAAGTCTGCTGTACTAAGAGCATATGAATTGGTTCCGGAAGCGTATCGCCAAAAGTTCAGATCTCAAGCAAAAACAGCCAGACAAACGTACGTTGAACGTAAGCGAGAGAAAAGGCACTATTTGAAAAGTGGTGTTTTTCTAGTAAGGTTAGTACTTTTGACCAGCTCCAAGAGCTAATCTTGTTAGAAGACTTTAAAGCATGTGTTCCTGAGTGTTGTTGTTCATTTAAATGAGCAGAAAGTGTTAGCCCTAACCGATGCTGCTATTTTAGCAGATGAGTTTGTGCTGACTCATCGTAATTGTGTTCTCTTCAACCCGTCAGACAAAGAAACTGTCTTCCGTTGTAGAGAACTCCGAACCCTTTCAGTCTGCTAGCTGTTCTGTGAGAACGGAGATGTCTGGAGAAACTAGGCGAAAAACGAGCCCTAAACGTGTTGGGGACAAGCGGGTTTGTTTTTATTGTCTTGACCCAGGTCATTTGATCTCAGAATGTAAAGCATGGAAACAAAAATATTCTCGTTCTAAGCCGAAAAATGTAGCTTTAGTGCAATCGGTACCTGAACTAAATGTTTTAGATGCTGTTGTCTATCAACCTTTTTCTTTCTTCTGGCTCAGTTTCTCTTTCTCTTGACTGTGAGGCACAGCCAGTAAGGATTTTGAGGGACACAGGAGCCATGCAGACTTTGATCTTGGAGCAGATGTTACCTTTTTCACCGGAGTCATATACAAGGTAGTGATGTGTTAATCCGTGGATGTGAAATGGGATGTGTTGATGTTCCCCTTCATAGGGTGTATTTGGAGTCTGACCTAGTCACAGGACCAGATACAGTGGGTGTGTGCTCCCGGTTACCTGTAGAAGGTGTCAGTCTTATTCTGGGGAATGAGCTTGCTGGTGGTAAGGTTTTTCCTTGACCTATTGTAACACATCAACCTAGTAATGAGTTACTTGACCTGTCTACCCAATTTTCTACCGCATTTCCTGCCTGTGTTGTGACCCGTGCTCAGGCCAGGAAATATGAAAATCTTGTTGACCTTTCAGACACTGTCCTTTTCTCTCAGCCAGATTGTGACGCATGTCACTTGAGTGTTGTACCTGAGATTGGGCCAACGTCTATGGTACAGAGTGTAATTCCAGATCTTTCTTTAAAGGTTAGTAAGAAAGACTTAGTTGCTGCTCAGACCACCGATCCTTCCCTGGCTCCTTGCATTGATGATGTGGTGGATATTACGCAGGGGCCAGAAGCTAGGATAGCCTATTACTTGGAGGATGGTGTTCTGATGCACAAATGGAGGCCGCAACATTCAGATTTGAATTGTCAAGAGGTTCATTAAATTGTGTTACCATCTGATTATCATTCACAAGTTGTTCAGTTAGCTCATGAAAGCGTTTTGTCAGGACACTTGGATGTCACCAAAACCTTTCATTGTGTTTCCAAATATTTCTTCTGACCTGGTTTAAAGTCCTCGGTCTCTAAATTTATCCAATCCTGTCATACTTGTCAGTTAGCGGGTAATCCAAATCAGACTGTTCCGCCAGCCCCACTTGTTCCAATACCAGTTATTGGCGAACCATTTGAGCGGTTAATTATTGACTGTGTAGGGCCTCTGCCTAAGTCAAAGTCAGGACATCAGTATATCCTGACTGCAATTCCTTTACGCACTCTAAAAGCTAGGACAGTTGTGCAAGAACTTATTAGGTTCTGCTCCATCTTTGGCTTGCCGAAGTTGGTCCAGTCAGACCAAGGTACTAATTTTACGTCCAAAGTGTTTTCACAGATGTTAAGAGAGTTGGGGGTAAAGCATCAGTTGGCCAGTGCTTGCCATCCACAGTCCCAAGGTGCATTGGAACGATTCCACCAGACTCTTAAGTCAATGCTCCGAAAATTTTGCATTGAAACCGGTAATGATTGGGTAAGAAGGTTTACCTCTAATCATGTTTGCTGTGAGGGAAAGTGTTCAGGAATCACTGGGGATTAGTCCAGCAGAACTGGTTTTCAGACATGCAGTGAGAGGTCCTCTTAAGTTACTCTGTGAGCAGTTGTTGTCTGAGTCCTTTGTCAATGTCTATTCTTGACTACGTTAGTTCATTCCATGAGCGTCTTCACAAAGCCTGTGAGATTGCTAGCACCCACCTGGTAGCTTGCCAGACTAAAATAAAAGCCCAGTAGTTCTGGATAATCTGAAGTCCCATCTTTCTCACTTGCCTGTCAGCCAGTCTGAAGCTGTAAGTAACCTGATTAACAAATATCCCAACCTTTTTGCTGATGTTCCATCACAAACCACAGTAATATGTAACAATATTGATGTAGGTAACAGCCAGCCAATCAAACAACATCCTTACCGTGTAAACCAATAAAAAACGTGAAGTCATGAGAAATAAGGTTCAGTATCTACTTGAACATGGTCTTGCCATGCCTAGCCAAAGTCCGTGGAGTTCCCCATGTATATTAGTACCTAAACTGACTCCACCTATAGATTTTGTAATGATTATCGTAAAATCAATGCGGTGACTAATCCAGATTCCTTCCCACTTCCTAGAATGGAAGACTGTGTAGACCGTGTTGGTAGTGCACATTATGTCATGAAACTGGACCTGCTCAAAGAGTACTGGGAAGTTCCTCTAACATCTCGTGCTTCAGAAATTTCAGCGTTTGTGACACCTGATAACTTCCTGCAGTACTCTGTCATGGCTTTTGGCATGCAAAATGCCCCGTCCACCTTCCAGAGGCTTATGAACAGAGTATTGTCAGGGGTATCAGACTGTGAAGTGTCTGGACGATGTCGTAGTGTACTCAGACTCGTGGGAGTACCATTTGATTAAGCTAGATGTAGTGTTTGGCCGGTTAGCCGATGCTTCATTAACGTTGAATCTAGCCAAGTGTGAATTTGCCATGGCTGTGGTTACATATCTTGGTAAACGTGTTGGACAAGGTCAAGTATGGCCAGTGGAGGCTAAGGTATGTGCAATTGTTGAGTTTCCTACCCCAACTAATAAGCGTGAGTTGCTTATTACTGTATGAATGCTTTTAATGCTGCTAAGGATCTACTTTGTACTGCTCCTGTTCTTTCTGCCCCCAATTTTTCATCACAGTTCAAGTTACAGGTGGATGCCAATACTATCGGTGCCGGGGCAGTCCTGTTGCAGGAGGATCAAGCTGGAATCGAGCATCCTGTATCTTTCTTTTCAAAGAAGTTTTCTAAGACCCAACAGAATTACAGTACAATTGAGAAAGAAGCGTTAGCTTTGTTGTTAGCACTTCAGCATTTTGAAGTATATTTGGGTGGAAGTCATTTCAGCGATTTCAGGCTAGAAGAGACGGACACCAGCGCGTAAGTCTATTATACCTATTGCTGTGTGTTGTTCAAATTATTTCTTGCTGTTTGGAGAGAATATTTGCGTTTCCCTCCCCTTGTTTATTCCTTCCCTTCTGGCATGTACTAATTTGAACACTCCCTGTGACTGGGTGTTATAAGCACTTACTCTGTCTGTTTGTCTCTCAAAAAAATGAATCGCTGTTGTACTCTCAATTGTAAGTCGCTTTGGATAAAAGCGTCTGCAAAATGACTAAATGTAAATGTAAATGTAAATGGAAGTCCTAGCCCCATTATAGTCTATACTGATCATAACCCCTTGGTGTTTCTAATGAGGATGTCTAATGCTAACCAACGCCTAATGCAGTGGTGCCTTATTATGCAGGAGTATAACGTTGAAATCTGGCATACAAAGGGTGTTGACAATTTTGTAGCTGATGCTTTGTCCAGAACTTAGATTTTGGTTTAATGAAGATTTCTTGCTTTGTTTTAATTATATTAAGGAGCACTTCAACCACAGGACAGGGTGGCTGTGTGTGGAAGCTTTGTTGTGAGGCCTTGTTTGTTCTTGTGTTTTAAGGGTTCCTTCTGTTGTTTTACAAATGCCATTTTGTTAACTGTTTTCTTAGTGACATTGGGGGTCATTCTGTGTTGTAGATTCCATCTTTTCAACCAGAGGACTTACTATTGGAACTCTATTTTGTTTTGTTTAATGGTCCTTTTACTTATGTTAAATTGTTTGCCTGGGATGGGGTTTAGAGAGGGGGTGCCTTTTTCTTTTTGGACTTGTTTTCTCCTGTTTATGTGAAAGGGAGTCAGGGTATTTTGGATGTATTTTTGTTTCCTTTTAGAAGGTTAGTTAGTTTCTGTTACTAGGTAGAAGTATTGTTTATTGTTTTGGCCTGAGCTCCCTCTCGAAGACATAAAACCTCTATTTTCTTATTTGTATAATAAAATTGTTATACTTTCCCTCGTCCAAGATGTGCAATCTTTTGTAATTTACCTTTTTCTTTGAGGATCATTATTTTGCCTCGTTGCTCACACACACACACACCACCGTTTTCTATTGTTGCTTGACATAACGTCCCCTAGATTTGAGCTGGGAACGTAAGTCACTATATCGCAAATCTCTCCTCTGGCAAAAACCCACAAAGTGCGACCTTTTGAAACGCTTACAAATGCTCACGTGCCTTAAATAGTTTTAGTCACGTGACATGGGTGTTTCGTATGCCATTTTGCCTAACAATTGACAGTACTTTAAGCATAATATTAACTAAATGGCAGAAATTGGGTATTTAAAAAATCATTTTATTTTATACAGTTGTAAAATTTCACTACTATTTACATTTAAATTTCTTTTTTTACTGACATTAAAATGGGAAATTTTATTAAATATGTATAATACCTTAAAATTACTTTATAACATTGAATATACAAATTTTGTGCAATAAATCAATATTTACTAAACCCTAATGCCCCAGGAAAAGTAATATATTGGTTATGTTTTTGTTACCAAACAATTGAGATATTTAACAGCTACTAAGTATCTTCACTTAATTGAACAAGTCAACCATCCCTTACCTTGATCCACATGTGACAAGGAATGTGCCCTCCAGTGTATGGTGCAATGACATGGTAAATAATCAAAAGGCAAATGCAAAGAAATCAATCAAGAGTGGCTTGTATTAGTAATAACTGAAATCAGACAGATGGAATATAATTTTACATATAACATTTGAGAAAATGTAAAATCTGTTTTATGGTGCTCCAATCTCCTGCACCTTCTATCTTATTTAGTTTATCCTCAGGTCAGGTAAAGTAAGTCAAGTCTGTCCTATTTCTCCTAAGCATTTAATGATACTCACAAGACAGGTCACAGAAGACTTCTCTGTGGTCTGTTCTGCTCATGTCTAGAAAGGGCGAGCATATTGTTTATAATAAGATATAGTTTTATTATACATAGGTTAAATACATTTCAAATAAAATAGAAATGAAAACAAAGTCGTTCTGAGGTGTCAAGGCTGTCTGGCATCGCAGAAGCGTGTCACCAAGATGCAACTCCAGAATGATGAATAATTAAACTAAAACGAAGAAGAGATGCCACGTTGACACAGCTTGTAATCCTTTTTATGAATATGTGCATTTTTCTAAGGGGTCTCAAATGAGGAGCCAACTTTCTATTATGACATACAAGATTATGACATACTACTTTAGTTTAATGTCAAAATTACAATAATAAAATATTACATTGCGTGAAGTTAATGTGATATTTACACCTATACTATGAAAAAACGTCTGGCATTCTTTCATTCTTAACATGAAGAACAGCAATAAAATGTGTTTTTGACACTCTAAAATTAATAAATTTCATGAGATTCCCCCAGGGAATCAGGGGGCTCCATCTGATATTGGTGAAACATGCTTGGCAAATGGTCCACTGTGTTGAATGTACAGTCACTGCTCAAAATGCAGACAATTTGTCAGGTCATAACAGTACCCGGGAGGTGCTGTGTTTGGTTCACTTTATTTTGTCTATACACATTCGATTTGTGTGCATTGGAACAAAACAAGAAAGGGAGGGGG
This sequence comes from Puntigrus tetrazona, assembly GCF_018831695.1. Taxonomy (NCBI): domain Eukaryota; kingdom Metazoa; phylum Chordata; class Actinopteri; order Cypriniformes; family Cyprinidae; genus Puntigrus; species Puntigrus tetrazona. The sequence goes on along the minus strand of NW_025048765.1, from coordinate 346,181 downwards.
AAAAAGCAAATTTGAAATAATGTCACACAAAACTCCAAAAAATGGGCTGGACAAAATTATTGGCACCCTTTCAAAACTGTGGCTAAATTAGATTGTTTTAAGCATGTGATTCTCTTTTAAACTCATGTGGAGCAAGTAACAGGTGTGTGCAATATAAAAATCACACCTGAAAGCAGATAAAGAGGAGAGAAGTTGACTTAGTCTTTGCATTGTGTGTCTGTGTGTGCCACACTAAGCATGGACAACAGAAAGAGGAGAAGAGAACTGTCTGAGGACTTGAGAAACACAGTTGTGAAAAAATATCAACAATCTCAAGGGGTCCATCTCCAGAGATCTAGATTTGCCTTCGTCCACAGTGTGCAACATTATCAAGAAGTTTGTAACCCATGGCACTGTAGCTAATCTCCGTGGACGGAAGAAAAAAATTGATGAATGATTGTAACGCAGGGTAGTCCGGATGGTGGATAAGCAGCCCCGAACAAGTTCCGGAGAAATTCAAGCTGTCCTGCAGGCTCAGGGTGCATCAGTGTCAGCACAAACTGTACATCAACATTTAAATGAAATCAAACGATATGGCATGAGACCCAGGAGAACCCTACTGCTGACATAGACACAAAAAAAAGACTACAGTTTGCCAAAATGTACTTGTACAATGTAGGACCTAGTGTCAGAAAGCTGGGTTTGCATGCGAGATCTTGGATCTTCCAGCAGAACAATGACACCAAACATACTTGGAAAAAGCAACAAAGGAAAGTTCTGAAATAGCCAGCAATGAGTCCAGATATAAATCCCATTGAACACCTGTGGAGAAATCTTAAAATTGCTTTTGAGAAAAGGTGCCCTTCTAATATGAGAGACCTGGAGCAGTTTGCAAAGGACGAGTGGTCCAAAATTCCAGGTGAGAGGTATAAGTAGCTTAATGGTTATAGGAAGCAACTGAAATATTTTTTTCTAAAGGGTGTGTACCCAAGTATTAAGTTAAGGATGCCACTAATTTGGTCCAGCCCATTTTTGGAGTTTTGTGAGATATTATGTCAAATTTATTTTGTTTTGTTTCAATACACACAAAGGTAAACCATGTGTATAACAAAACATGTTGTGTGTATATTATCATTAGCCTATTATTATGTTAGTTTTTTTCCCTTCATTTTGATCTCTTTATATTTTTGAAATATCAATAAAATGTGATTATGCTGACTTGAAATTTGGAATTTAACATATTTTAATTTATTTCTGTGATTTAATAGTTATTGATATAGTGGAATGCCTGTTTCTTTGAGGAATTAATCAAATATTTCAATTTGTAAATGAAAAAACAATATGCTTATCTATCATCAAGCATGGGAATAAATAGCCTACAATCACAACAAAGTATCTGCATAATTGTCAGCTGTTTGCAGTAGCCTGTAAATTATATGGTAGCAAATACTAGCATAGGGAAAGGGATAGCCAAATTAAAAAGGGAAATAAATAATATATTTTTCTGAAAGAAATAACTAGTTATTTTAATAATAATAATAATAATAATAATAATAATAATAATAATAATAATAATAATAATATACACATAGTGAATTAAATGTGTAATGTTAATAAAAATGTGTCATCCATCTCTGATAACCCCAGGTTGCTATGATCACAGGTTTGTTTACAAGTTAATGTGATGTTCCCACAAATTAATATTTTGGTATCTAAATCATAATATCACATTACCATGAGTTAATGGCCACAACAAAACTAAGTGAACCAAACATGGCATCTCCCAGACACCATGAGTGATGACTTTACAAGCTGACGAATCTTCTCATTATAACAACGTGTAAGTATACGGCATAAATTAGAATTTCATTGTGCGGAGAGCTTGTTAATGGAAGGCCATTGTAATTTTGACTTTACTTTATGACTATACTTTAAATAGTATGTCGTAATCTTAGTTCAGTGTGACACTAAAAACCAAACAAAAATAGGAAGTTGACTCCTCACTGGACGCGCCTTTAGAGAGAAATGGACATAGTAACCACATTTTTTTTATTTGAATGATTTAATTTTAAAGCATTTTATGAATATATTTTTCATGTCAGTGAGGCAATTATTTACTTACTTTCAGTTTAGTTTTGTAAAGCGTTCCTCCTCAAGATTGAAACTGCAGAGAGTGCACACAAATAAAACTGTTTGCAGTTCCGAATCCGAATGATTTAATTTTTTAATTTAATTTTAATCATGTGTTAGACTGTGATCTAGATTATTATATGTGGGGTTTTTAGGTCCAATTATTAGCACCTCTGTTTTTTCAGAATTTAGCATTAAGAAGTTACTCATCATCCAGCTTTTTATATCGACTATGCATTCTGTTAGATTCTCAATTTGGTGTGTATCACCAGGCTGTGCTGAAATATAGAGCTGAGTATCATCAGCATAGCAGTGAAAGCTAACACCATGACTCCTGATAATATCTCCCAGAGGTAACATGTACAGGTTGAAAAGTAACGGTCCTAGCACTGAGCCTTGAGGAACTCCATATTTCACTTTTGAGCAATATGATACCTCCTCATTTATTGCTACAAACTGATAGCGGTCAGATAGATATGATTTAAACCATGCTAACGCGCTTCCTCTAATGCCAACATAGTTTTCTAGTCTAGTCTTTATATGTATAAGAACATGCTTGAATAATTTAAGATTTAGTTCATTAATAGAAAATGCCATTCAATTCAACTACTTTTGTAGATATAGTGAAATGTGTTAAAAAGTTTAAGGTTAATCGATTAAATAAAAAAACTGATTGACATTGGCTGGAGCAGACGATGTGACATGACGACCACAGTTTAATTAATCAGGCTAATGAATTTATACTTAACTTTAAAAAGTCAAGTTTTGTTTTTATACAGCCATGGTTTAATATAGAATAAGCTAAATAAAAGTATAAATGGAAACCCAAGTGGATTCTTTCTAAGAATAAACTTTGTGTTTTAAGTGACAAGAAGTCATGCATTTGAAATGTAAGTATTGTTCTTTTAATTGTGAAAAAAAGCAATTTAAACATTATAGACTGAAACAAGGACGTTATACTAGAAATGAGCCGTTTCCTTGTTTATACCAAGAATGTTTATGCATTTTTAAATCTTTTAATGCCTTAAAAGTGCATTTAGTCTTTGCTGTCTTTGTCTTTGCTCAGTATTGCTCTGAGGCTGATTACTTGATTCACTTGCATACTGTACATTCAAAAGTAAATCATAAAGTTGCCTGCTCTTACAAAACTTTAACTTTGAAAGCAGTGTCTACTCCACTTTCAAAGTACACAAGAGTAAAAGACACAAGGAACAGAACTGGAAGACATTCAAATCCGATATCATTGGTCATGATTACATTGCCCAGACAGTAATGCTGCACAAGAGCAGGTTTTCCATGCTGAAGATATAGAAGAATTAGTAGAGCTGAGTAAAGATCTTCCTGATTTAGAAAAACAGCTTGAGCACAACTTGGCATCTCTTGTTTTCTTGTTCTGTGCATGATGTTTTATAACAACTTTGTTAAATTCAGTAACTCCCAGAGCCACTTCTGCTGAACAGAACCAGAGCTGTGTTTCCTGACTTGGATGAGACCATTTTAAGAGAAGTTTTAAGTCCTGTGTCAGAAAGTAACAATTATTTTTTTTGGCCAAAGATGGACCCCTAGGAACTGCTAAAAGGAGAGCACCTTATGTACGTCTATAGTTTGCACTGGTTAACCCCATTGAATGAGGTATTAAAAAAAGGCCAAAAAAAAAGTTGTATATGTCCCCATTCTGTCCATGCTACAGAAGCTGCTCAACAAAACTGATGTGTTAAACAGAGCGATGTCAGGAAAGGTTTGTGTGGCACAGGAATACAGATCGTATGTGGATGGGCAGTGCTTTAATGATCATTCACATGCTGCTGGAATAGGAAAAAAAAAAAAAGAGAACTGCCTGTTGATGGGGAGATTATCCTCATCCTCCACTGGGTGACGCAGTACAAGGGAGAGGATGGGGCCCAGGCCGCACTTCTTGGTCTTCAATTTGGCGTACTTGCGGCCAGCAATGCTTCAAACGATCGTCCTCTTTTTGAGCTTTGGCGAATGAGCAGGTTGATGCATCTTGCTGGCACTTGCCTTGCCATGTACGCAGGTGATGGGGATGCACGTCTTTGACTTGAGATGAGGGGCCAGGATGTTAGCTCGGACGAGCATGACGCCGCTACCGGAGTCGAGGAGGGCTCTGAGGGCTCTCCATTAATCTTTACTGTCGTCTCTGGGGTTCCACGGGGCGGTACCTGGTGGACGATACAGCCTGCCAGCCAGGTGCGTGCCGGATCTTCAGTAGGCATAGGTCGTAGAGTGCCGTAATACTCAGTCGCACCTCGTGGGAGTGTGTAATATGCATGCTGGGCTTCTCCAGTTAGCAGTGGTATCAGTATCCACGCCCAATTATCTGGGGGCCATCCTTCCATGGTTGCAGTTCTTTCGAACATTTGGATATAAGCCTCAACTTCATCACTGGCCGACATTTTCGGAAGCAGGCGGGTGGCTTGGGTACAAGGATATGGCAGCGGGACATGGTGAAGAAATACATGGCAAGAGAGAACTCAAAATAAATGCCCCGGAGGGTGGATTTATTGAAAACAACAAGAAATAAAAGGCATGATACGGCAGGTGAGGAATGTCCCAGGGAAGATCTGTGATGTGGCAGTGTTCTCTCGTTCTCCAGTGCGGAAGTGCCGTGAAGTAGATCAGTGCCGTGGGGTGGTGACCGATCGTTCACATGCTGCTGTCTGGAATAGGAAGAAGAAAAAAAAGGAGACCAGACATTGCTGCTTGTCAATGGGGAGATCATCCTAACCCCTCTGGGGTGCCTCATGCCTTTTAAAGCCAGCGGGAAATGACTTGCAGCTGTGAGCGATCGGCCAGTGATGAGTGAATTCAGGTGCTCCGTGTCTGCTGCCAGGGCGATGCTGATAGCTGTTCGGGACACTCGTCACACAAGAGATGAATTCACAATTGCTCTGGGCCTTTACATAGATGACTTTGAAATAACCAATCCTCTTGGAACATCAAAGTTAAAACACAAAATGTGTGCTGTGTATTGGGCCATTGCCAACATACCTGGAAAATATAGGTCAACCCTCAATTCAAGTTAGCTTGCTTTACTATGCAATACATCTAGAGTCAAAACGTTTGGTTATGCAAAAGTTCTGCAACCTCTTATCTTTGATCTCAAGATGTTCAAGCAAAATGATGTTTACCTAGAAAAACTTGGTAAAACTGTGACAGTAACAGCATTATTTGTTGCAACTGATAACCTTGGTGCCCACTCTCTTGCAGGATTCCTGAACAGTTTTACGGTTAAGAGATTTTGCATGTTCTGTATGGCAGGCAGTGTTGATGCTCAGCAGCAAGAGGTATATTCTGGTTTCTATGTACTCAGAGACAAAGATTCAATGATAGACAGGTGCAGGAAGTGCAAAATAACCCAGAATTCAGTCAAACTTATGGTGTGAAAGGTGTCTGTCCATTGACTGCCAATCTTGACCACTTTCATGTGGTCACTGAGTACCCTTCTGACATCATGCACGATGTCTTTGAAGGTTTTGTTCCAATTGAGCTGTCCCTGAGTCTCATAGACCTGATAGGCAAGACTTATTTCACTCTAGATGTTTTAAATCATGCCATCAAATACTTTAATTACACATTTGCTGACAAGACAGACAGACAGACAGACCACAGGTAATTGGAAAGGGATTGCAAAGGAACCATTAGTGGAAATGCCCATGAGAACTAGTCTCTCATATGGCTTCTTCCATTTTTCAATGGTAGCTATGTCCCAGAGGTTGACAATGCTTGGGAAGTTCTCATGCTTCTCAAAGACATCATTGAGCTAGTTGTGGCACCAAGGCATACTGAAGAGACACTGCATTTCCTGGAATGCAAGATAGCAGATCACAGACAGCTGCTGCACTAAACTTTGCAAAACAATTTTTAAATTGGCGTTATATCCTAACGGTAAGGGTTAAACGAACAGCATCCCCAAACTTTTGAAGGGGTTGCTTTATAGTTTAACTAGGTATAATTTATTTTGGACCAAACGATTTAGATTGTTTAAAAGTTCTACTTAACTCTAAATTATCTTGGCCAATTACATCTTATTTCATATCAAATACCTCAGCATCTATAAAACATTGTCTTCAAAATTGTATTGTATCAAAACGGTGATTAAATGTGTACATGATATTGCTATATGTTTTTAAAAATAAAAATTGTATCAATGGCTTCAAAGCATCTGTTGCGGATCAGCTGATTGTTCTGATTATGTATCGAAACCCATCTCAGACGGGTGAGTTTTTAAATATTTAACTAAAAATGCATTGACACTAGTTTTAGGTAACAAACATTTTGTAATGACAAAACAGCAACACGACAAGCAGAACATTATATTTAATATCTTCATGGGTTCACATTTTGGTAAATCATTTGGAATATTGCTACACTGTGGTATGTTTTTTTACTGTACACCTGTCCAATCACAAATTTTGCATACAGAATTTAAGTGATCTGAATTATTAGGTCTTGATATATATTTTAGCATAAACTGAATTTACATTTGTTGTTTCAGTGTAATACTTCTCTCACAAGAGTGTATTTTCAATCTGAGCAGGGTGACACTGTTGGGGTGTTCCATAGGCGTAATGATTTTGTACTGTACAAACTGTACACCTGTCCATCACACACAAATTTGCATACTCAAGGAGCACAGGCACAATGTAATCGGAAGAAAAACAGATTGACAAAAACAAAGCAAAGCAGATGGTTGTTCCCACTCAGCACTGACTGAGGGAATCTAGCAGCAACGTACACACAATTGAATCTGTCTTTCAAGCAGACACATAACAAATCTCAATAGTAGAGAATATGAAATTACCGTTTTAACAAACACCTACCATACTGTTAGTATTGGTCTCCCAGTTGACCATACGCAGTTGGCTCGGGTCCGGTGGCGCTCCACGACTCTGTCGCACTCTCTGGCGATGGCTCTGTGGTCGCATCAGACTCCGCAACTGCGTCATAGTTGGGCTCAGGCTGTGGCTCCGCGACGCGGTGAAGTGATGGCCTGGGTGCTGGTTCAGGACTGGGAACTCAATATAAGCAGTGAGGCTCGAGAGCGGAGGATGAGGAAGTTAGGGTCCACGTATGGGGAAAACATTTACAAAACAAAAAAGTGAAAACACGCCGCTATAGGGTTTTGTACTGTTGTACGGTCCGATCTTCGGTCAAGGTGTGGTTTAGAGAGAAGGAGCACTCGACGAGAATATAAAGTTAACGATTTTAATCATGCACATAAAGAAATAATACCTTGGGCGTTTTTAAACCCGAACCCATGTTGGCCGAGCGAAATCCTGACGAAGACAAAAGGACGCGACCCGCACCGGTGTCCACGAGGGAAACGAGCCGGCGTCAGGAACAGGTTGAGGGCACGCTCACACCGCGCTCCCCTACCTAGTGTCCTGTTAGCCAACGTCCAGTCTCTGGAAAACAAGCTCGATGACCTCAGGGCAAGGATCAAGTTCCAGAGAGACATTCGGGACTGCAACCTCCTCTGCTTCACCGAGACATGGCTGAACCCAGCGGTACCGGACCACGCCATACAACCGGCCGAGTTTTTCTCTGTTTACCGCATGGACAGAACAATGGAGTCGGGGAAGACATGGGGAGGTGGAGTGTGTCTGATGGTGAACAACCGCTGGTGCGACAGCGTGTGCGTTGTTCCTCTCTCACGCTCCTGCACACCAAACCTGGAACTTCTGACCATCAAATGTCGCCATTTCTATCTTCACGGTCTATCTTCATAGTCAGCGGCGTTTACATTCCACCTCAAGCGGACACGGACACTGCAATATGGGACTTACACGACCACCTCACAACACACCAGTCACAGCACCGGGACGCCGCACTCATTGTGCTGGGGGATTTTAACAGTGCAAACCTCAAGCGCGCACTGCCGAACTTTCACCAGCACATCACCTGCCCCACCAGGGGCGAAAGGACACTGGATCACTGCTACACACCCTTCAGAGACAGCTGCAAGGCAAAATCATGCCCGCCGTTTGGTAAATCGGACCATGCCGCCATTTTCCTCGTACCTGTTTACAAACAGAGGCTTAAACAGGAAGCCCCGGTACAGAGGGAGGTGTCACGCTGGTCTGACCATTCGGTGGCCGCTCTGCAGGAGGCTGCAGCTAATCACGCTAATCACACTAGTGCCGCTAGTGGCATGATGAACAGCACGCATGCCGAGAGAGCCGGAGAGGAAATCGCGTTCACCATTTCGGAGCACGACGTAAGGAGGGCATTCAGGAGCGTGAACACCAGGAAGGCAGCAGGACCTGACGGCATCACAGGTCGGGTTCTGAGAGCCTGTGCTGACCAGCTAGCACCGGTGTTCACTGAGATATTTAATCTCTCCCTGAAACAGTCTATAGTCCCCTCGTGTTTCAAACAGTCCATCATTGTTCCTGTGCCGAAGAAACCTCAACCATCTTGCCTTAATGATTACCGCCCTGTAGCTCTGACGTCTGTAGTGATGAAGTGCTTCAAGAGACTCGTCAGAGACTTCATCACCGCATCACTACCGGACACACTGGACCCACTACAGTTTGCCTACCGCCAAAACCGGTCTACGGAGGATGCCATCACACACCTCCTCCACACAACCACAAGCCACCTGGATTTTAGGAAAGGGAACTATGTGAAAATGCTGTTCGTGGACTATAGTTCAGCGTTCAACACCATAGTTCCCTCCACACTCACCTCGAAGTTGGAGGTCCTGGGACACTGGATCACCAACTTCCTGACCGACAGACCACAAGCTGTACGGATGGGAAAACACACCTCATCCTCCCTCACTCTCAGCACTGGAGCCCCTCAGGGTTGTGTTCTGAGCCCCCTGCTGTACTCGCTGTACACACATGACTGTGTGGCCACTACAAACTCCACCACCATCATTAAATTTGCTGACGACACTGTCGTGGTGGGCCTGATCTCCAACAACGATGAGATGGCCTACCTTCAGGAGATCAACAACCTGGAGAGATGGTGTCAGGAGAACAATCTGCTCCTGAACGTCAGCAAAACAAAGGAGTTAATAGTGGACTCTTACCATCCCATCATGATCGATGGGACCCCAGTGGAGAGAGTGGACAGTCTTGGTCCTGTCACATCAACACCCTGGTGAAGAAGGCCCGGCAGCGTCTATACCATCTGAGGCGCTTAAGGGACTTCAGACTCCCATCTCAGGTGCTCAGGAACTTTTACACCTGCACCATCGAGAGTGTCCTGACGGGAAACATCACCTCCTGGTTCGGGAACAGCACCATGCAGGACAGGCGAGCCCTTCAGAGGGTGGTGCGGTCAGCTGAGCGCACCATCCGCACTGAGCTCCCTGTGCTGCAGCACATCTACAACAAGCGGTGCTGTACCAGGGCCAGGAAGATCGTGGAAGACCTCAGCCATCCCAACAATGGACTCTTTTCTCTGCTGCGTTCAGGAAAGCGCTTTCGTTCCCTGAAGGCAAACACAGAGAGAATTAGGAGGAGCTTCTTCCCGCAGGCCATCTGGAGTCTGAACCAGAGAACACCCAGTACCTAATCACCAGGATTCCCATGTTTACCCCTCTTCCCCAGATACTCGCCACTTACATTTGGACAATTGCACTAGTCACTTTGCACTGGACATTTGCACAGCCACTTTACACTTTATATCTTATACTTATATTTATATTCTATACTTTATTTTATTTAATTTTGTTATATTCTACTTTGCACACTTCTTTTTTATACATATTTTTATATTTTATATTTATATATACATTTCAATTTTTTGTTTTCTATTTTGATACTGGACGGTTGTAAAGAACATTTCACTGCATGTCGTACCATGTATGTATGTGTATGTGACAAATAAAATTTGAATTTGAATTTGAATTTGATAATTGCTAGAAATTAAGTGTCCGCAACAAAGCAAGGCAGAGGCAACAGTGGCAAGGACCCCCATCCATACAGAAAGGAGACAAAAAAACCTTAGGAGAAACCAGGCTCAGTTGGGGCCAGTTCTCCTCTGGCCAGACGCCCAGAACTTAACCTCCAGTTCAATTTTAAAGGCAGCTGTGTCAGATAGTGTAAATGACTTAGTGTGTGTGTGTGTGTGTGTGTACATCAGGATCTGGTGATCTGTCCACGGGGCGCATCTAGATGTTCTGGTCTCTGATGAACGTAATCTCTGGGTGCTGATCCACCATCTAATCTGGATGAGAAACAGAATAAGAGAGAATCAAGACTAATATTAGCGTAGATGCCATTCTTTTTACGATGTCACAAATATATTGTGTTTTATGAGGAGTGTTCCCAGTTCCATCTGATCTAATTAATGCAGCCTAGCAATCCTTTAACACAGGGGTGTCAAACTCAATTCCTGGAGGGCCGGAGCCCTGCAGAGTTTAGATTCAACCCTGCTAAAACACATATACTATGCATGTCTGAAGAACTTGATTAGCTGGATCAGGTGTGTTTAATTAGAATTGCATCTAAACTCTACAGGGCTCCGGCCCTCCAGGAATTGAGTTTGACACCCCTGCTTTAACAGATTTGAATAATTAAACTGTATTAGTGTGTCGTATGTAAGCTAGGTTAAAAAGATGTGTCTTTAATCTAGATTTAAACTGACAGAGTGTGTGTGCTTCCCGAACAGAGTTTGGGTGCTAGATAGGAGAAGGATCTGCCGCTCGCAGACGATTTTGATGTTCTAGGTATTATCAAATGGACAGAGTTTTGAGAACACAGCAGACGTGCAGGACTATAATGTTATAAGAGGTTTTAAAATCTATCTGATGTTTGATAGGGAGTCAGTGCAGTGTTGACAGAACCAGACTAATATGGTCATACTTCCTAGTTCTAGAAAGGACTCTCTAGCTGCTGCGTTTTGGAGTAGCTGAAGTTTGTTTATCAAGCGTGCACAACAACCACCCAATAAAGCACTACAATAATCTAACCTAGGTCATAAATGCATGAATTAACATTTCTGAATTAGACCTTGAAAGCATAAGTCTTAAAAGTATATCCAAATTACGATGGAAAAACACAGTTTTACAGATGCTGGAAACATGGTTTTCAAAGGAAATATTGCTGTCAAGCAACACACCTAGGTTCCAAACCGATTATGAAGAATTAACAGAGCAGCCATAAAGTGTTAGACTGTGTTCTAGATTATTACATGTGGGGTTTTTAGGTCCAATAATTAGTATCTACGTTTTTTCCGAATTTAGCAGTACATCCAGTTTTTTATATTGACTATGCATTCTGTTAGATTCTCAATTTGGTGTGTATCACTGGGCTGCGATGAAATAAGTATCATCAGAATAGCAGTGAAAGCTAACACCACGTCACCTGATAATATCTCCCCGAGGTAACATGTATAGGTTGAAAAGTAACGGCCCTAGCACTGAGCCTTGTGGAACTCCATATTGCACTTGTGAACTCCTCATTTACTGCTACAAACTCATAGCGGTCAGATAGAACCGTGCTTCCACTAATACCAACATAGTTTTCTAGTCTCTTTAAGAGAATGTTGTGATCGACAATATTGAATGCTGCGCTAAGATCTTAAAGCACTAATAACATGATACAACCATGATCAGATGATAGAAGCAGGTCATTAGTAACTCTAATGAGAGCAGTCTCAGTACTATGGTACGGTCTAAATCCTGATTGGAGATCCTCGCAGATACCATTTTTCACTAAGAATGAATATAGTTGTGAGGATACTACCCTTTCTAGTATCTTTGGCAGGAAAGGGAGATTAGAGATTAGTCTGTAATTTACTAAGTGTTTGGGGTCAAGATGTGGTTTCTTAATTAGAGGATTAACAGACAGTTTGAAGGATGAAATCATTGAAATGATTACTGCTGTACTCTTGGGGAACGTTAGCACCTGTTGACGCTTTATTTTTCGTTAATTTCGTCACTGTATTGAATAAGTACCGGGGGGGTTGTGTTTGTTTTCTTCTAACAGAGACGAAAAATGATCAGATATAACAGTTTTTCTGTATGATAGGATACTCTCCTGCCAGGCAATATGAAATACTTTTAATTTAGTTTTTCTCCACATGCGCTCCATATTCCGGGCTGCTCTCTTTAGGGTGCGAGTGTTTTCATTATACCATGGAGTCAGATTGTTTTCTTTCATCTTTCTTAAGCGTAAAGGAGCAACTGTATTTAAAGTGCTAGAAAAAAGAGTGCATAGTTTCTGTTATATCATCAAGATTGTTGTGTTGTATTATATGTACTAAGACATTTAGGTTATTAACATTCTTTTGTAGTGGAAGTGATGGTTCTACCATACTTGTAATAAGGTGCAGAGTTCACACAAGACTAGACAGTGATCTGAAATATCTTCACTTTGCTGCAGTATTTCAGCCATATTAACATCCATTCCATGTGACAGGTTCCGTCATGTGTTGTCTAACCCCAACAGAGTTCAGAAAGTCTAAAAATGCTAATCCTAATGCATCTTCTTCCTTATTGACATGGATATTAAAATAACCAACAATTAAGACTTTATCTAGACACAGTCTCTATAGTGTGATATCTAGGTGAAAGAGTCTTTATGTGCTGAGAATTAACTGGATCCTGTGACGTGAGGCGGCTAGCAGACGGTCGGTTTAGCCACTCTGTCTGCTTCCTGACCTGGGCACTAGTTGGTCAAATTGGAGCTCTGAGACTATATGCCCTATTTCTTGAAATTACGATTTGTACATTTTGTGGAAGACTAGCTGCTTTTAAAGCATATACTAATGCTCGATTATAATGTCATCAAATATAGATTTATACCCACTGTTTTCTAACAAATTCAGTTCTCTTTGTTTAATCTGATAAATAAGTGGTCAGTACACAATGAAACGAGATTCAGGTCACAGGGTCAAATATGTTTTTAAGAAAGGGGCTTTATTGAATTATTTGTTCTCCCTAAGGGCCGATGTTTATAAAAAAAATTGAAAATACTAAATACTTTACAGTCTTGCGGTTTTACACAACTGAAACACATCTAAATATAGCAGGTGTGTATTTAAAATTATTTTGCCATGACACTTGCCATGACCATATTTGGGGTTTCCTGCCGCCATGATGACTTGTGGGGTTGGCGCACTTTGCTGCTTCCCAGTCTGCATGAGACGTCACAGCGGAAGGTCGTATGGAATTCGCATTGATTCAATTAAGGCCATGTTTCATGTAACAGATAAATTTACAGGATATATCTGAATGATTGTGATTTAAAGACCCTATGTAATGGACATGTAGATACCTCGATGATTATTTTTCTCTATTTAAGCAATTTTTTTAATGTCTAATTTTTTTTCAGTGTCGTGCATTGCTGCCGCATGCTGTTTTATAAGCTGCACGAGTCCTCATATATAATCGTTTGTGTTATCCAGGTACATAATAAATGAGTTGACTTGACTTGATGGCAAGAATTATTGCAGTCTGTCTTTCATTTCAAAACACAGCAGAAAACACACCGCTACAACTGGTGCCGTGATCGTCACTTCACTCTTCGTGGAAGAGAACATTACGCGAGTGGAGTTACCGGGATGATAGGCCAATGAGTGCACCGCTGCAACGTGAGTGGAAGAGAGTTTATAGTTTAAAAAAAGAAGGGAGTAATTATAAGAAGTATTCTAATATGGAAGAGTCTTATGGTCAAAACAGTATGGGAAGAGGGAGAGGGGTACTGAGGTTTGCCCATACACAGATTGATCAAATTGGTCCACGTTTCTCAATCCCTATTCACACAAGAAGTATACATGAGCAGACACCTACTGTGTCTCAGTCTTGTGCAGTTTCTGACGATTCTGTACAATTAGCCAATTCAAACACTGTACCAGTGAACCTTTTGAATGATTATAAAGCATTACAATAATCTAACCTTGAGGTCATAAATGCATGAATTAATATTTCTGCATTAGAGGTTGAAAGCATAGGTCGTAATTTAGATATATTTTTAAGATTGAAAAACGCAGTTTTACAGATGCTAGAAACATGGTTTTCGAAGGAAAGATTGCTGTCAAACAGCAAACCTAGTTTCCCAGCTGATGATGAAGAATTAACAGAGCAGCCATCAAGTGTTAGACTGTGTTCTAGATTAATACATGTGGGGTTTTTAGGTCCAATTATTAGCACCTCCGTTTTTTCAGAATTCTTTCAGAAAATCATCATCCAGTTTTTTTATAGACTATGCATTCTGTTAGATTCTCAATTTGGTGTGTATCACCAGGCTGCGCTGAAATATAGAGCTGAGTATCATCAGCATAGCAGTGAAAGCTAACACCATGTCTCCTGATAATATCTCCCAGAGGTAACATGTATAGGTTGAAAAGTATCAGTCCTAGCACTGAGCCTTGAGGAACTCCATATTTCACTTTTGAGCGATATGATACCTACTCATTTAGTGCTACAAACTGATAGCGGCCAGATAGATATGATTTAAACCATGCTAAGGCGCTTCCTCTAATGCCAACATAGTTTTCTAGTCTATCCAAGAGAATGTTGTGATCGATAGTATCGAATGCTGCGCTAAGATCTAATAGCACTAATAACGAGATAAAACCACCATCAGATGATAGAAGCAGGTCATTAGTAACTCTAATGAGAGCAGTCTCAGTAATATGGTACGGTCTAAATCCTGATTGGAAATCCTCGCAGACACTATTTTTCCCTAAAAAGGAATACAGTTGTGAGGATACTACCTTTTCTAGTATCTTTGACAGAAAAGGGAGATTAGAGCTTGGTCTGTAATTTACTAAGTATTTGGTATCAAGATGTGATTTCTTAATAAGAGGTTTAACTACAGCCAGTTTGAAGGTTTTGGGAACATATCCTAATGACAATGATGAATTAATAATGTTCAAAATAGGATCTATGACTTCTGGAAGCAAATCTTTTAATAGTTGGAATAGGGTCTAACATACATGTTGCTAGTTTAGATGATTTAACAAGTTTGTACAGGTCTTCCTCTCCTATAATACAGAAAGAGTGTAATTTTTCCTCAGGAGATCTAAAGCTCACTATCTGATGTGAAACTGTAGTTGACGGCTGCATAGTTACAATTTTATCTCTGATGGTATCAATCTTAGAAGTAAAGAAATTCATGAAGTCATTACTGCTATACTGTTGGGGAATATTAGCACCTGTTGACGTTTTATTTTTCGTTAATTTAGTTACTGTACTGAATAGATGTTCTAAAATAGATGAAAAATAATCAGATCTTGCAATTTTTAATGCTTTTCTGTATGACAGGATACTCTCCCGCCAGGCAGTACGAAATACTTCTAATTTAGTTTTTCTCCACCTGCGTTCCATTTTCCGGGCTGCTCTCTTTAGGGTGCGTGTGTTGTCATTATACCATGGAGTTCTTTCATCTTTTTTAAGTGCAAAAAAGCAACTGTATCTAAAGTGCTAGAAAAAAGAGAGTGTATAGTTTCTGTTATATCATTAAGTTTTTATGTTGTATTGTATGTGCTAAGGAATTGAGATAAGTCAGGAAGATTACATTGAAAGCTTTCTTTTGTGGTTCTACCATACTTGTAATAAGGTGCAGAGTTTACAGGTTTAACTATACAGAGTTCACACAAGACTAGATAGTGATCTGAAATGTCATCACTTTGCTGCAGAACTTTAACCATTTTAACATCCATTCCATGTGACATTATTAGATCTAGAGTATGATTTAGACAATGAGTAGGTCCAGAGACGTGTTGTCTAATTACCATTATGATTTAGGAAAAGCTAATGTTTGTCACAAGTGAGAAAAGTTAAAGAGAAATCCTGCAAAGAAAATAGTCAGATAGATCCTCACACTGGGTTGTCAAAACACAAAATGAACAAGCATTCGCTCCCAAACCACACCCACTAACTCCCGCCCCCAACACATAAACCTGTTAGGAGAGACGCGCACAAAGATAGATTTTAAACAAACAGATGTTTTAAAATTAAAACATAGGTCATATTTAATAAATCTTTTCTTTCTAAACATTTCTTAACTGATTAGGCCATTGTCGACCATTGTTTTAACATGAAGAAAGTTTTTTCATTTTAAAATAATACCATTATCTTTTACACAAAACACATCCAAACCACAAGAAATGTTATTTTATTTTACTTGGTTATCTGCATCTTTAAATTTGTATGGTAGTTAAAACATACGAATGAGTGCACACATATCTAACACGAATGAAATCAAGTGTTTTTAGACCCGTTGCAGTAGTGTTATCTATCTCTTGAAACGGAAGTACAACGTCTAACCTTTTACAACATTAAAACAAAATGCAAAAAATATGAAAAGAGAGATGGTTTGAACATGGATGGAGAAGTGTAACGTGTCAATATCAGATCAATGAAGGATGTAATAAATAAATAAATAAAGCATCTTGGGATGTTTTGGGGACTGTTTCAAAGTATGTACAAAGTATGTATAACAACAATAACAACAAACTTAAATAGGGAATGGTCAAGGTGTTTGTATTTTAATAAGACAGTCTATCCTGTAGGAAAACATAATTTCATCTTACTTAATTTTGTAATTTCTTTATTCATACATAGATTTTTAAGCATTAGTACATGCACGCACACAAAATCACAAACAAACGTGAACAGAGACATTCAAACATACAAACGCAAAGACAAATAAAAACACTCAACACAAACATGAACAAATAAAAAATCCTACAATTAAGCAATTTAGTTTTATCATATGTCATACAAACCTTTTACAAATAAAACTTATGGAATTTTACAGGGCTATCTCTACAAGATGATGAAAAGCATTATGATTAAACAATGATATAACTTTTGTTGTTGTTTTAATATAAGTTTTTATCTCTTTCAAACCCAGAGATTTTTTCTTAGTCTGAAAATTTGCTGTCACGTTGTTTGCAACAAAAGTTATTTTAGTCTCACAGACTCTTTACAACAGACAAGACATTCTTTCTCGCTTTAAAAACGGTATTATTAACCATGGTGTTTAAAAACAACATATTCATGTTATTTTTTATTAAGATACAAACAACTATATAGGTTTTATTTTTACAAAGATTTGATCAAATAATTGACAGAAAAAATGATTCAAATAATCAGTAAGACCATCTTAATATCACCAACTGATGTGTCTGATGCTTTGTGTCAAATATCTTACTACTACAGAAGCTTTAAGATGTTAAGTATCTGTATAAATAGTTAAAAAACACATTCATCTCCAATATGTATACAGTAACCACAGTATACACCTCACACTTTGAACAGGTTCACCGAGGGGAGGGCTCCAAATCATTCTAAATCGTATACGCACACTTCCACAAGTTTGTGAAGTATGCAAACCCCGAACCCTTAACTTAAGTCATCTCACTCTGATGTCATTACATCACATTTCTTTGCTAATAACTTGGGGTCGTTTTATGTTCCTGAAACATTCAAATAAAGTTAACAGTGTGAACACATAACATCTTTTTTGTTCACTTAACTTAGTAATGTATGCGGTAGTGGTTTCATCTGCTGATCCTTTATGTCAGAAACAAGTTACAAGGACCCAATATTGAGTATGAGTCGACATAAACGCGACATATGTAGACATATGTTCTACATGTCTAAAGTATAAGCGCATGGAAAGAATATGCCCGTCTTATAACTTGTTAATTTTGCTTAACGACTTTAAATATAATTTGCATGCGCGATAGACATATAGACTTTTAAAATTGATAGTACACAAAATATGTGTAAAAGGCTGAGTCATTTATGTGATTTTTAGCTAGCGTCTTACGCAACACTTGTATTAGGTTTTAACATAAAAGATAATAGTCTGTTTACAATTTAGATGCTTTCATTATGAAAGCAGGCAAAGAACTGGTGAAGTAGTGTACATATTCTTTGTTGATGCCAAATCGACTGAAATAATACTGTGTGGTGATTTGCTGCTATACTAAATATAAGCTGTTAAACAAGAACTTTTCAAACTTGTTAAACAGCGGCTTCAATACATAAAACATTTATCAAATACTATAAAACACATCCGTTAACCGCTTTCAGATAGAATGTTTTCGACAAGTTTACCACGTGTAAATTACATCAAGTTTACCACGTCTAAATTACATAAAGTTCTCAAACTGTTTTCGTGTATGCCATCATATTCTTACAAATAGAAACATAGTTATAAACAAGCTGAAAATATGTTAAATCCCATCACACATAGTTCACGCAATGATCTAATGCATTCAGTACACCTTAAAACAATTCATTCAATAAAAAAAATTACCTAAAAGACAGACAGACACAAAATCTTGATGATACTTTGACATGGATCGAGAGGGAGGTGACATCCTACTGTAAATTTTCTTAATAAACATTGGGTTATTTTCCTCCCATTCATAAACCTACATGAGTTAAGGACAATTGAACAACTTTTAATTGATAACATTATAGAAATTAAATTTGGGGTTTTATTTGCTAAAAACTAAACAAACAATACTTTTTTTTGTCATCTATCTTGTCTGTCTACGATGTGGGATCACAAGACACAACAAGCCAACCACAAAAAATGACTGTACAAGGTTTTTTTCTTCTACAACAATTACAACAACATTTTTAGCTATGCTAGCGCACATTTTCACATTTTAAAGTTTAAAGCACTTTTCAACTGGCCTGCTTTAATTGTTTATGGACAAAATGCTGACCTAATTTTGGGAAGTAATGTCATAAAACATCTCATCCATGACATGAAAGTATCCAGTGATTTCTGGGGAAAGGTATCTGAATCACGAGGCAAAGATCCTGATACAGGTGCTTTGATGCAACACTTGTGCAATGTCGAGTCATGGAAAAGAACCGATCCCCCTACGAAAGTAGGAAAAACTGAGAAACTGAAGCATACTGTCACTTTGGAACCCATGAAAGAACACAGTGTGGGGAAAGTTGTTCAGTGACAAGACACTTTCGATTGGCAGTACAGTTGTTGTGGAGCCTAGCACAGTACACACTACACCAAGAAATGACTTGGTGGGCAGGATAGTATTGTCTTTATGGGGTGATGGCAGTATTCCAGTTAAAGTTATCAACCCATCGAACAAGCCTATCTGTCTAAGACGCAACTGCAAGCTGGCTGATGTTAATCAATCAATCAATCAATCAATCAATCATTTTTATTTATATAGCGCTTTTAACAACACAGGTTGCATCAAAGCACTGTACATTATAATGACAGGGATGTATAATGACGAGAGTGACCAATTTCTTATTAAATGCAGAGACGGTCTCTGTAGTCAATTCAACGATAGTCACTAGAAGTTAAGTGTCCCCAACCAAGCAAGCCAGAGGCGACAGCGGCAAGGAAACAAAACCCCATGCATACAGAATGGAGAAAAAAAAACCTTGGGAGAAACCAGACTCAGTTGGGGTCAGTTCTCCTCTGACCGGACGCCCAGCACTTAACTTCCAGTTCAATTTTAAACGCTGCTGTGTCAGGTAGTGTAAATGACTTAGTGTGTGCGTGTGCGTGTGTGCATCAGGATCTGGTAATCTGTCGACGGGCGCATCTAGGTGTTCTGGTCTCTGATGAACATAATCTCTGGGTGCTGATCCACCATCTAGTCTGGATACAAACTGTGAAAACAGATTGAGAAAGAAACAGGACTAATATTAGCGTAGACGCCATTCTTTTTACGATGTCACAAGTACATCGTATTGTAGGAGTAGTGTTCCCGGTTCCAGCAAATCTAGGTAATGCAGCCTAAAAATCCTTTAACGGATTTGAATAATAAAAGGTGTGTTGGTGTGTTATGTGTAGGCTAAGTTAAAAAGATGTGTCTTTAATCTAGATTTAAACTGGCAGAGTGTGTCTGCTTCCCGAACAGAGTTAGGGAGATTGTTCCAGAGTTTCGGTGCTAGATAGGAAAATGATCTGCCGCCCGCAGTTGATTTTGATATTCTAGGTATTATCAAATGGCCAGAGTTTTGAGAACGCAGCGGACGTGCAGGACTATAATGTGATAAGAGCTCGCTCAAGTATTGAGGAGCTAAACCATTCAGGGCTTTATAGGTAATTAATAAGATTTTAAAATCTATTCGATGTTTGATAGGAGCCAGTGCAGTGTTGACAGAACCGGGCTAATATGATCATACTTCCTAGTTCTAGTAAGGACTCTGGCTGCTGCGTTTTGGACTAGCTGAAGTTTGTTTATTAAGCGTGCAGAACAACCACCCAATAAAGCATTGCAATAATCTAACCTTGAGGTCATAAACGCATGAATTAATATTTCTGCATTAGAGGTTGAAAGCATAGGTCGTAATTTAGATATATTTTTAAGATGGAAAAACGCAGTTTTACAGATGCTAGAAACATGATTTTCAAAGGAAAGATTGCGGTCAAACAGCACACCTAGGTTCCTAACTGATGATGAAGAATTAACAGAGCAGCCATCAAGTGATAGGCTGTGTTCTAGATTATTATATGTGGGGTTTTTAGGTCCAATTATTAGCACCTCTGTTTTTTCAGAATTTAACATTAAGAAGTTACTCATCATCCAGCTTTTTATATCGACTATGCATTCTGTTAGATTCTCAATTTGGTGTGTATCACCAGGCTGCGCTGAAATATAGAGCTGAGTATCATCAGCATAGCAGTGAAAGCTAACACCATGACTCCTGATAATATCTCCCAGAGGTAACATGTAAAGGTTGAAAAGTAACGGTCCTAGCACTGAGCCTTGAGGAACTCCATATTTCACTTTTGATCGATATGATACCTCCTCATTTAATGCCACAAACTGATAGCGGTCAGATAGATATGATGTAAGCCATGCTAAGGCGCTTCCTCTAATGCCAACATAGTTTTCTAGTCTATCCAAGAGAATGTTGTGATCGATAGTATCGAATGCTGCGCTAAGATCTAATAGCACTAATAACGAGATAAAACCACGATCAGATGATAGAAGCAGGTCATTAGTAACTCTAATGAGAGCAGACTCAGTACTATGGTACGGTCTAAAACCTGATTGGAAATCCTCACAGACACCATTTTTTTCTAAAAAGGAATACAGTTGTGAGGATACTACCTTTTCTAGTATCTTTGACAGAAAAGGGAGATTAGAGATTGGTCTGTAATTTACTAAGTCTTTGGGATCAAGATGTGGTTTCTTAATGAGAGGTTTAAAGTGATGGTTCTACCATACTTGTAATAAGGTGCAGAGTTTACAGGTTTAACTATACAGAGTTCACACAAGACTAGATAGTGATCTGAAATGTCATCACTTTGCTGCAGTACTTCAACCATTTTAACATCTATTCCATGTGACAGTATTAGATCTAGAGTATGATTTCTACAATGAGTAGGTCCAGAGACGTGTTGTCTAACCCCAATGGAGTTTAAAATGTCTAAGAAAGCTGATCCTAATGAGTCTTTTTCATTATCAACATGGATATTAAAATCGCCAACAATTAAGACTTTATCTGTGGCCAGTACTAACTCAGTTAGAAAATCAGCAAATTCTTTAATGAAATCTGTGCTGTGCCCTGGTGGCCTGTATACAGTAGCCAGTACAAACATGACAGAAGATTTATCACTAGCACATGATTCTGTAGATAATGTTATATGCAGCACCAAAACTTCAAATGAGTTATACTTAAAGCCTGCATGGCACTGATGACTGTCTTGACATGGCATTTCAACAGATGAAAGATCTGAAGTGTAATGAAGTGAACACCGAAAGACCTGCAAACTGCAGTAGTAACCTGTGCAAGATGGAGAAACAACACTTTGTACCACGTGGTCTTACGTGTTCAACACTGTTTAGCCTAGGGCTCCAAGATATTGACATTGACTCATACACTTTGACACCTTACTGGAGAGGGCAGTTGGTTGAACTGCTGATTAAGTATGAGTCAATATTTTCATGTCATGGTCTAGACCAGTGGTTCCCAACCGGTGTGCCGAGGCACTAAGGGGTGCCATGAGAGCTTTTGAGGGTGCCGCCAAAATTTCAACAAAATTTTTTTATTAAGGCAGAATCAGTGTAATCAGTATTCTCATATCATCTAGGACTAGGTATAAGGTGTTGTTGCATGCAAACTCTCGAAATGAAACAAATTAATAAATAATAATAAAAAAGCTACAGAGATTTTAAATATATATTTCCTTATAAGGGTGCCGGGAACTTTTGAAAGGCTTTCCAAGGGTGCCTCAAACAAGAAAAGGTTGGGAACCACTGGTCTAGACTGTGGCAAGGCCAAAGGATTTGTTCATACAATCTGCCTAAGTGACACTAAACCTTTTAGACTTCCCTACAGAAGATTATCACCAGCAAACTATGAGAAACTGCGTGAGGACGTGGAGGAGCGCGGAATATTCAGGAAGTCAACAAATGATTATGCGTCACCTCTGGTGTTAGTCTGGAAGAGGAATGGTGAACTGAGGCTGTGCACAGACAGCTGGTTAAATGCATGCACCATTAAAGATGCACACCCTCTTCCGCACCAAGCAGATGCACTTGCAGCTCTGGGTGGTTATGCATTCTTTTCCACAATGGACTTAATGAGGATGACAAGAGATTCACAGCTTTTACTACAACTTTTGGTCTCTACGAGTATAACAGGCTTCCTCAGGGGCCTACAACGTTCATGAGGACGTTTATGAGGAAAAAATATTTGGTGACCAGAACTTCATGAGCATGCTGTGTTATCTCGATGACATCCTCCTTTTTGCCCCCAGTGAACAGCTTGCTTTGGAACGATTAGATATGATTTTCCAGAGACTCAAGGCTCACAATTTGAAACTGTCTCAAAAGTGGTGTCATTTCATGAAACCTTCCGTCAAGTTTCTTGGAGTAGTGAGGGTGTAGCTACAGACCCTGAAAAGGTCAGAGCTATTGTTAACATCACAGAACAGGATCTTATGGACGATGGTTCTAATATTCCATCACAGACAAAAATAAGGTAATTCGTGGGAATGGTGGTTTTCTACCAGCAGTATCAGAATCTGAGTCCAGGGGTTGGGTTGTCGAGGTCCCCGCCTTCGACTGCTACCCAAACCACAAGGCACCGGTCCCTTACGGTCCCTCCTGCAGGTGGTGGGGCAAGACCCGGCCACCAGGCGCTCGCATGCCAGCCCCGGCCCCAGGCCTGGCTCCATGGCGGGGCCCCGGCTGCGCCATACCGGGCGACGTCGCGACTCCATTCCAGGTCTTTTCCATAAGGGTATCATGGACCGCTCTTTGTCTGGCTTGTCACCTAGGACCTGTTTGCCATGGGAGACCCTACCAGGGGCATATAGCCCCGGACAACCTAGCTCCTAGGGTCATTCAGGCACTCAAACCCCTCCACCACGTTAAGGTGGCGATCACTGGAGAGGAGAATCCGCCCGATAGTTGAACCTCGGCTTCAAGAGGAACAATGCGGGTTTCGCCCTGGACGTGGAACACTGGACCAGCTCTATACCCTCTCCAGGATGCTGGAGGGTTCCTGGGAGTTTGCCCAACCAGTCTACATGTGTTTTGTGGATTTGGAGAAGGCATTCGACCGGGTTCCTCGTGGTGTCCTGTGGGGGGTGCTCTGGGAATATGGGGTAAGGGGCCCTTTGCTAAGGGCTGTCCGATCCCTGTATGATCAGAGCAGGAGCTTGGTTCGCATTGCCGGCATTAAGTCAGACTTGTTTCCAGTGCATGTTGGACTCCGACAGGGCTGCCCTTTGTCACCGGTCCTGTTCATTATTTTTATGGACAGGATTTCTAGGCGCAGTCAGGGGCCGGAGGGGGTCTGGTTTGGTGACCACAGGATAGCTTCTCTGCTTTTTGCTGATGATGTTGTTCTGTTGGCTGCATCTGGCCAAGACCTACAGTGTGTGCTGGGGCGGTTTGCAGCTGAGTGTGAAGCGGCAGGGATGAAAATCAGCACCTCCAAGTCTGAGGCCTTGGTCCTCAGTCGGACAAGGGTGGCTTGCCCCCTTCAGGTTGGTGGGGAGCTCCTGCCCCAGGTGGAGGAGTTTAAGTATCTTGGGGTCTCGTTCACGAGTGAGGGAAGGATGGAACGAGAGATTGACAGGCGGATCGGTGCAGCTTCTGCAGTAATGCAGTCGCTGTACTGGTCTGTCATGGTGAAGAAACCGGTCGATCTTCGTTCCTACTCTCACCTATGGTCATGAGCTTTGGGTCATGACCGAAAGAATGAGATCCCGGATACAAGCGGTCGAAATGAGTTTCCTTCGTAGGGTGGCTGGGCGCTCCCTTAGAGATAGGGTGAGGAGTTCAGTCACTCGGGAGGAGCTCGGAGTAGACCCGCTGCTCCTCCACATCGAGAGAGGCCAGCTGAGGTGGCTCGGGCATCTGTTCCGGATGCCTCCCGGACGCCTCCCAAGGGAGGTGTTCCGGGCATGTCCCACCGGGAAGAGGCCCCGGGGAAGACCTAGGACACGCTGGAGGGACTATGTCTCTCGGCTGGCCTGGGAGCGCCTCGGTGTCCCCGGAAGAGCTGGAGGAAGTGTCTGGGGAGAGGGAAGTCTGGGCGTCCCTGCTTAGACTGTTGCCCCCGCGACCCGGCCCCGGATAAGCGGAAGAAAAAGAAAAAGAAAAAGAAGAAGAAGAAGTATCAGAATCAGAATCAACTTTATTGCCAGGTATGTTTACACATACAAGGAATTTGTTTTAGTGACAGGAGCTCTACAGAGCAACAGGATGACAAGACAAGAGAGATAATAAAAATAATTATATACAAATATACAAAATATAAAAAGTACAAAATAGCAAAAATACAATATATACTATAGACATTCAAGTATAAGCAGGAATTATGTTTTGTGCAGTGTTATGTGCAAATTGAAGTGTAAATAAGTCTGTATGTTAAATAAATAAGTGTTCTCAAGTGTTCATGGACTGGGGGAAGAAACTGTTTCTGTGTCTGACCGTCCTGGTACTTAGTGCTCTGTAGCATTGACCAAACGGCAACAGTTCATGGATATGTACAGTTCTGGAGAGTGGGAGGGATATGTACAGTTCTTGGAGAGTGGGGAGGGTTGTACCAGTGATTCTCTCAGCAGTCCTGACTACCCTCTGTAGTCTTCTGAGGTCAGAATTGGTAGCTGAGCTGAACCAGACAGTTATAGAAGTGCAGAGGATGGATTCTATGATGGCGGAGTAGAACTGTTTAAGCAGTTCGTCTGGCAGGTTGAACTTCCTCCTGAAGTCCACTATCAAGTCCACTATCAACTCC
The DNA here is from genome assembly GCF_018831695.1 of Puntigrus tetrazona. Taxonomy (NCBI): domain Eukaryota; kingdom Metazoa; phylum Chordata; class Actinopteri; order Cypriniformes; family Cyprinidae; genus Puntigrus; species Puntigrus tetrazona. The sequence goes on along the minus strand of NW_025048765.1, from coordinate 320,884 downwards.
ACTGTTTTGAGCGTGTTGAGCTCCAAGTTGTTTAGACTGAACCATTCAGTCAGCTCTTTGACCTCCTGTCTGTAAGCAGACTCGTCACAGTCCTGTATGAGGCCGATGACTGTGGTGTCGTCCACGTACTTCAGGAGTTTGACAGAGGCGTCTTTAGAGTTGCACTCATTGGTGTAGAGGGAGAAGAGCAGTGGTGAGAGGACACAACCCTGAGGGGCTCCAGTGCTGGTAGTACGGGTGCTGGAGAATTTTCCCAGCCTCACTAACTGCTGTCTGTCTGTCAGGAAGCTGCTGATCCACTGACAGACGGAGGTGGGCACCGAGAACTGGTTTAATTTGGGGTTAGAGGAGGTTTGGGATGATGGTGTTGAAGGCCGAGCTAAAGTCCACAAACACGATCCTCACATAAGAGCCACGGGTCTGAAATCATTAAGTCTAGTAATTTGGGGTTTTTTTGGGATGGGGATGATGGTGGAGCGTTTGAAACATGAAGGCACTACACACAGCTCCAGTAATCTGTTGAATATCTGTGTGAAGATGGGGGCCAGTTGGTCAGCACAGGTTTTCAGACAGGCTGGAGTCACACCGTCTGTGCCTGGTGCCTTTCTCCTTTTTTTTTTTCCTGAACACCTGGCACACTTCATCTTCGCTGAGTTGAAGGGCAGGTGTGGGGGAGTGGGGGATTGCAAGAGGTGAGAATGGTTTCTTTTCAGATCTGCAGTAAAACTTGTTCAGGTCGTCTGCCAGTTGTTGATTTGCCACAGTGCTGGGGGATGGTGTCTTGTAATTGGTGATGTCTTTCAGACCTTCCACACAGAAGCTGTGTCACTGGAGGAGAACTGAGTGCGAAGCTTTTCAGAATAATTCCTCTTTGCCACTCTGATCTCCTTTTCTAGTGTGTACTTGGCCTATTTATACAAGACTCTGTCCCTTATCCTGCGAGCTTCTTCTTTGGATTGGCAGAGCTGACTGAGTTTAGCAGTGAACCATGGTTTGTCATTGTTATAAGTTAAATAAGTTCTGGTAGGAATGCATATGTCCTCACAGAAACTGATATATGATGTTACCGTTTCTGTGAGCTCGTCCAGATCTGTGGCAGCAGCTTCAAAGACAGTCCAATCAGTGAGAGAGAAGCAGGTTTGTAAATCCCACTCTGCTTCGTTAGTCCATCTTTTTACAGTCCAAAGTACAGGTTTAGCTGATTTCAGCTTTTGCCTGTAGGTCGATATGAGATGGACCAAACAGTGATCAGAAAGTCCCAAGGCAGCTTGTTGGACAGAGTGATACGCATCCTTTATTGCTGTGTAACAGTGATCCAGTATGTCACTGTCTCTGGTTGGACAGGTAACATGCTATCTGAATTTTGGCAGTTTACGTGAGAGATCGGCTTTATTAAAGTCCCCGAGAATGATTAAAACAGAGTCTGGCTCTTGTTGCTCAGTCTCTTTGATCAGCTCGGCGAATTTTTGTAAAGCCAGGCTCACGTGCGCTTGCGGAGGGATATAAACACACACCAGAATAAACTAGCAAAACTCCAGCAGCGAGTAAAAAGGCTTACAATTAATGAAGAGTGCTTCTACATCGGCACAGCACATCTTCTTTAACATAGTTACATCTGTACGCCACCTTTCATTGATGTAAAGACACGTCCTGCAGCCACGCAATTTCCCCATTAATTCTGTGACGTGATCCGCTCTAAACAGCTGAAAGCCAAACAGACTTAATGCACTGTCTGAAACACAGAGCAGCAGAGTTTGAAAAATCCCTGTTAGTCCGGGTGAGCAGAAGAAGTTCGTCCATTTTGTTGGGTAGAGAGCAGAGGTTCGCCAAGTGAATGCTTCAGATTCCGCGAGTTTCACATGCGCACGGGCCCACTTTCCCCGGCTGCGCAACCTTAGGCGTTTGACCAGCAGCACAGCTCAGCTAACTACAATGTTCTGTGGAGTGGTCTGCCAAATGTTCCCTTGTAAAAATGATGGTGTTTGAGAAACAAAAAACAGGAAAAACTAACAAAAACAATACGAGCACTTGAGAGCTAAGCACTGATGCTGCCATTCACGGCGCCATCGTTCTGTATTGAAGACTATTCTCGCATTGGTAGACCAATGTGGAGAATAGTGGGGAGCTCCGCTTGAGAGTATCAAGACATCAAGACCTCTTGAGCTGGTTTGTGTATATTTTTGGTCTGCCGAAGACTCATCTAATAAGCCTCTGGGTGTCTTGATCGTGACATTTTACCAAGCTGGCCACAGGCTTACCTATATTCTAACCAATCAGCAAAGGTGGTTGCAAGGCAGCTGTGGGACAACTTTTTCTGCATCTATGGCTTTCCAGAGCAAGTACATTTAGATCAAGGAGCTGTCTATCTTTTGAAAGCTGTCTAATCTCTGAAAAGCTTCAGCTTGCTGGTGTTCAAAAATCCCTTACGACCCCCTACCACCCTATGGGTAACAGAGCTGTGGAGAGATTCAACCGCACACTGGGCAACATGATTTGTGCGTTACCACCTAAAGCTAAGCACAGATGGCCTTAAATGTTGCCTTAAAAGTCTCTCACCTTTTGTTATAATGCAACAATTCATGAAACAGCTGGTTTTCCTCCATTCCAGCTGATGTTTGGAAGAACTCCCAGGTTGCTAGCTATGAAGGTAGCCCAGTGTTCTGCTTCGAAGCAACAACAAAGGCAAGCACACCTCTACAATAAAAAGCTCAAGGGTGCTCCAATGAATGTTGGCGACAGAGTACTCCTTGCCAATAAGGGCGAGCGTGGCAAGAGGAAAACTGCTGATAGATGGGAGAGTCATATTTACATTGTGATGGACATGAACAGTGAAGTATATACTTTCAGAATTAGGAACTCTGTGAGTGGAACTGGGAAAGTTGTTCATAGAAATCTCATTATGCCAGTGAATTTCCTGCCTCTGCAAAATGAGTTGTCCGATGTTGACACTTTTGAGAATCTCACATCAAGCAGGTCATGTCTGTCTGGGAATGAAAACGAAGAGCTGAGTTTACCTGTTGATGAACTGGAAGAAAGAACTATGTCGTGGGTGTCAGAGCTTACATTTTGTGATTTGAATTCTGAGATATATTTTGAATATCTGTTTTTATAGTACCTTGTAAGAAAGAAGAGTATTTACGAGTGATCCTTAGGGAAAGAGTCAATCTGTGTAACTACCAGAAAAACTGTGATGACTGAATGTAGGTGTCTTACAAAGTCCATTTGTTTCTTGATATTTCTTACCCATTTGGTATCTCCCATACAAGCATGATTCGGATCATAGACATGCTCTGTGTTTTATCATTTGATCTTGATAATTTTGATAATTCAAAAATCGATTCTTTTAAAGTATTCGTTTAAACTAAAATTCACAACGGTCTGGGTCCTGTGCAATTTTGGGCTTATGGGGTAACTGGTCATTTGTTAAGACACTAGCAAATTGTTTCAGGTGGTTGTTTCTTAAAACTTGTTCAGGTTTGTTATATGTGAATACACAGAGTAGTCATTTGCTGTAATTTAACTGAGCTCATCTATCTTTTTTTTGGAAAATGGTGTTTAACAGAGGCACGTCGCTATGGTTTCTTTTGGCAGCACCCAAAAGGGGTTTCCTCAGGAATAGGCCAGTCACGCTCATACTCATCGGTGTCATACACTTTAGAGTCAGACTTGTCGCTGCTTTGAGACAAAAGTTTTGCTTCGGATTCCTTCTGACGTTTATTTATCAGCATGAGGTCGTATTGTCACACAATACCTCATGCCTCATGTCATAACAGCGTCTCATTGGTAAAAGTATCTAATTTTATTACCAGATATAATGTATTTCCAAATTTGATTGTAGAAACATGTCCAGTCTTTGGCGGTCAAAAGCAGGCGTGTATATTCCTCGTGAAAACTTGGAAACTAAGCACTAGGCCTAACCATTGTGATTAGATGGTGGACGAACTAAAACAGAAAGAACATAATTGTGGAAACAAATTAAATGTTCCTGGTTTCAAAGTAAAAACTTTGATTTAAAGTTCACTACGGGGTGACCAGCTCTAACGCAATTAAAATTGTATGTATAAAGTTAAGGTACTGTGCATTTTTAGGTGTACTTAGCAGGGCACAGTGTCTTTTTTCAGTGGATTACATTGTGAATGTTTGTAAGCTTGGATTCTTTAAAAAAATTTAATGCCCACTGCTACAGAATTTTTCTTAACATTAAACTTTGTATTTTGTAAAAAAGATAAAGCAGCAGACTATACAAGAAAGAGCTAGACCTAACTCGTCTTTGACACTTTTACAGTCAAGCCTTTTACTGTAACAAACTATGCACTTTCTTTTTTTTCTAGCACTTTAGATACAGTTGCTCCTTTACGCTTAAAGATGAAAAAAAAAAATCTGAACATTTTGAATTTTTTCACAATTTTTTGTTTCAGCACTTAACAGCATCTAACGGGAATAGATTGAATACTCAATATTATAGGCATTTCATTTAAGAGTTCAGAGACATCATTGTCTAGCTCAGTTTAATTTAAGTAGTATCTGCACAATCAAATTGACAATAATTGGCAAAAAATTACGCTTCCCCAAATGTAGTGTCATAAGAAAAAAAGTCATTTGAAAACAATATTTACAAAAATATAAAGGATCACAAGTGGTTTTCTGTTTTCATATGATAATTGTTTGGTCTCTGAGTTACATAAGGGTTCTGTGTCTGCGTGTGTGTGTACAAAAATGCTTTTATATGTTGTGTCTGTAACCTTTTCCAGTGGGCATACAACCTCAAACTTTACTGATAGATAGATAGATAGATAGATAGACAGGACAATATCACACGTAAATATGGACAAGATCGGACAAACGGAACTGAAAACACAGGACTTAAGTACACAGGGTAATTAACTACATTAACACGACACAGCTGACGACGATGATACGATTAACACAAACTAAAAGGGCAGGGCACACAGAGCACATGGCACACAACAAAAACATTAACAAAAGTCCGGAGAACGTGACAATATCCTTACTCCAAAGTTTATTCCCAAATACAATGGTTTATATAGACATTTTCAGAGGGGGGGTTTTACCCCACTAGCCAGAAACAAAAGATGGCACATGTTGTATACATGCCAAAAGATAGGTACTTATATAAAACAGAGATATCAAAAGGAGGTTAAGAATATATAAGGAATACTTTTGGACACAGAAAAACATTTCTTCTTGTTAAGTATCAAAAGTGTAGCATAAACCCATTGTTGGAAACTTTTTTTAGCTTCTCTTTAAGAATAGACCACAAGATTCTTGGTAAAGCAGAAGTTAGTTTTTATTTCGTTGCTGTAGTCATCTGCAAGAAGTCTTCAAGAAATCTTTAAGAAAAATACAGAACAGGACCTTAGCCCAGAACAGGAAATTTCCAGATCCGTGATCTATTTAGCATCCTAGTGTCATTTGAATGCATAGGTGCTATGAACAAAAAGGCACAGTTGTACCTTTTGATTAGCATTCGCACTTAACTTGGGAACACCTGCCAGATGTCCAGTAACTGAAAGATAAAAGATTACCGTCTGAGGGCTTGGACTTGTATTGCGCTTATATTGTAAATTACAATATACTTTCAGATTTGAAGCTGTGTTTAACCTTTTATAAATTTGTAACCATTCACCCCACGGCTCAGGGTAGCGCACACACCAATGACCGACTGAACCCTTCCAACATCCAGACATGTGTCTATGAGAGATGCTACAGAACAGTAAGGAAAGACAAAATTGCACGTCCGCAGAAAAAGGGAGGAAAGCATCCATGTGGGAACGCAATAAAGAATCAGAGTTGTAGAGAGGACAAGGACATGAGGATCTCCCGGAGGAGAGTGTGTCAAAATCTAACAGTTGCCTGCTTTTGTTTAAAATAAACAACAAAGAAAAACTCTCTCTGAAATCTGTCATCCATCATACGTTTTTCTAAAAGTTATCGGAAATAAGATCGATATTCACTCTTCTCTTTTTTATGTCATGCAACCCTTTACTGGTCTGCACAAAAGCATATTGAGACAATACAAAGCTATTCATAGCACAGTGAATCAGAAATCTAATAAAGTGGATAATACAGCACACAATAAAAGCAAGGATTAATAAAATCACTCCTAGAGGAATTAAAGCAGTTACTAACATCTTTTGCCAACTAAGTAAGCCAATCCAGGAACTCACCTTGTCTACTTCCTACATCTCTTGCCTGTATCTCTTGTGCAATTCTAGACATATTCATCAGCCCTTCATCTATCAAATGTCCATCAGCATGGAATATACGTACAACAAGCCGTACCTACGATTACACAAATTCTGCCCCTCTCGGCAGTAAGTTGATCCAAAAGTAGTCTATTTTGGAGTGCAGTTAATCGCAGACCCCTTAATTTTTCTTTAATAACCCCAAAAGTCCTTTCGGTTATGTTATTTAAGCAGTTCATACCTTATGACCTCGGTTTCAATCTGTAGGTAGGCCACACCTACTCCAGGAAATAAGGCTTCAAAGAATCTTTCAGTACCTGTGCATAAGCGATGCTCTTTAGGTACAGGGTTGCCTCTGGCTATCGTCGCAATTTTATTCCGATCAGCTAAAGAACGTTTACTTCTCTTTCCTACCTCATTCTTCTGATCTGGGATTTGAACTATCAAAGAATGTACCATGCTTACCATATCTTCCACTCCAATCTTCGGTGAGGGAGGTGTACACTGCATGACCCCAGAGCCATACCCAATCTTTCAATGCCCTAGTCCCACTTCAGTTTGGGACGTACATGTGGCATCTTGGATTCCCTCCATGAGTTCCAAAGAAATCACACTTCTCTCTAACAGTCACATTACTCCATCCATAGCCAACCACTGTGGCATTCGGGTATTCGGGTACATACATAACAAGATCCCTTTTTCCCTTCTGCTTTAGCAGTATAATTGGCAAAGCGCCACCACATATTCGTAGCATACCAGTATCAATATACTGTAGGTATATACACAGGTAAATATGCTTATCACTATGGCTTTATGCAGCGTATATTTTGCAAACATGGTCAACTTTCTGGCACGGTGGCTTGTGAAATTCCTTTTCCATGTTCCTTCTCGAAGCCCAACACTGGTGCAGTAGGTCGATCCCTTCCGTCTGGAGCTGCCTTTATACTGCTGGTGTGTATCCACTGCAGCTGGGAGTCAGTAAGCACTCCCGTCCTCGTCCTCGTTGACAGTCGCAGTACCTTGGTTCACCCAGCTTTTGGAGGCTTTAGACGCCTTATTAACACCTGTTGGCCAGGAACGAAAGAGTTTCGACCACTTAAAAAAATCGTGTTACAAAAGCTTGTTTGGATAAACAAGCCTTCGTAACACGATTTTTGTTATAGCCGATTGTGGATGGTAAGGGAATGTGGAAGTGACAATTAATATTAAGCTCTTTAGCCAATAGCTGTGTTACTTTAGAGGCGAAAGGTGTGCTATTGCCACTCAATAACTGACGGTATACCGAAACGCGATATCATTTCTTTAACCAAAATTTTTACTACGGTCTGGGTTTTCTTTTCCACACGGGAAAGCCTCTGGCCATTTTGAAAGCTGAAGATATTTGTGATTACCACACGGAGGCATGTGTGTGAAGTCTATTTGCCTCTGTTGAAATGGCAATTCCGGGTGTGGAAGAGAATCGTGTTTGCTGGCTTTGAGTTTGTATGTTTTAGTGCATACGAAACAAGCATCTAGTAACAACAGGGTATTTTTGCTGACACTTTCTATGCAATTCAATCGATTCAGATTTTGAAAGACTTTCTCTTTTGAAATGTGTGAAATGCCATGATAATGTCTATATAACATGACGACAGCGGATGCTATAATGCCAACACACGCACCCTAAAGAGAGCAGCCCGGAAAATGGAGCGCAGGTGGAGAAAAAACTCAATTAGAAGTATTTTGTACTGCCTGGCGGGAGAGTATCCTGTCATACAGAAAAGCACTAAAAATTGCAAGATCTGATTATTTTTCATCCCTTTTAGAAGAAAACAAACACAACCCCCGGTATTTATTCAGTACAGTAACTAAATTTAACAAAAAATAAAATGTCAACAGGTGCTAATATTCCCCAAGAGTATAGCTGCAATGACTTCATGAATTTCTTTACTTCTAAGATTGATACCATCAGAGATAAAATTGTAACTATGCAGCCGTCAACTACAGTTTCACATCAGATAGTGAGCTTCAGATCCCCCGAGGAAAAATTACACTCTTTCTCTATTATAGGAGAAGACTTGTAGGACAAACTTGTTAAATCATCTAAACCAGCAACATGTGTGTTAGACCCTATTCCATCTAAACTATTAAAAGATTTGCTTCCAGAAGTCATAGATCCTATTTTGAACATTATTAATTCATCATTGTCATTAGGATATGTTCCCAAAACCTTCAAATTGGCAGTAGTTAAGCCTCTTATTAAGAAACCACATCTTGATCCCAAAGACTTAGTAAATTACAGACCAATCTCTAATCTCCCTTTTCTGTCAAAGATACTGGAAAAGGTAGTATCCTCACAACTGTATTCCTTTTTAGAAAAAAATGGTGTTTGCGAGGATTTCCAATCAGGTTTTAGACCGTACCATAGTACTGAGACTGTTCTCATTAGAGTTACTAATGACCTACTTCTATCATCGGATCGTGGTTTTATCTCGTTATTAGTGCTAGCGCAGCATTCGATACTATTGATCACAACATTCTCTTGGATAGACTAGAAAACTATGTTGGCATTAGAGGAAGCGCCTTAGCATGGTTTACATCATATCTATCTGACCGCTATCAGTTTGTAGCATTAAATGAGGAGGTATCATAGGCATCAAGGCTCAGTGCTAGGACCTTTACTTTTCAACCTGTACATGTTACCTCTGGGAGATATAATCAGGGGGCATGGTGTTAGCTTTCACTGCTATGCCGATGATACTCAGCTCTATATTTCAGCGCAGCCTGGTGATACACACCAAACTGACAATCTAACATAATGCATAGTCGATATAAAAAACTGGATGATAAGTAACTTCCTAGTGCTAAATTCTGAAAAAACAGAGGTGCTAATAATTGGACCTAAAAACCCCACATATAATAATCTAGAACACAGTCTAACGCTTGATGGCTGCTCTGTTAATTCTTCATCATCAGTTAGGAACCTAGGTGTGCTGTTTGATAGCAATCTTTCCTTCGAAAACCATGTTTCTAGCATCTGTAAAACTGCGTTTTTCATCTTAAAAATATATCTAAATTACGTCCTATGCTTTCAAACTCTAATGCAGAAATATTAATTCATGCATTTATGACCTCAAGGTTAGATTACCGTAATGCTTTATTGGGTGGTTGTTCTGCACGCTTGATAAGCAAACTTTAGCTAGTCCAAAACATAGCAGCCAGAGTCCTTATTAGAACTAGGAAGTATGATCATATTAGCCCGGTTCTGTCAACACTGCACTGGCTCCCTATCAAACATCGGATAGATTTTAAAATCCTATTAATTACCTATATACCTATATACCTATACCTAAAGCCCTGAATGGTTTAGCTCCTCAATACTTGAGCGAGCTCTTATCACATTATAATCACATTGCAGCCCGTCCGCTGCTTTCTCAAAACTCTGGCCATTTGATAATACCTACAATATCAAAATCAACTGCGGGCGGCAGATCATTTTTCTATCTAGCACCTAAACTCTGGAACAATCTCCCTAACTCTGTTCGGGAAGCAGACACACTCTGCCAGTTTAAATCTAGATTAAAGAGACATCTTTTTAACTTAGCCTACACATAACACCCCAACATACTTTTTATAATTTAAATCCGTTAAAGTATTTTTAGGCTGCATTACTTAGATTTGCTGGAACCGGGAACACTACTCCTAAAATACGATGTACTTGTGACATTGTAAAAAAAATGACATCTACACTAATATTAGTCCTGTCTCTTTCTCAATCTGTTTTCACAGTTTCTATCCAGACTAGATGGTAGATCAGCACCTAGAGATTATGTTCATCAGGGAGCAGAAAACCTAGATGCGCCCGTGGACAGATCACCAGATCCTGATGCGCGCACACACACACACACAAAGTCATTTACACTATCTGACACAGCTGCGTTTAAAATTGAACTGGAAGTTAAGTGCTGGGCGTCCGGTCAGAGGAGAACTGACCCCAACTGAGTCTGGTTTCTCCCAAGGTTTTTTTTCTCTCCATTTTGTATGGATGGGGTTTTGTTTCCTTGCCGCTGTCGCCTCTGGCTTGCTTTGTTGGGGACACTTAACTTCTAGTTAACGAATTGGATTTAACGATTTAGTCGAATTGATTACAGAGACCGTCTCTGCATTTAATAACAAATTGGTCACTTTCAACATTATATATCCCTGTCATTGTACTCTTCTACCTTATACTGTACAGTGCTTTGATGCAACCTGTGTTGTTAAAAGCGCTATATAAATAAAAATGATTGTGGTGCCCAGGAACCTGAATGACTCCACTGTTACCACAGTGCTATCCATAATGGTGAGTGGGGGGAGTGCAGGGGGGTTCCTCCTGAAGTCCACTATCATCTCCACTGTTTTGAGCGTGTTGAGCTCCAAGTTGTTCAAATGCACCATTCAGCCAGCTCTTTTACCACCTGTCTGTCCTTTGGCAGTTCATGTGAGAGATCGGCTTTATTAATGTCCTCGAGAATGATTAAAACAGAGTCTGGTTGTTGTTGTTGTTCAGTCTCTGTGATCAGATCGGCGAGTTTTTGTAAAGCCAGGCTCACATGCGCTTGTGGAAGGATGTAAACACACACCAGAATAAATGAGCAAAACTCCCGCGGCGAGTAGAAAGGCTTGCAGTTAATGCAGAGTGCTTCTACATCGGCGCAACACATCTTCTTTAACACAGTTACATCTGTACACCACCTTTCATTGATGTAAAAGCACGTCCCGCCGCCGCGCGATTTCCCCGTTAATTCTGCGATGCGATCCGCTCTAAACAGCTGAAAGCCCGGCAAACTTAATGCGCTGTCTGGAATTGCATCGTTTAACCAGGTTTCCGTAAAACACAGAGCAGCACAGTTTGAAAAATCCCTATTAGTCTGGGTAAGCAGAAGAAGTTCGTCCATTTTGTTGGGTTGAGAGCGGAGGTTGAATGCTGGGCAACGGCGTTTGGAGTCCGCGTTGTCTGAGTTTCACAAGCGTGCAGGCCCGTTTTCCCCGTCTGCGCGACCTTAGGCTTTTGACCAGCACCGCTGCTCCGCTAACTACGATGTTCAACAAAACGTCAGAATAATCAAAAACCGGTGAAATATTTTGTGGAGTGGTCTGCCGAATGTTCAGCAGTTCATCCCTGGTAAAAATGATGGTGTTTGATAAAAAAAAAACAGGAAAAACTAACAAAAACAATACGAGCACTTGAGAGCTAAGCACTGAGGCTGCCATTCGCGGCACCATCTTGGATCTTCAGTATTAACTTTTTGATATTTAGGCCAAAAGAAAGTTTTCAGATCTGTCTTATGCATCAAAAATCACTCTTTGGTACTGACAAACTATACAGTAGCTAAGTGGGGGTACTGAAAAAAAAATCAGTCCAAAATCATCCACATAGGCTATGTGAGGATAACCCCAATTCTCCTATAAAACATACGGGAATATCCCTGTGTTTGCCAAATATGGTTCAAACAAAATGACATTACGAGAACACATTCAATTTCTCTTATAGAGAGTGTGGTGGGAGAAGCCAACGACAGACACAGTGGGCGTGGCGTCAGGCCTCGGAGAGGCTTTTTATTAACAAAAGAAATATATAAAATAAAGTGTCCAGGGGAAAAAGTGTCCAAATAAACGGGGAACTGGTGTCCTCGTCATGCTGCAGGGGAAGTGCAGGTCAGGTAGTGCTCCAGGGGGAAGGGTCCAGGTAAGGGGTGGAGTCCGGCGGCCGCACGCTCTCCCCTCTCTTCTCCTCCTTATTCCCGGTCGGCAGATTTGAAGGGACAAACAGCCTGGGATCGTGGTCCGTCAGCGGTACACGTGTGCAGTCATTGCCTGGACTATGGTGTCCGACAGCGTGCTTCTCTGGCGGCGTGGCGAGTTCCTTCACGCCAAATTTTTTTGCGTGGTTGCATCTGCATGTGATTTCATGGAGTTGTTGGTCAGCAGTCAGAACGTAAACGTTTTATAGTGTTTGTGTTTCATTTTTTTTCCATCGAGAGGTTGTTTGTGAGTGCTGGAAAGCACTGTCTTAAGTTTTCGCTTTTTTTCTTCTACGCGGGTCTGGCTTGAACACTGTTGGATTAACTATTTTCTGGAAGGAGAATTGGGCGGGCATAGTCGTGACATCGGCTGTTATTTTTTTTCCTTCTCATCAAAGAGGTGTTTGTGAGTAAAAATATTTTAAAATAATATAGGGCATTTTGTGGTGAAAACGATCCTGTGTATGTGAAGTGTTTGCGGACGTTTTAGTTTATTGTTCACTTTTGTAAATGGAGGGGTTGTTTGCCAGCACTGTCGTGGTACTTTCACCTGTGAACTAACGGTGTAAAGCCTTAACGTTAACTTCCGTGAGGCCGTTTGTTTATGTTTATGCACTTTTAAATCATTTAATGCCTTAAAAGTGCATTTATCCCACTTTCACACCAATCCGCCTGGTCAACAGGCAAGTGCAGATGCAGCAGTTAAGTTTAGCTGTCTGTCTTGTGGGTTTGTTGAGTATTGCTCTGAGGCTGATTACTTGATTCACTTGCGTACTGTACATTTAAAAGAAAATCAAAGTTGCCTGCCCTTACAAAGACTGTAACTTTGAAAGCAGTGTCTACTCCACTTTCAAAGCACACAAGAGTAAAAGACACAAGGAACAGAACTGGAAGACATTCAAATCAGAAATCTACGGTCATGATTATATTAGCCCAGACAGTAATGCTGCACAAAAGCAAATGTTCCATGCTGATGATATAGAAGAGTTAGAAGAGCCGAGTGAAGAAGCCAGTAGTGATCTTCCTGATTTAGAAAAACGGCTTGAGCACAACTTGGCATCTCTTCTGTTAAAGATGCAAAGTGTTCTGCAAATGCTAGAGAGTTCTGTGCAAGAACTGTCAAATTCATAATCTCTCATAACCACTTCTGCACAACAGAGTTAAGTAAATATATCCTAATATCCTGACTTGGATGAGACAGTTTTAAGAGGTTATAAGTGCTGTGTCAGAAAGTAACACAATGAGTTATTTGGCCAAAGATGGACCCTTAGGAACTGCTAAAAGGAGAGCAGCCTATGTACGTCAACAGTTTCCACTAGTTAACCCCATTGAATATGTAGTTGAAAAAGGCCATTCTCCCCATTCTCTCCATGTTACAGAAGTTGCTTAACAAAACTGATGTGTTAAACAGAGCGATGTCAGAAGAGGTCCGTGTGGCACAGGAATACAGATCGCATGTGGATGGGCAGTACTTTTAATGAAAGTACAAGAGATGAATTCACAATTGCTCTGGGCCTTTACATCGATGACTTTGAAATAGCCAATCCTCTTGGAACATCAAAGCTGAAACACAAAATGTGTGCTGTGTATTGGGTCATTGCCAACATGCCTGCAAAATATAGGTCAACCCTCAATTCAATACAGCTTGCTTTACTATGCAATACATCCACAGTCAAAACATGTGGTTATGCAAAAGTTCTGCAACCCCTTATCTATGATCTGAAGATGTTGGCGCAAAATGGTGTTTACTAGGAAAAACATGGTAAAACTGTGAGAGGTACAGCATTATTTGTTGCAGCTGATAATCTTGGTTCCCACTCTCTTGCAGGATTCCTGGAGAGCTTCTCCTTTGAAAGATTTTGCAGATTCTGTATGGCAGGCAGTGGTGATGCTCAGCAGCAAGAGGTATGTTCTGGTTTCTATCAACTCGGAGACAAAGATTCCCACGATAGACAGGTGCAGGAAGTGCAAAATAACCCAGAATTGAGTCGAACTTATGGTGTGAAAGGTGCCTGTCCACTGACTGCGAATCACGATTACTTTTATGTGGTCACTGGGTACCCTCCTGACATCATGCATGTCTTCGAGGGTGTTGTTCCAATTGAGCTGTCCCTCTGTCTCACAGACCTGATAGGCAAGACTTATTTCACTCTAGAGGTGTTAAATCATGCCATCAAGTACTTTAATTACACATTTGCTGACAAGACAGACAGACCACAGGTGATTGGAAAGGGATTTTCCACCAAAGGCACCATTGGTGGAAGTGCCCATGAGAATTGGTGTCTCATACGGCTTCTTCCATTTCTCATTGGTAGCTATGTCCCAGAGGGTGACAACACTTGGGAAGTTCTCATGCTTCTTAAAGACATCATTGAGCTACTTGTGGCACCAAGGCATACTGAAGAGACACTGCATTTCCTGGAATGTTAGATAGCAGATCACAGACAGCTGCCGCAGTCAACGTTTCCTGATTTCCGTTTAAAGCCGAAACATCATTACTTGGAACACTACCCTCAGCTAATGAGGAAATTTGGTCCCCTGTGTGAAGTTTGGACTATGCGCTTCGAGGGGAAGCACAAGTTCTTTAAAAGGGCAATTCACAATGCACAGAATTTCAAAAATGTTCCACTGACACTTGCTACAAAACACCAGAAAGCGGTCAGTTACCATCTTGATTGTAGCTCATTTTTCAAACCATCAGTTGAACTCTCAAAGGTCACACCAGTTTTGCTTGCCTCTTTCTCCATGATTGTTCAGAGTGTAATGCCTAAATTTTCATTTTGGAGTGGAGTATCCCTTTAATCCATCAAAGGGATAGTTGATCCAAAACTGAAAATGTGATGTTTATCTGCTTGCATCTTGGATACCATAGAGGTAAGCGGATAAGTCTTATTTTCATTTTTGGATCAACTATCTCTTTAAAAGACTGTCTGCTGCTATTTTTCAGAATCATGTGATGAATATTTCCCAGACTTTTATTTTCAATATTGAATACCTTCCTTACTAGTTAATGATATGACAGACAAACTGTTTATTCACAATTTTTTTTTTCTTTGTTAGGATGTCACTGACAAGGACTCATACAACCAAATACCAGTAGGAATCCTCTGGAACCAGACAACCTGCCTCAGGCCTTCTGTCTTTTTTTTTTGGACTGATATATGCCTTGCATTTGAACTACCCAAAGTGTATGAAAAACACTTTCTATTTTATCCAGCAGGTATTTCTTAACCTTGGAAAGGTTGAGCTGGCACCCAAAATTCAATCTTTGAAAAATGAGCTTGCAGTTAGTGTAAAAGGGTCTACTCCACAAGATGTTTATAAAATGTTTGTTTTAATTTATTTTGTTTTTAAATTCCTTAATTCATTTTTCTGTTTCACTGTAGAGTGAAAAAAAACAGGTCAGATTTTGTTTAAAAGATAAGTGCTTTTATTCACAATAGTAAACATATGGTGCTTTTTTATTTATTTTTTTTTTAACTTTTGCAAAAGAGACTAAAAGCACATTTATAGGACAACCAAAGTTATCAAAATACTGCACCCTGCAGCAATTCTGTTACTCAAATTCTGTTCAAGTTCAAATTTTCACTTGCTTTGTTTAATGAAAATAATGCTTGTTTCTCTTACAAAATTTGGTTCTACAAAGTGAAGTTTTGTGATCAGCTGATCCATATTTATGCCTCCTAAGCTGAGAAACTTTGTACTTTTGATAATAACCTGTTCAAGCACATGCACAAGTAAAATTTGGCAAATAATTTTATAGGTCCCTTAAAAAAATGGGTCATTAGACTGGTTTTAAAAGTTTTATTTTTGTATTTTTATTTTGTAAATGGAGAATGTATACCTTCTCATCCTTGTAGCATTAACACAAATACGCTTTACAATGTCAATATTCTGAACTCTGGTATAAAAGAAAACAGTTTGTTACATTTTGTATAGACTTGTATATGTAAACAATACACAATGTGTTCAGTACATTTATTCATGTGCTTAAGTGCAAATATTTAAAACAAGCTGTTATACAGGAATTCTATATTCTGTCATATAGGAATTGTTCACACATTTTGCAAGTTAAGCATTTAAAACTAGGGTTGTTATGAGCTCTATTGTTTGGTATGCACTCTTATTAGAGAGAAAAGTAGGAAACCTGATAGACTAAAACTTGTCTTCACTGTACTGTTGTATTTTGAAAAGAAAATTTCTAAATAAAACAAACAAAAAAAATACTGTTTCTGTAATTTAATGCAATTAAAGAGATAACTGGAGTAATTGGACAGAAATTAAAAGCATCAATTAAATTAAACTTAAAATGGTTGTTAAAATGACTCTTATATTTAAGTAATGATTACTTCAAATTTTCAAGTAAACATTACTTAAATTTTTTAGGGCAACCAGTTTCCTCAAATTTTTAAAGTAAATTCAACTTAACCGGGTTTAGAGTGCTGGATCCACGAGGACACCAGCGTGCATGCACGGGGGGAAGAGACCGGTCTCTCGAGGAGAGGCGCGCTCAGTATTTAACGGCTGCGTTGACGAGGCTCGATACACTTCAGGTGTACCACGTCACACGCCGCCAGACCTGTCCAATACCATGCCCATCTTCTCAGACGCGCCCACTCCCGTCGAGAGCCTGGTGAAGGGCGACGAATAAAGGACAGGGTGATGATGACAATAAAAGGGAGGGGCAGCCGACTCGTCACAACAGGAAGAAAGAAATTAAAGCATTTCTTACCTGTCACTTTTGAGAAAATCCCGGACGAGCCCCCAATTGTTAAATAATTAACATCTTTTACAGTCCAGTTGAAATTAGGAGTAGTGTTCCCAGTTCCAGCAAATCTAAGTAATGCAGCCTAAAAATCCTTTAATGGATTTGAATAATAAAAAGTGTGTCGGTGTGTTATGTGTAGGCTTAGTTAAAAAGATGCGTCTTTAATCTAGATTTAAACTGGCAGAGTGTGTCTGCTTCCCGAACAGAGTTAGGGAGATTGTTCCAGAGTTTAGGTGCTAGATAGGATCTGCCCCCTGCTGTTGATTTTGATATTCTAGGTATTATCAAATACCTAGGAGTTTTGAGAAAGCAGCGGACGGGCTGCAATGTGATTATAATGTGATAAGAGCTCGCTCAAGTATTGAGGAGCTAAACCATTCAGGGCTTTATAGGTAATTAATAGGATTTTAAAATCTATCCGATGTTTGATAGAGAGCCAGTGCAGTGTTGCGAACTACATCAGCGCTGGTGAGCAGGGGGTACTCGGCAGCAGGTCAGGCCGGTGCGTGTCTGCACACTATGGTGGTGTTGCAGGCGTATCAGGCCAACCTGCTGAAAGAACTGAATGAAGCAAGCAAGTGAGCTCTAATTACATCAAGGAGCTTAGGCGAACCGCTATCCATGGCAGCCTTAATGGGTGGTTAAAGAAAAAGAGTCTGCCTGATGGACCCCCCACTGTTGCCTCAGGGTCTGTTCTGTAATGCTGTTAGTATGACCCCTAGCCTGAGCCCCTCCTCAGTGAAAACTTTGGGGGAGTTGGCGACGCTCTGCCGTAGGGCCTTTGATGTCAAAGCAGGACTTGACTGTTGTGCTTCAGACTAAAAGGCCTGCTGTACATGAGGCCCCTACAGTGGTGGTCCCTCAGGGAAAATCTGCTTTGTACGATCTAAGTGTCACTCAAAGAAAAACAAAAACAACAAAAACAATGAACAAGACCTCCTGAGTTAAACTAAGCTACTTGTTACAATGAAAACAAATAGACCCACCAGATCTTATACAACTAATATTATAAAGCATTTTAAATTGTTAGGGACATTTAATCGTTCAAAGAAAGCTTTAGATATAAAATGTGTGTCCTTTTTCACTCATTGTTTACTAAACCACATGCTAAATTAATATTAACTTTTTTTTTTACCTTCGATATATAAGCAAAGTCACCAACAAATGATGCCCTCTTGCCTTCTCAGGCTTGACAAAAGGCTAGGTCTTAGCCTGCAGCATTCTTTCTTTAGGTGACAGGTCTTCTTTTAATCGTAGATGGGCTTTTGAGCCTCTCCTATCCCTCCAAATGATATCATGAAAGTATAAAGGTAATGGTCTGATCAGTGTTTTTCTCACTGTTTTCTCCAATTATTTCACATTTTCCAGAGAGAGACTGAATGGCAGCCATAACCTTGTTGAGGTCACATTCAGGAAATGAAACTTTAGTCGTTTCTATTTTTGATGCTGGGTTTTTAGCAGGAGTGCAGGGTGATGGAGTTGCCATAGATTTCTCTGGATCAACAGTGTTCATTGAGTTACTGGTTAAATCTGTCAGCGTTGCATCATCAGGATACGGGCATGTAATTGGGAAGGCACAAAGTTTTCATTTGATTGTTTTTAAAACACAAAATGGATTTTTATAATTAGTTAATTCTTCACTATTATAAATTTAAATGAACTGAATAAGTGTTAGTATTTTACTTATGTAAAGTAAATTGTCCTACTAAATTGTGGTAACTAAGAACAGAATTCATTTTCCCTATGTTAAACTCTAATAAGTCAGTGTTGAGCAGTGTTAATTTTTTATTTTTTGTTTTTGTTAATTTAAAATGTAACACTATAGTGAGTATATGACAATATATATATATATATATATATATAATGTTCTATAAAACAACACAAATACGTGTACACACATACACACACCTTGTTTTATGAGGAGTGAAAATACAGTGTGTATTTTCTACCCCCTTGCCATGAACCTACCCTTACCCAAGCACACTCACACATTTTTTTGAGGATTTCTTAGTAACATCTGTGCATATTAACATCAAAAATATTTTATCTATTTAGCAGTGTAGATCAATTTTTCATAATTTTATATAGATGAAAATGTATTATAGAAAATGTTTCAGGTTGTATAGATCATAATATTCAAAACGTTCAATCAAGTTTTTTCTACAAACCTTTTAGTTTTTCTTTACTATGTTTACTGTGTTTACTATAATAATAGAGTCCACTTTAGACATTGTTCCAACAGTAAGGACTTTGCAACTAAATGTCAACTGGCAGTCATTAGAGTGCTAGTAGACTGGCTGCTTAATAACTTCAAACACTTTATTTCGATTAATCCGCAACATACAGACTATAAGAAACATTACAAGTATGTCAGCTTTTTCTACTAAACCTAAACCTACAGTTAAAGTCTACTTTGAGAGTTAGTAGAAATGTTGCAAATTAATAAGAATCAGTTCACATGTAGTCCACATGTAGTTACAAAGGTGTTTATAGGTAGTAGAATGTTTAAAGTGGACTATCAAAATAAAGTATAACCTTATAATAGTAAATTAACTAACCCTAAACCCTATAGTAATATAGTACAGTAATATCAATCAGTTCCTAATAGTATATATAGTTATTATACCGTAAGGAGGACAACATAGAACAAATTGTAGTCAAAATTTATTTTGAAAATCTTTTCTAAGCTGAAAAAAGGAACATTAGTTTGCTAAGTAACACAATATTTTTTTATAATTATTTTACAATTCTCAAACTCCCCATTTTACTACTGCCCAAAAATAAATGATTATGGCATCACCCTGGCTAACAGCACATAAGCTGTTCAATATGTCCAATGCCTGTGACATACTGTATTAGTAAATATGTACACACTGTACGTCATGCACTGCCCTGGCGATTATATAAAACAACACAGATAAAAATAAGCAATTTCAATATCAATTGATTGCTTAAGTCTTTGCCAAATGGACTGTACCAACTGTACTTTAAACAGTACCACAATAGTAATGGAAATTTACCCCTATGAAATGGAGGCCAGAAGCTATATAAGAAATAGGTGTTTTGTTATTATTTTGTTAAGATTTACAAACTCAACATTTAAATAGTGTTAAACAATGAGAATCTTTGCACCTTCCTAGCAAATAGTTACATGGTAAATACGGCATCATTATTTTGCCACCCAGCCTGTGGCAGACCTTATATAAATACTTTATATAAGAACCTTTATAGAACAAAACTTCAGCTGTAACCTTAAAACAGTTTTCCAGTGGAAATTTTAACAGGGAATGGTTGAAGGGCTTGGAGAGAACTATATGGCTCTCCTGCCTTTTTCGTTTCAAGAAGAACAGCTGGTTATAGCACAGACAGCAATGTGCACCTGTTGTCCCACATCATAAGGTTATATTTTCTCTCTCTGAAGGAGTGCTCAGAGATATTGAAGACCCTGGCTTTCTGCGAGCCAAAGCTCTTAATGGAATGTAACAAGTCTGTATAGTGCAAAACAACCCTTTGACGATCTTAAAGATATGTAATGCACAATTTATGGTATAAATCTAGACTCTGTTTATAAGTTGAGGCATTTTTATATGTATATTTTTATATATGAATGAACTATCCATGCAGGTTTTAGCTTGAAAATTAAAACATGAAGACTGATGGATGAAAAGGTAGACTGTCTAGCATTTTAAACTCTGTCCTCTATTTCTTGCACACATTTTCTTCTTTGTCCAGAAATAGTTACTTTAGTAAAAGTTACTTTAGTTTCATTAGTTCTGATTCTTTCAATAAAATTGTAAGCATATGCCAACAAAACATAATAAATACTGTGTAAATACAGGCAAATCATCATGGTTCAAGAACTACAAAACCTAAAAAAAGGTTTTGTGACAGACAATAGTGGGCTTAAACTGAAAGATCTCTGGTGCTTTAAAATTGTATACAGGGACTATGAACGTTTTAAATTTTTGTTACAATGCCTTTGGTACCTGCAGTTAAACAGTCAACATCCATTAATATTTTGCAAGCTGGTGAGGGCTCTCATTGTGTGGTGGTCTTTATGTTGACTTGTGGTCATGATGTGGCTGCTGTAGTTATATACTTTGTTATTCTTTGTGGAAGATAGTTGAGAAGTTCTCCAGCACAGGATTTCCTGAAATGCGCATCTAAACTCAGGACTCCTGCAGTAGATCAAGGGGTTAAATGCAGAGTTAGCGTAGCCAATCCAGTTCAATATCCTGAATGGCAACATGATGTTGTCCATCTTCCATATGGCTGCTACCACATTAAGCACAAAAAACGGGAGCCAGCAAAGGGTGAAGGTTCCCATAATGATTCCTAAGGTCTTCAGAGCTTTGTGGTCCTTCATGCAGAACTTGGTCTTCCAGTTCTTTACCTCATTTCCCTCCTGAGTGCTTAAGCTCTGTGTGCGTATGTGCCCTTCAATGCGGTCAATTTTCTGAAGTTGTCTACGGGCCTCCTGGAAGACCCGGCTGTACACAAATGCCATGATGACCAGTGGGATGTAGAAGGAGATAATGGAGGAGGTCACAGCATAGGCAGCGTTAGTGTTGAAGTCACAGCAGGTTGGGTTTTCCAAGCAGCTCAATGCCGCAGGTTCATCTGACACCCACCACTCCATGTGAATGGGCAGGAAAGAGATTAGGGCGGCCACTGCCCACACCCCTATGAGCATCCCACAGGCCTTGTGCTTCGTAAGCATTGACTGATAGCGCAAAGGCCACATAATTGCCAAGTATCGGTCCAGTGCAATCACACACAATGTCTCAATACTAGCGGTCACACACAATACATCTGTAGCCGTCCAAAACTCACAGAAGAATTTTCCGAAGTGCCACTTGTTTAGGAGAATGTAGCATGCACCAAATGGCACTACCATGAGGCCCATGACCAGATCTGCACATGCCAAGGAACTGATGAAGTAGTTGGTGACTGTCTGCAAACGCTGGAATTTTACAATAGCACTGATGACCAGCACATTGCCGAAGACAATGCCTACAATCAGAATCACCATTAAGATGATAATTAAGATAACCTCTCCTTCGCTGTACTCCAAGCCAGGCAAGGATACTGGAAAGGAATTGTTTAGTCTTGATGAAAGGTTCATGTGCAGGGAGGTGTTCTCCATGCTCAGTGTATGCTGTCCCTCCATGAGCTTTGTCCTGTGAAAGGAAAATTATCATCACATTTGGTGAGAGCAATATAAGTCTCAAAAGAAACGTTAGTGAGCACAAGTAAACTGAAAATACATGTCAATGTCAGTAAGCAAAGCATGAATTATCATAAATATTATCATAAATGTATTTACTATCATGAGAATGGTTAAAAAAAGAAAGTGCAATCTACTTACTAAAATCAGGAAAGTGTGTTAGAGTGGTCCAACCTAAATCCACTCTTCAAAGACATAAGATATTCAAAACGAGAAAAAAGCCATTTTGTCTGAACAGCATTCACATGCTCGCAGCGCTCTCAGCTAAACACACTGACTAAATGTACTCAGTTGGACTCTTGTAGCAGCCAGTGATGACATCACAGTTCATCAGCAGCCAATTGGAACACAGCTTCCTTACACTGCAGAACACTCTGCTGTTGCAAATGAAAATGTTGCTACTTTTTAATAGCAAAGACAGAATTTGATGTTACTTTTAGAATTCTTAATTAAATTCAGAGCAATACACATTCAAAATTAAAAGTACAACTGCATCATGATTTCAACATCTGGCTTTATTAAAATGTCTTTTATAACCAAACTTAAATACATAACACTTTAAAGTGATGCTTGGGTGATTAACAATATTGTAATTTACAAATGAGCTTTTTATTTCTCAGTTCTCATTTTCTTTCCTTGCATCCTTTCCTTACATCATAAGCAGGGTGAAGCTAAGATGCAAGGAAATGAAACAAGGATGTACACACTTCCCTAAGCACTATAAAGTCTGCTATAAAGAGTGTTCCACTATGGACAAGGGATGCTTTTATGGACAGACCCTCGACAAATGTTCCCTCTTTCTTTTATTGACTTTTTTTTCTTGCAGAGCAATACCTTTTGCTATTGGGACGAAATTTAGTCCACCTGAGCAAAAAAAAAATCCCCAAAATCCCGTCTCAAAGTTCAAGAATAAGGCATTATATACCATGTGTCATGTGAACCTGTTGTTTATTTTACATGTTTGTTCTCATTTTAAAGGTCTCGGTGTGATTGGTAAATTGGTCTCAATTTCACAGAAATCACTTGTATTATGGAAAAGATTAAAAACTGTGTAGAACTGTGTTCTGCTGAGAAGGGGGTGTGTCCTCTAAGACCTCTGAAAATGGGACCCTGGGACCCTGGAGCATAGGAACCTAAAAATCAAAAGGTATTTTTATGGTTTTACAACAAGTCCGAAAAACCTCATGGTCTAGTCAGAGTATATAAGGAGAGTGATGAAACATGACAAGGCGCTATTCTGTAGCCAGATCAGCCCGTAGTGTGGATGTGTCTCCATCCACCACACTATGTACTTTCTAAAGGTCAGGTATGCATCTTTTACTCTAGGTTTATCTTTGAGAATTTGTTGTTTTGTATCAACATAAATGTAACTCTGAATTGGCTTCTAATTGTTTGTGTAACTGGCATGATACAACTTTACCTAACTTATAATAATAAATTGTTATATTTGACTTATTCCGAACTCTCTGAAATTGTTCTTTTGAGTAGATCAATGTTTAGTCCAGTGTGTCCACGGTATTGTGGCAGGACAGAGCATAATTAACGCATGGTATGGTGAGGGCTAACCATTTTGAATCTTTTGGATGCTCTGTTGTTCGGTCTTTTGTGGTTATTTAATTAAATGTCCTTTTTGTTCAGAACATGCTGGTGGTTAGTTCACTTAAGGCATTATAACCACCCTTCACCCTCTGAATAATGTTGGAACTGCCCAGACGTGTCGAGGGTTCAGTTAAACGGCCGCCTGAATTCCTAAGCGACACTGGGTCCGTAATAAAAAAAGGACTAAATTATTTAGTTTTCTAGAATATTTCAAATATCTAAATTCTTTTTCAAATATCAAATATCTAAACTGATAATTATGAATGGTACCTAAAATTAACAATCACTGGAGTCAGATTAAGCACAGAGCAAGATCAAAATCAAAACAAAATTCTGGTAAGTTCAAAAGCAAATTAATTGTTTGGTCAATATTGAACAAGGATTTAATGTCCTGTGAGTGTAAAAACAGCAATAATTTCTCGGTTACGTATGTAACCCTCGTCCCCTGATGGAGGGAACAGAGACATTATATTGGGACCTGGTGTGCCCCCTGCTCGCACCTATGCATTAAACACAACATGATTTTGACTTTTGGATAAACACAGGGCTGGAAAGCTTGATAACTTGACTCAGTCAACAGAGAGAGTCACATGTCCTTTGTGTCAAAAAAATTATATTTATGGCTGATCATAAAAATTCTCTACCTCCCTCCAGTCCCATAATTGGACGCCTGTTTGTACATCTGGTTTGGAGACCTGTTCATGTAAACCCCCAACTATCTAAAATGCCAGGTGTTTATTTAGTGATCAAAAGGAATTTATGACTGTATGGGAATTTATTTTTGTGGGTGGGACCCTTTAAAATGTCAAACAATGTATTAATAGTTAAACAGGGAATGAAGGGAAGTATTTATTAAAGTTTTTGACAGGAATACCAAAAAAATAAAACATTAAACATATGTTAGAAAGGATCATTGTCTGTTTAGATGCATGTTTAAGTGTTATTACTAATTTTCTGAAAAAAGATTCAAACATCTAAAGCACAACACACCTCCAGGGAACACACCACGGAAGGTGAAACTTGGACCATGTATGGCCGAGTTTGTTCATGCGTCAATGGATAATGTCAAGTATGAATTTCATCTATCTTGTAATCGTGTTTGTACGTACAACTTTGACAAAGCCCACCAGAGGTTAGACTGTGCACTGTGGACAGGGACAAAAGGTTTACTTGCGACACATGTGATGACCCTGAATTGTTTCTTACTGTAAAAGATTGGTGTTTATTTTACAATTTTGTTTGGCCCGATCTAATAGATGGGTGTGACAACCTGCTGTTCAGGGGAGTGGGACGGTATCACACCTAGTCTATGCTACAGGATGCTCAGCAATCATGTTAACAAGCACATTGATGACTACATATATATACTTTGCACCGATCATGCTGCAGACCTACCTGGAGGTGTTTGGCCTGTGTCTGAAGAGGATCGTCTTAAATATTACAGCATTAAATTAATGTTTCAATGGAGAGATGTACATGTAATAAAAGACACATTCGGAAAAATTGACAAAATGTTTAAGTTGTGTGAAGCATTTAACAGCATAAAAGTTAAATTGTTTCACCTGGAATGGTTTGTGTCACATTGGAGAGGCATTCACGTGGGCCCCCATACAACATATATAATCACTAAATAGACTATCATACTCTGAGGTAAGGGGTATAGACTTAAAACTCTACCAGCGACAACATGACACAAGAAAACAGTTCAAATAGTCCAAGTTTTGTATGAGATGACAAGACAAGCACAAAGTGATTATATGGTTGAATAAATTTTGCACAGAGCTCGGCTACCACAACCTTGCTTTTCTGAAAAAATACAGAGCAAAACACATCAGATAATCAGGCGATACAGCCTCTGAGGACGCTGTTGATGGCTGTATCAGAATAACTGGACATAAATTCACTAAAACTGATGTTCCCATAATTCTAGAACATTGGTTGACACGCAACTAAAAAAGAAATGTTTAGTTTGTCAGGTCGATCATCCTTTGCAAATGCAACATTCTTGTCTCTACGAAGCACCTGCATACTATTTTCTGGGGTGTTTTGAACACCTATTACAGAAACTGTCTAAACCGTGTCTAAAGGGTACCAAACCGCCCCAAACCGTCTGGAAATTGTTCGGGTTGTCACAGCATCCGCAAAGTATTTGGGGGAGTTGTCAACAGAGTTTTCTCAAAAACGAGATGCATATAGTGGCTTGAAATCAGGGGAAAGCTTGTGGATGAAACGTGCAGGCTGTTTATGACACTGTTGACACCGCAGTGTGAGAAGGGGGTCTCAGAATAGGTAACATTTTGTCTCTATTTACTTATGTAACAGATGTGTGTGTGATGGTGTTGTCAAGAAAAGAATTGTGGGATGTGCATAGACATTTTAGCATATGATATACGCTAAAGAAAAAATACATATGATAGAGAAAAATGTTGTAATATATGTGAAATTCGTCCAATATCTAGATGATGTTAAACTATATAATCATATGTAATGTACTCGTACATCAAAGTAAATAGAAAGTGTACTACGATCCATCGAGTCCAGGGGCTTTTAAAACATGGTGTGTTAAAAATATCAATCAATCATTTTTATTTATATAGCGCTTTTAACAACACAGGTTGCATCAAAGCACTGAACAGTATAAAGCAGAAGAATACAGTTGTGGCCAAAAGTTTTGAGAATTACATAAATATTGGAAATTGGAAAAGTTGCTGCTTAAGTTTTTGTAATAGCAATTTGCATATACTCCAGAATGTTATGAAGAGTGATCAGATGAATTGCATAGTCCTTCTTTGCCATGAAAATTAACTTAAACCTGAAAAAAACTTTCCACAGCATTTCATTAAACAACCTGCTGAGATCATTTCAGTAATCGTCTTGTTAACTCAGGTGAGAATGTTGATGAGCACAAGGCTGGAGATCATTATGTCAGGCTGATTGGGTTAGAATGACAGACTGTTACATATTAAAAGGAGGGTGATGCTTGAAATCATTGTTCTTCCATTGTTAACCATGGTGACCTGCAAAGACACACGTGCAGCCATCATTGCGTTGCATAAAAATGGCTTCACAGGCAAGGATATTATACTAAGATTGCACCTAAATCAACAATTTATAGGATCATCAAGAACTTCAAGGAAAGAGGTTCAATTCTTGTTAAGAAGGCTTCAGGGCGTCCAAGAAAGTCCAGCAAGCGTCAGGATCGTCTCCTAAAGAGGATTCAGCTGCAGGATCAGAGTGCCAACAGTGCAGAGCTTGCTCAGGAATGGCAGCAGGCAGGTGTGAGACTGTGTCACACTATAGAGACTGTGTCTGTTCCCCGAATTAGAATATGCAGAGAACGTCCAAACCTAATCAAAAGCAATAATTTAATTAATGTCCAACAAATTAAAACTACCTATAATTCAAATAAGCAAACGATAAAACTTGGCTCGCTAAATATTAGATCACTTTCCACAAAAGCACTTTATGTATATGATTTGATCAATGATCAGAAGCTAGATTTGCTTTGTTTGACAGAAACCTGGCTAAAACCAGATGATTATATTACTCTAAATGAATCTACCCCCCAAAATTATTTCTATAAAAATGAGCCACGTTTAAAAGGTAGAGGGGGAGGTGTTGCTACAATTTATAACAATATTCTTAGTACTTCTCAGAGGGCAGGCTTTAAATATAACTCATTTGAAGTTTTGGTGCTGCATATAACATTATCTACAGAATCATGTGCTAGTGATAAATCTTCTGTCATGTTTGTACTGGCTACTGTATACAGGCCACCAGGACACAGCACAGATTTCATTAAAGAATTTGCTGATTTTCTAACTGAGTTAGTACTGGCCGCAGATAAAGTCTTAATTGTTGGCGATTTTAATATCCATGTTGATAATGAAAAAGACTCATTAGGATCAGCTTTCTTAGACATTTTAAACTCCATTGGGGTTAGACAACACGTCTCTGGACCTACTCATTGTCAAAATCATACTCTAGATCTAATACTGTCACATGGAATAGATGTTAAAATGGTTGAAGTACTGCAGCAAAGTGATGACATTTCAGATCACTATCTAGTCTTGTGTGAACTCTGTATAGTTAAACCTGTAAACTCTGCACCTTATTACAAGTATGGTAGAACCATCACTTCCACCACAAAAGAAAGCTTTCTAAATAACCTTCCTGACTTATCTCAATTCCTTAGTTCATCCAATACGATGCAAAAACTTGATGATGTAACAGAAACTATGCACTCTCTTTTTCTAGCACTTTAGATACAGTTGCTCCTTTGCACTTAAAAAGATAAAAGAAAACAATCTGACTCCATGGTATAATGACAACACACGCACCCTAAAGAGAGCAGCCCGGAAAATGGAGCGCAGGTGGAGAAAAACCAAATTAGAAGTATTTCGTATTGCCTGGCGGGAGAGTATGCTGTCATACAGAAAAGCATTAAAAATAGCAAGATCTGATTATTTTTCATCCCTTTTAGAAGAAAACAAACACAACCCCGGTATTTATTCAGTACAGTGACTAAATTAACAAAAATAAAGCATCAGCAGGTGCTAATATGCCCCAAGAGTATAGCTGCAATGAGTTCATGAATTTCTTTACTTCTAAGATTGATACCATCAGAGATAAAATTGTAACTATGCAGCCGTCAACTACAGTTTCACATCAGATAATGAGCTTTAGATCCCCTAAGGAAAAATTACACTCTTTCTCTATTATAGGAGAAGAAGACTTGTACAAACTTGTTAAATCATCTAAACCAGCAACATGTATGTTAGACCCTATTCCATCTAAACTATCAAAAGATCTGCTTCCAGAAGTCATAGATCCTATTTTGAACATTATTAATTCATCATTGTCATTAGGATATGTTCCCAAAACCTTTAAACTGGCTGTAGTTAAACCTCTCATTAAGAAACCACATCTTGATCCCAAAGACTTAGTAAATTACAGACCAATCTCTAATCTCCCTTTTCTGTCAAAGATACTAGAAAAGGTAGTATCCTCACAACTGTATTCCTTTTTAGAAAAAATGGTGTCTGTGAGGATTTCCAATCAGGTTTTAGACCGTACCATAGTACTGAGACTGCTCTCATTAGAGTTACTAATGACCTGCTTCTATCATCTGATCGTGGTTTTATCTCGTTATTAGTGCTATTAGATCTTAGCGCAGCATTCGATACTATCGATCACAACATTCTCTTGGATAGACTAGAAAACTATGTTGGCATTAGAGGAAGCGCCTTAGCATGGTTTACATCATATCTATCTGACCGCTATCAGTTTGTGGCATTAAATGAGGAGGTATCATATCGATCAAAAGTGAAATATGGAGTTCCTCAAGGCTCAGTGCTAGGACCGTTACTTTTCAACCTGTACATGTTACCTCTGGGAGATATTATCAGGAGTCATGGTGTTAGCTTTCACTGCTATGCTGATGATACTCAGCTCTATATTTCAGCGCAGCCTGGTGATACACACCAAATTGAGAATCTAACAGAATGCATAGTCGATATAAAAAGCTGGATGATGAGTAACTTCTTAATGTTAAATTCTGAAAAAACAGAGGTGCTAATAATTGGACCTAAAACCCCACATATAATAATCTAGAACACAGCCTATCACTTGATGGCTGCTCTGTTAATTCTTCATCATCAGTTAGGAACCTAGGTGTGCTGTTTGACCGCAATCTTTCCTTTGAAAATCATGTTTCTAGCATCTGTAAAACTGCGTTTTTCCATCTTAAAAATATATCTAAATTACGACCTATGCTTTCAACCTCTAATGCAGAAATATTAATTCATGCGTTTATGACCTCAAGGTTAGATTATTGCAATGCTTTATTGGGTGGTTGTTCTGCACGCTTAATAAACAAACTTCAGCTAGTCCAAAACGCAGCAGCCAGAGTCCTTACTAGAACTAGGAAGTATGATCACATTAGCCCAGTTCTGTCAACACTGCACTGGCTCCCTATCAAACATCGAATAGATTTTAAAATCCTATTAATTACCTATAAAGCCCTGAATGGTTTAGCTCCTCAATACTTGAGCGAGCTCTTATCACATTATAGTCCTGCACGTCCGCTGCGTTCTCAAAACTCTGGCCATTTGATAATACCTAGAATATCAAAATCAACTGCGGGCGGCAGATCATTTTCCTATCTAGCTCCTAAACTCTGGAACAATCTCCTAACTCTGTTCGGGAAGCAGACACACTCTGCCAGTTTAAATCTAGATTAAAGACACATCTTTTAACTTAGCCTACACATAACACACACCAACACACCTTTTATTATTCAAATCCGTTAAAGGATTTTTAGGCTGCATTACTTAGATTTGCTGGAACCGGGAACACTACTCTAAAATACGATGTACTTGTGACATCGTGAAAAGAATGGCATCTACGCTAATATTAGTCCTGTTTCTTTCTCAATCTGTTTTCACAGTTTGTATCCAGACTAGATGGTGGATCAGCACCCAGAGATTATGTTCATCAGAGACCAGAAAACCTAGATGCGCCCGTCGACAGATCACCAGATCCTGATGCACACACACACACGCACACACTAAGTCATTTACACTACCTGACACAGCTGCGTTTAAAATTGAACTGGAGGTTAAGTGCTGGGCGTCCGGTCAGAGGAGAACTGACCCCAACTGAGTCTGGTTTCTCCCAAGGTTTTTTTTTCTCCATTCTATATGCATGGGGTTTTGTTTCCTTGCCGCTGTCGCCTCTGGCTTGCTTGGTTGGGGACACTTAACTTCTAGTGACTATCGTTGAATTGACTACAGAGACCGTCTCTGCATTTAATAAGAAATTGGTCACTCTCGTCACTATATATCCCTGTCATTATACTGTACAGTGCTTTGATGCAACCTGTGTTGTTAAAAGCGCTATATAAATAAAATGATTGATTGATTGATTGATTGATTGTGTGAGTGCATCTGCACGCACAGTGAGGCGAAGGCTTTTGGAAAATGGCCTGGTGTCGAGAAGGGCAGCAAAAAAGCCACTTCTCTCCAAAAAAACATCAGGGACAGATTGATCTTCTGCAAAAAGTATGGTGAATGGACTGCTGAGGACTGGGGCAAAGTCATATTGTCCGATGAAGCCCCTTTCTGATTGTTTGGGGCATCTGGAAAAGGCTTGTTCGGAGAAGAAAAGGTGAGCGCTACCATCAGTCCTGTGTCAGGCCAACAGTAAAGCATCCTGAGACCATTTATGTGTGGGGTTGCCTCTCATCCAAGGGAGTGGGCTCACTCACAATTTTGCCCAAAAACACAGCCATGAATAAAGAATGATAGTCACTAGAAGTTAAGTGTCCCCAACAAAGCAAGGCAGAGGTGACAGCGGCAAGTAACCAAAACCCCATCCATACAGAATGGAGAAAAAAAAACCTTGGGAGAAACCAGACTCAATTGGGGCCAGTTCTCCTGTGACCAGACGCCCAGCACTTAACTTCAAGTTCAATTTTAAACGCAGCTGTGTCAGATAGTGTAAATGACTTAGTGTGTGTGTGTGCATCAGGATCTGGTGATCTGTCCACAGAGCGCATCTAGGTGTTCTGGTCTCTGATGAACATAATCTCTGGGTGCTGATCCACCATTTAGTCTGGATACAAACTGTGAAACAGATTAAGAAAGAAACAAGACTAATATTAGCGTAGATGCAATTCTTTTTACAATGTCACAAGTACATTGTGTTTTAGGACTAGTGTTCCCGGTTCCAGCGGATCTAATTAATGCAGCCTAAAAATCCTTTAACGGAATTGAATAATAAAAGTGTGTTGGTGTGTTATGTGTAGGCTAGGTTAAAAAGATGTGTCTTTAATCTAGATTTAAGCTGACAGAGTGTGTCTGCTTCCCAAACAGAGTTAGAGAGATTGTTCCAGAGTTTAGGTGCTAGATAGGAAAAGGTTTGAGAACGCAGTAGATGTGCAGGACTATAATGTGATAAGAGCTCGCTCAAGTATTGAGGAGCTAAACCATTCAGGGCTTTATAGGTAATTAATAAGATTTTAAAATCTATGCGATATTTGATAGGGAACCAGTGCAGTGTTGACAGAACCGGGCTAATATGATCATACTTCCTAGTTCTAGTAACAACTCTAGCTGCTGCGTTTTGGACTAGCTGAAGTTTGTTTATCAAGCTTGCAGCACAACCACCCAATAAAGCATTACAATAATCTAACATCAAGGTCATAAACACATAAATTAATATTTCTGCTTTAGATGTTGAAAGCATAGGTCATAATTTAGATATATTTTTAAGATGGAAAAACACAGTTTTACAGATGCTGGAAACATGGTTGTCGAAGGAAAGATTGCTGTCAAACAGCACACCTAGGTTCCTAACTGATGATGAAGAATTAACAGAGTTAATTAACATCAAGTGTTAGACTGTGTTCTAGATTATTATATGTGGGGTTTTTAAGTCCAATTATTAGCACCTCCGTTTTTTCAGAATTTAGCATTAAGAAGTTACTCATCATCCAGTTTTTTATATCAATTACGCATTCTGTTAGATTCTCAATTTGGTGTGTATCTCCAGGCTGCGCTGAAATATAGAGCTGAGTGTCATCAGCATAGCAGTGAAAGCTAACACCATGTCTCCTGATAATATCTCCCAGAGGTAACATGTATAGGTTGAAAAGTAACGGCCCTAGAACTGAGCCTTGAGGAACTCCATATTTCACTTGTGAGCGATATGATACCTTCTCATTTAGTGCTACAAACTGATAGCGGTCAGATAGATATGATTTTAACCCTGCTAAGGCGCTTCCTCTAATACCAACATAGTTTTCTAGTCTATCCAAGAGAATGTTGTGATTGATAGTATCAAATGCTGCGCTAAGATCTAATAGCACTAATAACAAGATCAGATGATAGAAACAGGTCATTAGTAACTGTAATGAGAGCAGTCTCAGTACTATGGTACGGTCTAAATCCTGATCGGAAATCCTCGCAGATACCATTTTTTTCTAAAAGGGAATATAGTTGTGAGGATACTACCTTTTCTAGTATCTTTGACAGAAAAGGGAGATGAAAGATTGGTCTGTAATTTACTAAATCTTTCAATCATCAAGATGTGGTTTCTTAATAAGAGGCTTAACTACAGCCAGTTTGAATGTTTTGGGAACATATCCTAATGACAATGATGAATTAATAATGTTCAAAATAGGATCTATGACTTCTGGAAGCAAATCTTTTAATAGTTTAGATGGAATAGGGTCTAAAATACATGTTGATTTAACAAGTTTGTACAAGTCTTCCTCTCCTATAATAGAGAATGAGTGTAATTTTTCCTCAAAGGATCTATACCGCACTAACTGATGTGAAACTGTATAGCTGCATAGTTACAATTTTATCTCTGTTGGTATAAATCTTAGAAGTAAAGAAATTCATGAAGTCATTACTGCTATACTCTCGGGGAATGTTAGCATCTGTTGATGTTTTATTTTTCATTAATTTAGTCACTGTATTGAATAAATACCGGGGGTTGTGTTTGTTTTCTTCTAAAAGAGATGAAAAATAATCAGATCTAGCCATTTTTAATGCTTTTCTGTATGACAGGATACTCTCCTGTCAGGCAATATGAAATACTTGTTTAGTTTTTCTCCACCTGCGCACCAGGGCTGCTCTCTTTAGGGTGCGTGTGTTTTCATTATACCATGGAGTCTTTCATCTTTCTGCGTCAATCTGTATTGGTTATGACACACAACACAGCAGCCACTAGCCACGACCTGCAACATTTGATCTCCCTCTACTGGATACTCCAAAGAATGCACTCAAATCATTCATTTTTTTTTTACTTTTTTCTCTTTTTAAAGGCAATTCAATCACTCTATAAAACACTAATTGCAAGATTTAGATGTTGTCCCATTATTCCGCTCTTACTAGATCAATCTTTGATATCTATATACAAGATATGGGTGAGGATTAATGTCACTGGATTTGGCCAAGGAGAAAGTGCTTGCTGTCCAAGGTAAGACATATTCTGATAACTCATCTTTCTCTCTGAGGTCTAGGATGTCTCTCATCTACCGTAGAATCATTGCATGACTCACGTGATACTGTTTGCTCAACTTCAACCTTTTCCTCTTCACAGTGTTCTGTTACGAATTGGTCCTCCACTTGAATCAGCTCCTCATCACTGTCTTCATCTGGGCATTCTTCATGTGAAAGCTCAGATGTGTCCACTCTTTCTCCTACATCTCCACCATGTTTGGTCTGCCTGGCCAGTCCACTTGTCTCCCTTTTTTTCTCATCAGGATCTCTGTCACTTCCTTCTCCTTTGGTACTGCTGCTGGTTTGGTGAGTAATAAAGACAGAACTCATACTCATCCTCCTCTGCGTCTTCGGTAGATTTTTCTGTGTCACATCTCTTCTGTTTTGTTATCCTTTTTCCTAAATGAACAGCTGTGTCAGATTGTCCTTCCACTGGCAAGTGATCACATGTGTTGTGGAAATTCTTTTTTTTTCAGAGTCATGAACTAAGTGCGAAAAAAAATAAAATTGTCTTTGCCTTGATTTTATTTCTCTGCAGAGAAGTGATCTGGTTTACACACAGTTTGGGTCTGTGAGCAAAGACACAAGGGTAAGGCTCAGTTTTTATAGTCAAAAGTATACATTTCAAGGTGAAAAAAATCTGACCAATGAAAATAGAACACTTCCCCCTATCTTACGTAAGGATGTCCTGTTATTCTCGAACCAACTCAGAGATGTTGTTTTCTTCTCCGCAGTCACGTATAAAAATTCCATTACTTTTACTCTATATCATAATCATTGTATTCTATATTTCAGACTACACTGATGATTTGTCTTAAATTGAAGTGGTTTAGAAAACGTGATATATAAATATATATATATATATATATATATATATATATATATATATTCAATTAAAAATTAAGTGAAGTTAATTAATTCAGTGCTGTATATATGTGGTTAGTAAATCTCAAAAAATTTCCATTACACTCCCCCGTTTTAATCATTCATTGATCACTCAAAATGAAAATGATATAAGATACACACCCTTATAAATAACATCAAGTGTGCTAATTCACTAGGATTCAAAACACACCATCACAGTAATAAGTATATAACATAAGTATAGCATAACATAATTAGCAGAAGCAATCAATAAGAATAATACTTCATCATAAGTGTGAATTCAGTGTGATGTTCAAACAGAAAAAGCCATCTTTGCTTTTCTTTCAATTGCATTATCTTGTAACACAGACAATAACCTGCTTTAAAGCACTCTTTTTTTAAACAATGCTCACTTATTCTTCTTCGCTTCATACATTACCATCTGCTGGGTCATGGAAGTTTTCATCGTCGAATGTACAGCCCTCTTAATCATACTCATCACACAGGGCCACATGCATAGCAAAAAGATAATCATGGACAGCACTGAGAGAACAACTAATCCAATATATTCTGCCTTCTGCCATAAGCCCTTAAACCAGTCCCATCCCCATACATCATCAGCATTAATTTCCCTAGCTCTCGACCTGTTCATTGCATTGGTTATGTTCTGAATACCTAGATCT
Source organism: Puntigrus tetrazona (assembly GCF_018831695.1). NCBI lineage: Eukaryota > Metazoa > Chordata > Actinopteri > Cypriniformes > Cyprinidae > Puntigrus > Puntigrus tetrazona. Next base: position 285,765 of record NW_025048765.1, on the reverse strand, counting down.
ATCACATGACCATCTTCATCATTTTCTGGAATATATGTACAACATGCAGTTCCCACAGTGGCACAAACCCCTCCAGAAGCAGCTGTCAGTTGGTCCAAGACAAGTCAGTTTTGCAGTGCAGTCAGTCTAAGCCCTCTTAGCTCTTCCTTGATGCCTTCCATCATCACCTTTGTGGTGATCATGAAGCTTATCAGGTCATACCTAGTCACTTCAACTTCATTTTGAAGAAAAGCCACACCAAGTGATAGAATCAAGGCCTGGAAGAATTTCTCTGCTCCGTTCCACAGTCGATGTTCTTTACGAACAGGATTGTCTCGTCTGAGACTCGACAGCTTGACATGATCTTGCAGTGAAGTTATTCTTCTGCTGACTTCCCTCTTCACTTTGGTCAGACGAGTTCCGGATCCATGGTTGTGAAGTTGTTCAGGCACTCTTACAGCTACAGATCCTCCATACAGCTGAACCATGAGGTGAGGTGAGGTGAGGTGTACACAACATGGCCACATAACCAATACCATTCCTCTATCACGCTTGGTTCCATCATTGTCAGGGATGTGGATTGTAAAACAGTCCTGCTTGCATCTCACTCGGTTGAAGGGGTTGGTATCCATAAGATCTATGATGTGACATTGTGGCAGAAGTCCTAATCCGATGGTAGTGTTCCACAAGCATTTTAGGCACCTGTGACCAGATTCTTTGGTTATTGAAGTAGTGGAGTAGAGCTCATTGCAATGACTGACATATATGTTTCCCATGAACTCGCATCCTCCATCATTTTGGTAACAGGTCAGATTCCCGGGTATTTGTTTTACTATAGCAACCCGTCCAGCCACTCTTTTCATAGTTCTGACCGTTGTCCATTCAGCTGAATTCTCCATGATCCACAAGTTGCTGTTCTCAGGCAGCTCTGCTGCTGCCACAGCTATTGCAGCCAGATACTTTATTACATCCTTATCAGGATCTTGATAGACCTACCAGTCTTTTCCAGTGATGCTGTGAGGAAGCTGTGCACATACATAACAATTGCTCAACCCATTCGTTTTGGCTGTGTGATTGATAAGTCTCCACCACATGTTGTTGGCATATGGGTGTGGAGGGTCCGGATGATCCAACCAATTTTCGTCTCCTGTCTTTACCATTCGAATTTGTCTCATGAGGGTTTGACTAGTTGGATAGGTGTCACTGTCATAGCCGAGGTTTCCTTTGGGCTTTCAAATATATTAGAATGGATAGTGCTAGTGTCACCAAGCCAGCATCTGTGATCACTCCCTCTGCTACTACTTCCTGTTCTAGGACTATAAATACTGTAGCAGGCCCCTCACCTGCAGGTTGTATTGTTTAATTGTCTGATTGTTGTTTCTAGTTTTCCTTGTGTTTCCCGAGTCATAGATTCTTTGGTTTTCACCCTGCCTGTCTTTTGATACTTTGTTTGCTGCCTGAGCCGACCTCTGCCTGTTTTTGGATTCTGTTGTTGCCTTGCTTCTTATACTCCTGTTTGCTGTGTTTCGAAGTCTGCTAGCTTTGACCATGCTTTTGTACAATAAAAGCCAGCCTTTGTACAATAAAAGCCACGCCTCAGACCCCTCAATAATGACAGCTAGGGAAACTGCAAGCAGCGTCATAAGAATTATACTCACTATCATCATCCACAAACTTGGGTCTGAGGGGCTTCTAAGCTTTCTCATCTCCCTGCTTAATTTAGAGCATACCATCTTGTCAGATACTGCCAAGTAACACTGGGTATCTTAGTTGGGAAGAAGTAAATCTGTCCTGTCTCTCTGTCCAGTTGTGGTCTTAGTTGTAGCTTTCTATAAACAAGTACAGCGGTTTGTCCCTCGTACAGATGTGATGCTCTCCAGCTAGTGGTCGTAATCACAGCTAGCACAGCTCTATCTTGTTCTACTATTTGCCTAGTTTTATTACACAATTTGCTTCCTATTCTCCTCTGATAGCAGCTATATAAGATTGGGGTGAGCAAAAATTCCAGCGAAAAAATTCCACCGTATTTGATCCGAAAAACCCCTGCTCCTCTACAGTGATGGGTAGAATCCGCCTTGTTGTCATTCGTTGGCCTGTACTGATGTCAGATCACTCCCGCACAGTGGTTGTGTGTTCAGCTCCCATACACCACTGTTGTTTGTTCACTTCAATCAGTCAGATGTCTCCCTTGGCACGGGACAGCTGGTCAATCACTTTTACTAAACCAAGTTGCCCTCTGGTGGTGCTGGAACCTTCTTGCAATGACTTGCATGTACCCACGCAGCATATTCCATCTCTTAGCCTTTCAGTGTTTCCTCCTACAGTCCTTTATCACCACAAAGTCTCCAGGTCTGATATTGTGCAAGAGTTCCTTTGCTGGCTTGGGCAGGGCGTCCTTGACCTGTCAAGATATTTGAGAGAGAACCAGAGACAAATTTTTACAATAGTTCAGCATGTCATCTTCACACAGAGCAGTAGAGGGCAGTGGTCGAGGTTCTTGTCCCACTCCAATTGATGTTGGCCTGCCAAACAAAATCTCAAATGGGCATAGGTTAGATCTGGTTCTTTTCCGCATTCTCATATAAATCAACACAATGGGGAGTGCTTTGACCCAAGACAAATCTGTCTGCTTGCAACACTTTGCCAGTTTATTTTTAAATGTTTCATTGCATTGTTCAACATACCCCCCAGATTTTGGATAGTATGATATATGTTTACGTATGTCAATACCCAAAAACTGTCCAATCTGATCAAAAGCCTCGTTTGAAAGGGAGCAAAATATTTTTTGGTATTCTCCATCTAGGAATAATTTCATACACGAGTGCATTTCATACACGAGTGCATTTGCAACAGCTTCCACCCATTTTAAAACATGTCAATCATTACAAGACAAAACTTCACCCTCACATGGGAGCATTTTTTGTCCTCTTCCCATGTTGTTTGTGGCACAACTGATACATGATTGACAATACCTGTCTGCGAATGAGGTGAATCCTTTTGTGAACCAATATTGATTTATCATGTCAAAAATTCCCTGTTTACTTGTATGATCTAAACCATGTACCAGTTTAGCATAATGGGGAAAGAAGTGTTTTGGCAGACAAGGTTTGTCTTCGGTACTCAGCCAAATGTTGTTTTCCAGTTTGCACCCGGCCTTTACCCATTGTTTCTTCTCCTCTGGTGTTGCAAAAGCTTGCATAGCTGTGAGAGAATCAGAAGGGAGAGTTAATGCATCATTGTTAACTGTTACACATGTTAAAGAAGGTTTTGTTCCTCTTGCTGCAATCTTAGTAGCTGTATCAGATCCTTTGTTCCCCAGTGATACAAAGTTGTTATATTTGGATTATATTTGGAGAAGTTACAGCATAGCCTACTCTTTTTTTTAGCAGTCTCTGGGTCTCTAGACGCTGAACCATCAACAAACAAACTCAGATCTGGATTATCTAAAGGGGTTTCCTTTAAATCTGGTCATGGTGTACAGATCTGTTACAATGCTGCGATACAGTTGTGTTCTTCACCATCCTGCTCAGTTGGGAGCAGTGTGGCAGGATTCAGCACTGTGCATCGTTTTATTGTGATGTTTGGCATTTCCAACAGAATAGTTTAATACCTGAGCCATCTTGCCGTGGACAAATGAGATGTCTTTTGTTCTAACAGGATCATAGAGACAGCATGTGGCACTAGTAACATTACATCAACACGCTCAAGGGTGACTCTTCAATAGCATAATTTGGAATGAACGTCTGACAATATGAACACATGCCCAAAAATGACATTAGTTGCTTTTTAGTGAGAGGCTTTGGAATCTTTTGAATTGCCTCAAATTGTTTTTTAGTCAAGGATTTGCCATGTTTGTTGATGACATGGCCTAAAAATATCACCTCTCTTTTTGCGAACTGCAGCTTTGACAAACTGACCTTGTGACCCTCTGCAGCTAAATGTTTGAAAAGTTTTACAGTGTCTCGCATGCATGTTTCTTCATCTTTGGCCCCCACAAAAAGGTCATCAACATATTGCAGCAAAGCTGTGCCTGGTGTTAGTTGCAGAGATTCCAAACTTCTTCTCATTGCTTCATGAAACAGGGTAGGGGCTTCTCTAAAGCCTTGACACAAACGTGTGAATTGATAAGCTTTGCCAGTAAAATTGAAGGCAAACCAAAATTGGCTATCTTTATGAAATGACACAGAGAAGAAGGCATTGGAAAGGTCAAAAGCTGAAAACCATTCAGCATCACCCTTGTGACAAAATTGTATAGGGGTTTGGGACATTTGGAGCTTGTGCCTGAATCGCTTCATTTACAGGTTGGTTGGCCTGCATCTCTTATCTTTTTGACAGGGAAAATCGGTGTACGCACAGGAGAGTTTTCACACTCCACAATCACTCCAGCTGCTTTTAATGCTTCAAAAACCAGTTTTATTCCCTCAATAGCTTCTCTTTTTAAGGGGTACTGAGGTTTACACGGTCGATAATCAGATTTTGGAATAATTTGGAGTGGTTCACAATTTTTTATCAGTCCCACATTAAATTTACCAGACAGATGTTGGAACCTCCTTTAGAGCTGGAATAGTTGCAATTTCACTCTCTCTGTGAGAAAGCAGTGGTCAGTTATTGTGCTATCAGTCAAATAGATTGTGCGTACAGATTTAACAGCAGGCTCACTCAAACACATTTGGTATGCAGATAGTGTTGTGTTGTATTCAACATTCCCCTCAGCTGTCTGCATTCAATTTTCATGACAAAACACACATCTTTACAAAAGGACCAAGGTCTTCCCAATGGTCACTGTTTCCCTTTGATAGTGACACATGTGGAAGAGAATACACAACATCAAAAAACTGCTGTTGTTCGTTTCTTAATGCAACAGTTACAGCGCATTTATTTTCTGCCCAGATTAACCAATTTAAGTGTAATGTGTCTGTACAATGAAACCATTTTTGTTCAAACAACTCATCTTTCCGAACGATACATGTGCTGAGCAATGCAAATCAGAGAATGGCATGAATTCTGAATTAGGCGAAACTCTGTCTTTGGCGGCCTTTACAACCCTTTCACATAATTCATCATTTTGCAATTTCCACCGATATGTACAGCGGTGATTCTTGAATTGCAGTCAGAGTTTGAATTTGGCATTTCACTGCTTGAATACCGTCTGGACTGGATAATAAAGAGATACCCAGTTTGCACAATAGATCTCTTCCCATTAGATTTTTGGGACAATTTTGTGATAATAGAAAGCAATGTTTAAATCTCGTGCCATCCTCATCCTCACATTTCAGAGGTACAGTGAAATTTTCTCTAACTGTATGACCAGATGCAGAAGTTGACCATGCAAAATCTCCACTTAATTTTGGAGTATAGCCTAGTTTATCTGTTCTGATTACTGAAACAGTAGCTCCACTATCAGCAAGGAAAGTAATTTCAAAAACATCTATCCACAACCTAACTCGTGGCAATTTCCAAAGTTACAATGCTACCACGGATTGCTTGTATGGGTCATTGTCAGCGTGTTCCCATTCCGGCCTTGTTCTTCGGATGTCAATCTTGGGGAAATGTGATCTTATTGTGTGCCAGTCCGTTGCCCCCAGCTTAAGCATCAACAGCCGTTTAAGTTCTTGCATCGTAGGGCTGAACTCTTGACAAAACATTTCAAACTCTGCTGCAAACCTTTCTCCTGAGTCTCTGGGCTGAGGCAAATTTGACATAGCCTCTTTTAAGTCTTTCTCACTCCATGGTCAGAAACCTCTTAGGTTACGAATGTAACCATGGTTCCTCTAGGGAACGAGACGCTGCGTCACAAACGCTTTGGGAACGCCTTCGGCGTGAGCTGTTCTGAACCACGTGTGAAATCTGTCCAATGTAGGGGAGCGACGTCATGGACGAGATGATGTCGCCGACCAGGAAGTATAAAGTCACGCTCTGCGATGCCGGCACCAGCCTCGTAGTGAAGTAAGCGCCGGCAGGGGTGCGGGAAGTATGGCATCGGGATGCAGCGTCTCGTTCCCTAGAGGAACCATGGTTACATTCGTTACATTCCTCTTCAGGAACTCGAGCTGCGTCACAAACGCTTTGGGAACGAGATGCCCACGCCGCCATAATTCCAAGGCCCTGCCTGAAAACGGGGTCCTCAGACCACCCATCAGGAAAGGACCGAGGAGCCAGGAGCAGCCCTCATGTCTAAGTTGTAGAACCGGGCAAAAGTGGAGGGCGTGGACCACCCCGCAGCGTTGCAGATGTCCCCGAGGGGGACACCGCTAAGATAGGCCTTAGAGGCCGCCATACCCCTGGTAGAGTGTGCTCTGACCCCGAGAGGGCACGGGAGTGCAGAGGCCTCATAGGCCAGGTGGATAGCCTCAACTATCCACCTGCTGCTAATCCGATCCGCTTAGCAGCAGCGCCACCCCTATTCGTCGGACCAAAACAAATAAGTAATTGGTCTGACCTCCGCAGAGACGCAGTCCTGCGCACATAAGTGTCCAGTGCTCGCACTGGACACATGCAGTTGGACTTCCGCTGGTCTAGATCCTGGAAGGGGGGAGGACAGAAGGCCTGCAGTACAATCGGCTGCGGTGTAACAGAGGGCACTTTAGGTGTATAACCCACTCGTGGGTATAAAAAAGCTTTGGACATGCCTGGGGCAAAGTCCAGGTAAGTAGGGGCCAATGAGAGGGCCTGCAGATCTCCCACCCTCCGAAGAGAGGTGATGGCGAGGAGAAATGCTGTCTTAAAAGATAAGACAGGTAAGGGAACCTTTTCGAAGGGCTCGAAGGGTGCCTTAAACAGAGCCTCTAACACCACAACCAAATCCCAGGGGGGAATTCTGGTCCGCACTGGAGGTCTCAGCCTCAGCACACCGTGGAGGAATCGTGTAACTAATGGGTGTCTGCCCACTGAGTGGCCACCAATAGGGTCATGATATGCAGATATAGCTGACACGTAGACCTTTAGGGTGGAGTGGGATAACCCGGTGGAGAATCTCGCCTGAAGGAACTCCAGCACTGAACCTACTGGGCAGTTAACTGGGTTTAAGTGGCGGTCTTCACACCAGGAAGTGAACATTTCCCACCTCCTGGCATACACGCTCCTCGTAGAGGGAGCTCTGGATTGGAGGATGGTCTCAACAACCTCAGCTGAAAGACCAGAGGCTATGAGTTGTGCCCCGTCAGGGGCCACACCCACAGCTAACAATAACTCCATACACTTCGTAAATGTGCGGGGTGAGAGTGCTAGGCCGAACGGAAGTACTCGATATTGGTATGCTACGCCCCCGAAAGCAAACCTCAGAAACTTCCTGTGTTGAGGAAGGATGGATATATGGAAGTATGCGTCCTTCAGATCTATGTTGACAAACCAGTCCTCGGATCTGATTTGAGTCGCCACATGCTTGATGGTAAGCATTTTGAACTTCAGTCAGTTGACTGAGCGGTTCAAGACCCTCAGATCTATGATAGGACGCAACCCCCCGTCCTTCTTCGGAACAATGAAGTAGCGGCTGTAAAATCCAGATTCCACAGCATGAGGAGGGACCACCTCGATGGCCTCCTTCCTGAGCAGGGATTCTACTTCCTGTTCCATCACCAGAGCCTGCTGGGGGCCGACTACTGTCGGTGTGACTCCCCTGAATGTCGGTGGTGGAGAACCAAACTGAATTCGATAGCCTTTCTCTATCGTTAGTATGACCCATTGAGATACATTTGGCAGAAGTTTCCACGCTGCTAAATAATCTACTAAGGGAATCAGCCTCTCGAGGCTGACCTCTGGTGTGTGAGATACAGGTAACTCGGTGGCCTGAAGCGGTTGACCGGCAGGCAGACACCGGGCTAGCTGTAAATGGGACCCCCGCAGGGGTGGCGCGTTCCCCGGCAGTGACGCACCCTCGGGTGAATCCGGCTGAGGAAACGTGCTGGAAGCCTCCGCACTCTGGCACGAGGGCAGAGATAGCAGAGTTACTCCCTGAGGGCCCTGAGGAGGAACGGGTGCCGTCTGACCAGGCATAACCTGATCCTCCCCAGGAGGGGCAGCCCTCAGAAGCCCTGAACCACTCATATCAGGGTTTCTTGGCCGTGGACTTCCTGTCCAAAAAGGCCCTCAGGTCTTTGGGCCTGGAAGTCCCCGGCTCAGAGCGCCGCTTCGCCCCCTGCTGTTTTTTAAGGGGGGAACGAGACGCGACGCTCTGTTTTTGCACTCGCCTGTACGAGGAGCTGGCACGCGGTGGGGGCATCTCTCGTCCCGATGCCCCCTGAGACCGACGTGGGAGGAAACTCTTGAACGCCGCCGCCTGTTTACGGGCCTCCTGGTACCTATCGACGACCTCATTAACAGAGTCGCCGAATAGGCCAGAAGGCTGCAGGGGGGCGTTCAATAGGCAGACCCTGTCCCGCTCTTTCATATTGGACAGGGTCAGCCAGAGATGCCTCTCCACGGCCACAAGGGATGACATAGACCGCCCTACAGCACGGGCGGTCTCCTTAGTGACGCGGAGGCAGAGGTCAGCCGTCCGACGCAGTTCTGCGATGTCGATCTTCTCCCTCATCGATCTCTTTCAGCAGGTCGGCTTGGTATGCCTGCAACACCGCCATAGTGTGCATGCAAGACCCAGCCAATCCTGCTGCACAGCGTTTCTTAGCCATCAAAGCCGACGTTGTTCTCAGCGGCTTTGATGGTAAGGTCGTAGCCTTCAAAGACGATGCCGCACCGGGGGACAGATAGGAAGCAAGAGACTGTTCTACCCGGGGCATCGCCTTATAGCCGCACTCCGCGACTCCCGCCACATTGCCATAATAACTAGCAGCGGTGGGGGAGAAAACACGAGCGAAGTACGGCCTTCCCCAGGACCTCGACAGCTCACTGTGGAGGTCTGGGAAGAACGGAAGGCTCCGTCTTAGAGGTGGCTGCTTCGCTCTCAGAAATCTTTCATCTAATTAGATTTCTGAGGCTCAGCGTATCGCTCGTCGGGCCAATCGATGTTCAGTTTGGCTACTGCACGAGTTACCACCTCTAAGAGCTCCTCATACTGCGGCGTGTGCAATGGCGCGTCGTCCACCACCTCAACATCAACCTCCTCGGAGGAAGAGTGAGCACGAGTGTACGTCTCCCCCGTGGCCGAAGAAGCCGGAGTTCGGGCTTCGGACACACGGGATTGAGCGCCCGATCTGGCGGATTCCAAAGGAGAAAGGGACGAGCCCGTCTCCATCTCCTCCGCCAGATCGATCTGCGATACCCAGACGTGCGTTCGCCGCTCCGCCTCGGCGGAAGCGGGTCCCGCACCCCTGGGAACGCTGGTGAAGGCTCCCTCCTCGAAGAGAGCCCTCCGGGAGCGGAGTGTTCGCAGCGGCAGCTGCAAACAATGCGGGCAATCAGTCCCCTCGAGGGCTGACGCCGCGTGCTCCGCTCCCAGGCACGCCACGCACAAGCTGTGTGTATCCCCGCCCGTGATGTAGCAAGGGCAGGGATCAGCACACCGCTTGAAACGCGGCAGATCACCAGCATGCTTGCTTTTGCTTTTTCTTTTTACTCCTTGACTATCAGACATGATAATTTATCTAGACAGACAACAATAAATCACAGACAGAATCACAAAGAGCGCTTACTGAACGACAGAAGCAGGTGCCGGCATCGCAGAGCGTGACTTTATACTTCCTGGTCGGCGACGTAATCTCGTCCATGACGTCGCTCCCCTCCATTGGACAGATTTCACACGTGGTTCAGAACGGCTCACGCCGAAGGCGTTCCCAAAGCGTTTGTGATGCAGCTCGAGTTCCTGAAGAGGAAACTATTGTAGTCCCTTCTGGTCCAGCCACTTGCATCATGGGGAGAGATTTCAGGCGTTCTTTGTCATTCTCCCTTTCATCCTCATCCTGGTTGTCTGATTCCAGTATCTGTCTTTCATGAGATATGCATCTGGTTGTGACACCAGTTGTGGAACGTTTTACCTTTTTGACACCATCTCTTGATGTGGAGGGTTTAGATGGTAAGAGTGCTGTTGCTGTTGAAGCCACTTCTCTTTGTGGTTCCACGGTCTGGGCTTGGGTATCGGTGGGCAGTGGGAGTGTAGGTACAGTTGCAGCAGCACTGTAAGACGGAGGCTGTGCTGATGGCGGTGGCTGGTGCGGCTGTGGTATCTGTCAATAAGGATGGGGCCAGGAGTCCAGATCAAAGTCCACTTTGACGCACTGCTGTTCTAGAGAAGCATAGAGAAGAGGGAGTTTGAGCAGTATGATCTGTTCTTTTACTTTCTCTTGTCACATAATTTACTTTTTTCTCTTCCCTGTATGGCATTTCCTATGAAGCTTGCCGCTTCTCTCGGCATTCTGCCTCTTCTAGCCAATAACCCAAATTTCTCATATCATGTTCAAATCATCTAGATCGATTTCAGGTTTGACATTTCTAGACCCCATTATTGCAAACTAAGACTTTTCCCGGAACGCGTCCACTTTCCTCACACGCAGTCATCACTGCCGTGCGGCTCTGTACTGCCCCGCACAGAGTCTTTGCACCCTTTCTGCCCTGCTAACCCGCAGACAGTATACCCTTTTCACTAACCCGTGAAAAAACCTGTTTTACTAACCCGTGAAATTAAACAGGGTGGCTCAGCATTGAATCCTAAAGTCTAGGAATGTCGTACCACAAGTTCTTTTTTTTTCCAGACCAAAATACTCTTTCAAATTTACCAATCAGAAACCACTTAAATTTAAGACAAAGACAACTTTAGGTCTCAGAATCAGTCTCACCGTTTTCAGCACGCTTTCTCTGGTTCTTTAAGGAATCCAGCAGAGAAGGTCTACTGGGTCTCAATCTTTCCTGAAGCCTTTTTGGGGTATAGGGCTAAGACCCTTTGTGGGCTTTTATTTCTCTGCAGAGAAGTGATCTAGTTTACACACAGTTTGGGTAGTATACATACAAAAGTATACATTTCAAGGTGACAAAAATCCCCATCTGACTAATGAAAACAGTTAGAACACGTCACCTTATCTTATGTAAGGATGTCCTGTTATTCTCAGACCAACTCAGAGAATAATGTTGTTTTCTTCTCTGCAGTCACATATAAAAATTCCATTACTTTTACTCTATATCATAATAATTGTATTCTATATTTCAGACTAGACTGATGATTTGTCTTAAATTGAAGTGGTTTAAAAACGTGTGATATAGCTATATATACTGTATATATATATATTTAATTAAAAATTAAGTGAAGTTAATTAATACAGTGCTGTATATATGTGGTTAGTAAATCTCCACTGGTTAGTAAATTCTGTTACACATGACAGCAAGAGATTATGGTGTAGGATCCTGGACCTTCCCTTTCCTGCTTCAGGCTTCACTTCATAGATCGGGAGGTCTTCTTTTATTCGCCTGACAACAGTATGTATGTTCTCTTCCCAATGGTTGCGCAATTTGCCTGTGCCTCCTCTTGGTGTCAAATTTCTAACAAGTCCACGGTCACCCGGATACAAGGTTGTACTTCTCAGTTTTCTATCATAGTGTTTTTTACTTTGCACTGCTGCTTTTCCTGTATTCTCCCCTTGCTATTTTATGTGCTTCTTGCACCTGTTCTCTCCATCTCTGCAGATATTCCTGTTGGTTCACCGTTCCAGAGCTCTCTTCCAAACCAAAGAGTAGGTCCACTGGTAGTCTTGGATGCCAGCCATACAGAAGATAAAAAGGTGAGAATCCTGTTACTTCATATTTGGTGCTATTATATGCAAATATCAGTTTCTTCAGAGATTCCTTCCAGTTTGTCTTTTGCTTATCTGTCAGCGTTTTGAGCATTTGAAGTAAGGTTCTATTGAATCGTTCCGTCTGGCCGTTCCCTAGTGGGTGGGACAGAGTGGTCCTGGAACTGAGGACACCACAATTCTTTGTCAACTGGGCTAGAAGCTGGTTTTCAAATTCACCACCTTGGTCGTGGTGTATTCATCTTGGAAACCCAAAGCGCAGGGCATAATCATTAAACAGACAATCAGCTACTGTTTTCGCAGACTTTGATGTTGTAGGGTACGCCTGCGCAAACAGTGTAAAATGGTCAACTATTACTAATATGTGTTAGTAGCACTAATATGTGCAAAGTCTTGCATTTGTCTAAATGAAGGAAATCAACAGATACAAGCTCAAAAGGCTGAATCGTAATGATATTAATGAGAGAAGCCCTTGTCTCTTTGCAAGGCATCTTTTGCTTCAAACAATGGCAGCTTTTTGCAACTTAATGTTCAATTTCTTGTTGCATATGGGGCCTGAAGAAACGGTCTCTGATCAGTGATGTTGTGCGATCAACCCCTTGATGACCCATCTCATTATGCAACTTCTTCATTACCACTGCCTTGTATCTTTCAGGTATGACCAGCTGGTGTCTATTGACTGTCTTCTGCTTTAAGATGCCGTTCTCATCAAGATGAAGCTTTTCCCATTCACGAAGAAGACATCGACTCTGAGGGGTAAGAGACTTAATTTGTTGGGTGGAAGGTCGCATACCAGTCAATTTATACTTTATTACAGTCCCAATGTGTGGACACTCTCTTTGATTCTGCTGTATTTTAGCTGCAGTAAGATGTTTCTCGCAAGTTTTGGGAAGACAGTCTTAATCTCAGAACTCAACCTTGGACGAGTCACGCTATGATGATATGATGCTCCACTTTGTGACATGGTGTGTTTTCTTATCTTTTCACAATAAAAAGGAGGTTTTCTGGTGGGGCTTTGAGATGCAAACCAAGGCAGACTGGATGGTTTTGCCCTCGCTTGCAACTGAAGACCATTTGCGAGCTCTTAAAATTAGAAACAAACTGTTGTGTCTTTATTTTAACAAGAGTGACTTCGGCGGGAAAGAACCTTAAAGGGGCATCCAGACCCAACAGTATGGCACACATATCCGGTCTCTCAAACTCTCCAAGCATTCCTCCATACACCTTTGAAAGGCGGCTAGAGCATTCATCAAGCCAAAAGGAATTCATGTCCACTCATATAACCCCCATGGGGGTTGCAAATGCAGTCAAAGGCCTACTCACCTTTGCCATAAAGCCTTGATGATATGCTTTGCCCTGATCTAATAGTCAAAACCATGAATTCCCACCCAGGTTGTCAAGGATATCTTGGACTCTGGGAATTGGCTGACAATCAGAATTGGTCTTCTTTTTCAGCTCCCTGTAGTCCACACAAAGGCAGAGACTTCCATCCTTCTTCCTAACACAGACAACAAGTAGACTCATCTTTATTCGGCACTCAACTTGCAAAGAGGTATGCTTGGGAATTAATATCTTTTCTTTGGGAGTTCTTACCACATATTCGTGTGACTTTTCTGCTTTTAAGAGCTCTATAAAAGCTTGAATGTGATTTACCTCTAACCTTGGGAGAACCATATTTACTATATTCTTTAGCTGTTCTACACACGCAGGATCTGCACTTTCACCTGTTTAGCTCACCCAACTCAATAGCGTTGTAACCAATGATGGGATGGGAAAGGTGCTTTGAAACTGTGAAACAGATTAAGAAAGACTAATATGAGCGTAGATGCCATTTTTTTACGATGTCACAAGTACATTGTGTTTTAGGAGTAGTGTTCCCGGTTCCAGCTGATCTAATTAATGCAGCCTAAAAATCCTTTAACGGATTTGAATAATAAAAGTTTGTTGGTGTGTTATGTGTAGGCTAGGTTAAAAAGATGTGTCTTTAATCTAAATTTTTACTTAAGATTTTAAGATTTAAACTGGCAGAGTGTGTCTGCTTTCCGAACAGAGTTAGGGAGATTGTTCCAGATCAAAGGATCTGTCGCCCGCTGTCGATTTTGATATTCTAGGTATTATCAAATGGCCAGAGTTTTGAGAATGAAGTAGACATGCAGGACTATAATGTGATAAGAGGTCGCTCAAGTATTGAGGAGCTAAACCATTCAGGGCTTTATAGGTAATTAATATGATTTTATAATCTATCCAATGTTTGATAGGGAACCAGTGCAGTGTTGACAGAACCGGGCTAATATGATCATACTTCCTAGTTCTAGTAAGGACTAGCTGAAGTTTGTTGTTTATCAAGCGTGCAGAACAACCACCCAATAAAGCATTACAATAATCTAACCTCGACGTCATAAACGCATGAATTAATATTTCTGCATTAGAGGTTGAAATCATAGGTCGTAATTTAGATATATTTTAAAGATGGAAAAACACAGTTTTACAGATGCTGGAAACATGGTTGTCGAAGCAAAGATTGCTGTTAAACAGCACACCTAGGTTCCTAACTGATGATGAAGAATTAACAGAGCAGCCATCAAGTGTTAGACTGTGTTCTAGATTATTATATGTGGGGTTTTTAGGTCCAATTATTAGCACCTCCGTTTTTTCAGAATTTAGCATTAAGAAGTTACTCATTCTGTTAGATTCACAATTTAATGTGTATCACCAGGCTGCGCTGAAATATAGAGCTGAGTATCATCAGCATAACAGTGAAAGCTAACACCATGTCTCTTGATAATATCTCCCAGAGGTAAAATGTATAGACTAAAAAGTAACGGTCCTAGCACTGAGCCTTAAGGAACTCCATATTTCACTTTTGAGCGATATGATACCTCCTTATTTAGTGCAACAAACTGATAGCGGTCAGATAGATATGATTTAAACCATGCTAAGGTGCTTCCTCTAATGCCAACATAGTTTTCTAGTCTATCCAAGAGAATGTTGTGATCGATAGTATCGAATGCTGCGCTAAGATCTAATAGCACTAATAATGAGATAAAACCACAATCAGATGATAGAAGCAGGTCATTAGTAACTCTAATGAGAGCAGTCTCAGTACTATGGTACGGTCTAAGAACTGATTGGAAATCCTCGCAGATACCATTTTTTTCTAAAAAGGAATAGTGATGCGGATACTACCTTTTCTAGTATCTTTGACAGAAAAGGGAGATTAGAGATTGGTCTGTAATTTACTAAGTCTTTGGGATCAAGATGTGGTTTCTTAATAAGAAGCTTAACTACAGCCAGCTTGAATGTTTTGGGAACATATCCTAATGACAATGCTGAATTAATAATGGTCAAAATAGGATCTATGACTTCTGGAAGCAAATCTTTTAATAGTTTAGATGGAATACTAGATAGTGATCTGAAATGTCATCACTTTGCTGCAGAACTTCAACCATTTTAACATCCATTCCATGTGACAGTATTAGATCTAGAGTATGATTTCGACAATGAGTAGGTCCAGAGACGTGTTATCTAACCCCAACGGAGTTCAGAATGTCTAAGAAAGCTAATCCTAATGCATCTTTTTCATTATCAACATGGATATTAAAATCGCCAACAATTAAGATTTTATCTGCGGCCAGTACTAACTCAGAAAATCAGCAAATTCTTTAATGAAATCTGTGCTGTGCCCTGGTGGCCTGTATACAGTAGCCAGTACAAACATGACAGGGGATGTATCACTAGGACATTATTCTATAGATAATGTTATATGCAGCACCAAAACTTCAAATGAGTTATACTTAAATCCTGCCCTCTGAGAAGTACTAAGAATATTGTTATAAATTGTAGCAACACCTTTAAAAGTGGCTAATTTTTACAGCAATAATTTTGGGGGGTAGATTTATTTAGAGTAATGTATTCATCTGGTTTTATCCAGATTTCTGTCAAACAGAGCAAATCTAGGTTCTGATCTTTGATCAAATCATATATATAAAGTGCTTTTGTGGAAAGTGATCAAATATTCAGCTGTCACGAACAGCACCTCTGTGGCTCTCTCCAACCACCACCGGAGGGAGCTCTCACCGGAATACTGATCGCCAAGGACTCAATTTCCCACAACCCTGTGCCTTGGGCTGATTAGAGCCACTAGGTGTTTCTCATTAGACTCAGCCTTTATAATGAACTTCCCCACGATCACTCTTTGCGAAGTCTTGTTTGTGTATACTGCAATTCCGAGCGTTTACTCTTGTTTTGATTATCTGTTGCCGACCCTGACCGTGTTCGTTTCTGTGATTGTTCTCTACCTGCCTTCCGACCTATTGCCTGTTATCGTTTTGTCTTCTGGATCTCCTGTATTGCTTTGTATATTCCTGTTTTGACCCTGCCTGCCTGACCACGATTAAACCCTGTCGCACATAGATCCAACCGTCTTTGACCATTCATTACATCAGCAAGCCAAGTTTTATTGTTTGCTCATTTATATTATAGGTAGTTTTTATTTGTTGAACATTAATTAAATTATTGCTTTTAATTTGGTTTGGACGTTCTCTGCGTACTCTAATTCAGAGAACAGTCACAGTCTCTATAGTGTGATATCTAGGTGAAAGAGTCTCTATGTGTTCAGAATTAACTGCCTTCTGTGATGTGAGGCGGCTAGCAGACGGTCGGTTTAGCCAGTCTGTCTGCTTCCTGACCTGGGCACTAGTTGGTCAAGTTAGAGTTCTAAGACTATATGCCATATTTCTAGATAGAAGAGCGGCACCACCCCAGGAGGGATGAAGACCATGTCTTTTCAACAGGTCAGGTCTGCCCCAGAAACTCATCCAATTGTCTATAAAGCCTATGTTGTTCTGCGGGCACCACTTAGACATCCAGCCATTGAGACCCAGCAGTCTACTGTAAATCTCATCATCCCGGTAAGCAGGGAAGGGACCAGAGCATATTACATTGTCCGACGTCGTACTTGCAAATTCACACACCTCTTTCACTTACCACTCTTGTTTGAAGAGGTTGTGAAAACAGAGTGAATGAGCACAAGGAACAAATGAAAAGGAGCAGAAAGAAACCAATAATAGGCGCATAAACACAGGTGAGAACGAAAGTGAATCGGCTAACGAGTACTAACTCACCACTGAGTTTTAGATTAAAGCGAGTGAACTAACAGCAGTCGAATTAGTTAGATTAGTTTGATAGATAGTATCTGCGGTATGTAGACAATTAAATTATATTTGATCGCTAGAGAACAGAAGGTGATAAATTGAAGAGCGAAGCTACACAGAGCTACAAACAAATGAACCTTTTAGCAGACAGGAGCAATCAAGCAGGACAGAAGCAATCGAGATCCCTAGTGATCCACCCAACATAAGGGATATCTTGTCCGATTGCTGCTATTATTTAAAGTGTGTCATGTGCATCGATTATTTCAGAAAGAAGCCTTAACCTCACAACCTGTAATATTTCATCCTTCCACGACTCATCAATGATGCAAACTTGAGATCCAGTATCCCACAATACTGTTGTTTAAACTCCCTGGATATAACAGTCAATGAGACACTGTTTCCCTACTAAAGCGGCGACACTCAGTGATTTGCTTGAATTTGTTCTCATTGTGGCATTTAATCCTTTCACGTCTTCATGCTCTTGTTGGCACTCTTTCTTGTTTCTACCCCAGTGACAGGCCTGACATAACTTGGAGCAATAGAGAGCTTTGTGACAAGATGTGCATACTCATAAATTATGGCCACCGCCTTTCATCTCACACCCCGAGCACTGTTGATGGGACTCCAACATCTGGCAGGTTACTCCCTGACCTGTGGAAGTAACCTTCTCTCATTTAAATGAGCATCCCTGGACGTGTTTGCTGCCCTTGCTCTACAGCACGCAAAGAAATGCTCACTGCTTCCACATCTATAGCAGTGAGTACAATAATTGCCAGTGTCGTTCTGCTGACAGTTGAAGCATCTTCTTCACTGACTCCTTGTTGGGATAGAAAAACGGTGTGGTGCAAATCTGTGATAAAGTCACATTAGCTGCCATCCTTTTACGAACTTGCATCCCTCCCCGAGCTGGTGGGCTCGCCTTCATCACAAAATCCTTGCTGGAACTGAGCTGTTCTCCGATTTGATTCACTCTCTTTCGACTGCAATGATAACTGTAAAGCTAACTGAAGTGCTTCAATCTGTTTTTGCAGTTCTTCTTGTTCTGACATCTGAGTTACATGCAATTCCTTTTGCTGTGACTCTACTTTGTTTTGACTTGACAACTGAATTTCAGTGATTTTGTCTTTAAGGTTAAAGAGAAAAGACATACCCTGATTTTCAAGTTCCTCTACCTCATCTCTTTCTAGATATCATATCTAGAAAGTCACATACTGCAATCAGATGATCACTATTGAGTGAGTAAAGTGTCCCCACTACTTCAAGTCTCAAGTACTCCAGTGTGTTCATGTTGTTGGATAAGTGGCCAGTGTCAGTGTAAAATCAGTATGTCTACTTAGGAAGGGCTTGCAGTTTTCTGGTTGGGTAAGGAACCTCAGATTACTTGCACTTTGCCTGTCCGATTGGAATACTACTGCACACCGTCACATATATTTTAATATCTTTCATTCAACAGCATAGATTACTTAATAACAGAACTGAATCAATGAATAGATCAGTACATTGAATCACAGCAATCTGTGTTCTTGATCAATAATACAAATTACTTCTTCTATAACATTCATAACTGAATACATTTCTGTCTGTGTCCTCTTTTACATGTAAATGAATTACCCTTTTGATAATAATCAGTGACGTACACTTTTCATGAATGAGAAAATGCTAAAGAGTCTAAACTCTGAAAGGGTGAAACACTATTTCAACAATCCATTATCAAGGATTAAACTCATGAAAACAAAACATAACATAACATAAATTTCACTACACAACATCCACTTTTGATCTACGTTGTGAAGATGTAACTTAATGTTTAACTTAAACCATGTGCAATCTCATTTTAGCATACTGATTAGCATGAACTAACGTCACAATCTTTGTTTGATTTAACAACATCACTCTAACACATATTCACAAAAATAAACAGTCTCACGACTACTATATTGTTTTAACTTATAATGAAAACATTGTGATACATTTGTTACCTGATAAGAGGAGAAATGTTCATAAATTAGTAAAGACGAAAACTGCTGCTGTCTCTGCGTCAATCTGTATTGGTTTTGACGCACAACACAGCACCCACCAGTCACAACCTGCAACATTTGATCTCCCCCTACTGAATACTCCAAAGAATGCACTCAAATCATTCATTTTTTTTTACTTTTTTTCTCTTTTTAAATGCAATTCAATCACACTATAAAACACTAACTGCCTTACTTTTTATATGATCATATTGATCTGTTTTCTTTAACCACTACATCAACTACCCCTTGAGGTAGGTCATCTAGAGACTCTGCATCCCGTTCATTAAATGTGGAGTTTCCAGAGGTCTGGACACGGGTGCCAAAGGGTGCCCCTTCTCTGAGTCAGAAGATCCTTCCTCAGAGGAATCGGCCAAGGAGGGGCTATCACGAGGAGCACAAGTTCTTGGAACCAGGTCTTTGTGGGCCAGTAGGGTGCTACTAGCAGGACCTGCTCCTCGTCCTCCCTGTCCTTGCACAGTGTCTGTGCCAGAAGGCTCACTGGAGGAACACATACTTGTGAAGGCCCTGCAGCCAGCTGTGTGGCAGTGCGTCCGTGCCATGCCTCGGTCAGGGAGAAAAACCACTGGCAATAGGAAGTCTTTGGAGAGGCAACAGGTCTAGCTGAGTGGCTCCGAAACATTCCCAAATCAGCTGAACCATCTGGGAATGAAGTCTCCATTCTCCGGGTTGTGCAGTTCGTGACAACTCATCGGCTGCCTGGTTGCACACTCCTGGAATGTGAATGGTGTGAAGCGACCTCAGAACTTCCGACTCCTTAGGAGGAGGTGGCGGGCGAAATGCAGGTCCAGGTAGTTGAGGATGCGAATGCCCTGTTCTCTCAGCGGAGTGAGGGCAGCCTCTATGACTTTTGTGAAGACACGTGGCGATAGGGAGAGCCCGAAGGGTAGGACTTGTACAGATATGAGGCTAGATAGAGGAAACTGCTCTTGTCGAGGTTTTGGATACCACTGACCGTAAGGTCAGCCGTGAAACAAAGATTCTCCACCTGGCCTTCCTCTGGGGGAGGGAGTGATGCGTTCACCATCTCCTGAAGAGCAGCTCCTTCCATCCCTGGGTCGCCCGTCTCAGGGCTCCTTGCACCTTATCCACAAACGCCACCTCAGCATGCTTAGTGCTCAGGCACACAAGGCAGCGATTGTGACAATCACCTAACACCAGGTAACAATCGAATCCACAAACACACGGGTGTACGTTGTCTGAAGCAAGACCCACTCTATCTGCCAAGACTCATTGAGATTGCCAGACGTAATGTCGTCTCTAGAAAGACGCACCCGCAAATGTTCTTTTACTGATTGTGGCAACCCACTCGACATAGGAAGGACCTCCGCTGAAACGTCATACTCCAACACTCGTAGATCATCTTGGCAGCAGATCAGTCACGCTCAGCTCCAGAGCAAAAAGCTGAATATGCGCTGCACCCGATGCTTATTTGTACTCGCGCTGTCATCAGCGGCAGCTGGATGCGATTAGCACACGCCAATCTTCAATTGGCTCGTTTAGATACACTCGAAGTAGATTGGTCTCTCGAGATCCTGTAAGGAGGTGAATCAAAACCTGTATATGCAGTAAGACTGATCTGAGAAGGGATATCCAAAGGAACAAAAGGACTTCAAAAAGAGAGTAAAGGAGGTGTGTCCTCCTTTTGGGTCTCTGAACGTGTTCCAGCCAGGTGTGACACTGGAACATGGAAACCTAAACACCAAAAGGTTTTTATAACTACATTTGGTATTTCTTTGTCTGGTCTGAGTATATAAGGAAAGTGACAAAACACAACAGCGCACAATTCTGTAGCCAGATCAGCCCGTAGTGTGGTGTGTGTACTCATACACTACAACTATGTACTTTTTAAAGACCAGGTATACTGACCTTTTAAGTTTGTTTTATTTTGTTTTGTGTTATTTTTGTACTGCTGATCAGTTGTGCAAATGTTTATCAATTATACCAATTTGGAAACTGTTCTTGTCTGGCAAAATAATTGTTAATCTTGGTTAACTTATAATATTGTCTGAAATAACTTTTCTAGTAGGTTAGTGACTTCCGCATTGTTGGTCCGCATTGTTGGTGGTTTTTGGTCTGCGTGCTAGGGTGAGTCAGATTAACGATTGATGGATGGAGCCGTCTTGAGATCCTGACTTCTGGCCACCAAACTGGCTTAGCATGCTATTACTTAGGGAACGCATAAAAATTACTCTTTTTGAGTCTATCGAGGAGATGGCTGCATTAAGGTAAGCGATCTACGGGGTAGCCTCTGACTAAGATCTGGACCAGCCCAGATGTGTTGTGAGTCTGTTCTGGCCAAACAAGGTCTCTAAGCGACCCAGACTCCTAACGAACGATAAGTCGAAACTAGGAAATATTATAGTTTATGATCCAAATTTAATCACAACTAGAGGGATCAGCAGTTACATTTTAATAAATATAAATAAAATCACGAAAGATTGGAGTCAGATAAAATTATGTATAAGGTCAGTACTATAATTGGAAACCCAAAAGATTAATAAATATTTGTGATTTTCAACGAGACGCAAAGAAAAGATCGAACACGCATTGACCTTCGACCAGGGCCTCTGGATTCTGTTCTGTAGGAAAAGGGGGACCCTTACAATCCCATTTCGACTGAAAGGGAATATCTGTTTGATTAAAATATATCTTTGTGCTAGTCTCTCCTAACAGAGTTATGTGTTAGGGGCTGGAGTTAGTGGGTGTGGTTTGGGAGCGGAGGCTTCGATCATTCATTTTGACAACCAAATGTGAGGACCTATCAGACGATCCCTCTACAGGATTTCTTCCTCTGCAACTTTTCTAATTTGTGACAAGATACTTTTTTAAAACTGCAACATAGAATGTGACTTCTATCTTACTGTTTTAACAAACGTCTCTGATGCTTTCTTTGTGTTTTCAGATTGCAGTAAGATGATCAGTCCTATTTTATACTTTATTTAACTTTGTATCTGCAACAGATTCAGGCCCCAGAAGAAAACCCTCTTGACCTTTCTTGTTTTTCCTCACATTACAAAATTGGGCTCTTTTGTTTTTTAAAAGAGATTTGTAAAGTTGCTAAGGACTTCTGATCATAAAAAGTGATGATCAGAATTCCCATTTTTATTAGAGCAAATATATGTAGAGTTACAAATAATCTGCTATAATCCTCTAGTATGTTTTGAAGTGTCAATGAAAACTGCCATTTTAATTTGTGCATAATCAAGTGATAGATAGCAGTTGAAATGAAGTTTGGTGTTGAATGAAAGCTTATGACATTTGCCATGTCATGGTGTGAATGAATGTATGTTATTTTGTTGCTATATAACATATAGAAAGTATAGGAAATTGCAGAGATGCTATTTCCAAATGGGACAGAAACTCTGTGTTAATGTAAAGTAATTTTTGCATGGAAGAAGAGCCAAACTGGGTGTGAACACTCCCTGTAGCCCCTCATTGATTGGACAGTACCCCTAGGGGTAAGCCCAAAATCAGCTGTTTTGAAGCAAGAAGCTTTCGGAGAGAGATTTCCCTCCATCAGAGAGTTGTTCTTCATCTGAGCATTGCTGTCACATCTCTGGACTGTTATTATTTTTGTCTCGTGCCATGTGCCTCGTGCCTCTGTGCCCTACCTTGCCTTCATGTTAATTGTATAATTTTTCTTCACCTGCTCCCTGTTAATTTAGTCAATTTCCTTGTGTATTTAATCCTGTGTGTTTTGAGTTCACGTTGTCCGATTGTCGATGTTACCTACACGTGGTTTATGTTGTGCCTGCCTGCCTGCCTGCCTGTATTTATTATTATTTTGTCCATTATTGGATTAAATCTGTTTAAGTTTATGTTACTTGCCTTGCTCCTTCCATCGAAACCATGAATGTGACAGTACGATCGGACCCTAAAAGTAAAGCGGCGTATTTCCCCTATTGTTTTTTGTTTTGTCATGGATTCTCCTTATGACGAGCCGAACTTCCTCATCCTCCTGCTGGAGCTCCGCCCACTACACATCGGCTGAGGATGAGCTGATTATCCACTTGGGGCTGCTGGATCTACAAGAGGAGCTGGACGATGTCGACCTGGACTTAGACTGGGCACCTCCCCTGTATCCAGAGTTCCTGTTCCCGTTCAGCTATCCTGTTAGCCCGCTGGTTCCACCCAGCCGTCCTGAATGCCTGCCTCAAGAGGGCACCCTAGAGACTGTTCCCCAAAAGCTCCGCAAAAGTTCAGCAATGCGTCCCAACCGGTTAGGGATGCATCTGTCGCAAGCGAGATGCGGCAACAAAGAGCTCCTAACACTGGGCCCCGATTCAGGAACCAAGGTTTCCTCCACAAGTCCAAGGCACGAACTGCACAGCGTGACACTTTGATCTTGCAAAGTGGGTTTCCCCTCGGGGAGAACCCCTTGGTCCTGAGCCACCACTGTAGGGGTCTCATGTACAGCAGGCCAAAAGGTATCATGTTGGACACAGCTGCCATCAGCCCCAGCAGTCTCTGATACTGCTTGACAGTGAGTGACTGGCCTTCCCTGACTCCCTCGACTGATGTGAGTATCGACTGCACACGAGCAGGAGACAAACGTGCCCACATCGTGGTCGAATCCCACACCACGCCTAGGTATGTGGTCCTCTGAGAGGGACGCAATACACTCTTCTTGGTGTTCAGTCTCAAACCCAACTCCCCCATCTCGATGTTGAACTGCCATCCGCTGTGATTGAGCTAATATCAACCAATCGTCGATATAATTGAGTATACGGATGCCCTGGAGTCGCAGTGGAGCCAGAGCTGCATCCATACACTTCGTAAATGTGCGGGGTGAGAGTGCTAGGCCGAACGGAAGTACTCGATATTGGTATGCTACAACCTCAGAAACTTCCTGTGTTGAGGAATCCTTCAGATCTATGTTGACAAACCAGTCCTCGGATCTGATTTGAGTCACCACTTCAGTCTGAAGTCTTTTGAACTTCAGTCTGCTGACTGAGTGGTTCAAGACCCTCAGGTCTATGATGGGACGCAACCCCCCATCCTTCTTCGGAACAATGAAATAGCAGGTGTAAAACCCAGATTCCACAGCATGAGGAGGGACCACCTCGATGGCCTCCTTCCTGAGCAGGGATTCTACTTCCTGTTCCATCACCAGAGCCTGCTGGGGGCCGACTACTGTCGGTGTGACTCCCCTGAATGTCGATGCATTTGGCAGAAGTTTCCACGCTGCTAAATAATCTACTAAGGGAATCATCCTCTCGAGGCTGACCTCTGGTGTGTGAGATACAACTAACTCGCTGGCCTGAAGCGGCTGACCGACAGGCAGAGGCCGGGCTAGCTGTAAATGGGACCCCCGCGGGGGTTGCGCGCTCCCCGGCCATGACACACCCTCGGGTGAATCCGGCTGGGGAGACGTGCTGGAAGGCTCCGCGCTCTGGCACGAGGGCAGAGACAGCGGAGTTACTCCCTGAGGGCCCTGAGGAGGAACGGGTGCCAAATGACAATGGCCTCTCCGCAGCCACAAGGGATGCCATAGACCGCCCCATAGCGCGGGTGGTCTCCTTTGTGACGCGGAGGCAGAGGTCAGCGGTCCAACGCAGTTCTGCAATATCATCAGACATGACCCCCTCTCCCTTGTCGACCTCTTTCAGCAGGTCAGCTTGATATGCCTGTAGCACCGCCATAGTGTGCAGGCAAGACCCAGCCAGACCTGCTGCCGCGTAGCCCTTAGCCACCAAAGCCGACGTTGTTCTAAGCGGCTTTGATGGTAAGGTCGGAGCCTTCAAAGACGACGCTGCACCGGGGGATAGATAGGTGGCGAGAGACTGTTCCACCCGGGGCATCGCCTTATAGGAGTTCACTGTGGAGGTCTGGGAAGAACGGAAGGCTCCGTCTTAGAAGTGGCTGCTTTGCTCTCAGAAATCTTTCATCCAGCTTAGAACTCTGAGGCTCAGCATATTGCTCGGCGGTCCAATCGATGTTTAGCTTTGCTACGGCATGAGTTACCACCTCTAAAAGCTCCTCGTACTGGGGCGTGTGCAGCGGCGCGACCTCCTCGGAGGAAGAGCGAGCGCGGGTGGACTTCTCCCCCGTGGCCAAAGAAGCCGAAGTTCGGGCTTCGGATACACGGGATCGAGCGCCCGGTCTCCATCTCCATCTCCATCTCCTCCACCAGATCAAGTTGCGATCCCCAGAGATGCGATCGCCGCTCCGCCTCGGCGGCAGTGGGACCCGAACACCTGGGAACGCTGGTGAAGGATCCCTCTTCAACGAGAGCCCTCTGGGAGCGGAGTGTTCGCAGCGATAGCTGCAAACAATGCGGGCAATCAGTCCCCTTGAGGGCTGACGCCGCGTGCTCCACTCCCAGGCATGCCACGCACAAGCTGTGTGTGTCCCCACCCGTGATATAGCGAGGGCAGGGATCAGCACACCGCTTGAAACGCGGTGGATCACCAATATGCTTCTTTTTCGACTTTCTTTTAAGCCATCTCTTCAGTTTAAAATAATATATATGAGAGAATTAATTCTCTATTACTGTGTGTGTGTGAGCAAGGTATGACAATTGTTCTAGTCCCTTTTTGCCCTGCAGGTATAGTTTCAGGTTACTCTACTAACTCTGTAGTCTTTCATTCCTTATATAGACTTGCTTTGTCTCTAGTCTGCTAGTTTTGTGAATCTTCAACCCATATATGGAGTTGTCTTTTGTCTTCTCCGTAGTGGGCAGTTGAAGCATGTCCAGCTATGCAATAAAGGGTCAACGCCCCATAAGGGCTATATAAGCTGATGGTTTACTCTCTGTGTTAAGCTGCATTCTGAATAAACCAGATTTGATTTCACTCGTGTGGTTTGTTTCGGAGGAAATACGTACAGGCGGCGTCTTAGCCACGCCTGTGACATGGCATCCAGTCCCAGAGGAGCTGGATGAACTAGAGAGAACCAGAGGGGACATTGTGCATTCCCTCAGGAAGCAAAGAGGTCCACCTCTGCCTGGTAAAATCTCGACCAGATCTGCTTCACCCCATCGGGGTGAAGCATCCATTCCCCCGGCCTCAACCCCTGTCTCGACAGGGTGTCGGCTCCCGTATTGAGATGCCCAGGGATGTAGGTCGCTCTCAGCGAGCAGATTTTGTCCTGGGACCACACAAGGATCTGGTGCGCCAGCTTGTTCAAGGGGCGTGAACACAGACCTCCCTGGTCTTTGATATAAGAGACCACCGCTGTGTTGTCGGTGTGCACCAACACATGGTGACCTCTCAGGTCTGGGAGAAAGTGCTTCAAAGCACGAAATACAGCTAACATCCCTAGCTGCATGATATACCACCCCTGGTGGTGATAACCACAGACCGTGGGCCGGGCGCTCGTTCAGCACTGCGCCCCAACCGGTTAGGAATGCATCTGTCGCAAGCAAGATGCGGCGACAAAGAGCTCCTAACACTGGGCCCTGATTCAAAAACAAAGGTTACTCCGTAAGTCTAGGCATGACATGATGCTTGATTTTGCGGAGTGGGTTTCCCCTCGGGGAAAACCCCTTGGTCCTGAGTCGCCACTGTAGGAGTCTCATGTACAGCAGGCCAAAAGGTATCACGTTGGACGCAGCTGCCATCAGCCCCAGTAGTCTCTGATACTGCTTGACAGTGATTGACTGGCCTTCCCTGACTCTCTCGACTGACGTGAGGATCGACTGCACACGAGCAGGAGATAATTGTGCCCGCATCGTGGTCGAATCCCATATCACGCCTGGGTATATGGCCCTCTGATCGGGACGCAATACCTCTTCTTGGCGTTCAGTCTCAGACCCCACTCCCCCAGTGGGACAGAACAACATCTCGATGTTGAACTGCCATCTGCTCTGATTGAGCTAATATCAACCAATCATCGATATAGTTGAGTATACGAATGCGATTGAGTCGCAGTGGAGCCAGAGCTACATTCATACACTTCGTAATTGTGCGGGGTGAGAGCTTTTAAGCACACACGGATCTGGTGCGCGAGCTTGTTCAAGGGGCGCGAACACAGTCCTCCCTGGTGGTTGATGTAAGAGACCACTGCTGTGTTGTCAGTGTGCACCAACACATGGTGACCTCTCAGGTCTGGGAGAAAGTGCTTCAAAGCACGAAATACAGCTAACATCTGTAGCAGATTGATATGCCACCTCTGGTGGTGATCGCTCCGCAGACCGTGGGCCGGGCGCTCGTTCAACACTGTGCCCCAACCGGTTAGGGATGCATCTGTCGCAAGGGAGGTCCGGCGACAAAGAGCTCCTAACCTTGGGCCCTGATTCAGGAACCAAGGCTTCCTCCACAAGTCTAAGGCCCGAACTGCACGGCGTGACACTTTGATTTTGCGGAGTGGGTTTCCCCTTGGGGAGAACCCCTTGGTCCTGAGCCACCACTGTAGGGGTCTCATGAGCAGCAGGCCAAAGGGTATCACGTTGGACGCAGCTGCCATCAGGTCCAGCAGTCTCTAATACTGCTTGACAGTGAATGACTGGCCTTCCCTGACTCTCTCGACTGACATGAGGATCGACTGCACACAAGCAGGAGACAAACGTGCCCATATCGTGGTCGAATCCCACACCACGCCTAGGTATGTGGTCCTCTGAGCGGGACGCAATACACTCTTGTTGGCGTTCAGTCTCAAACCCAACTCCCCCATCTCGATGTTGAACTGCCATCTGCTCGGATTGAGCTAATATCGAGCAATCGTCGATATAATTAAGTATGCGGATGCCCTGGAGTCTCAATGGAGCTAGAGTTGCATCCATACACTCCGTAAATGTGCGGGATGAGAGTGATAGGCCGAACGGAAGTACTCGATATTGGTTTGCTACGCCCCCGAAAGCGAACCTCAGAAACTTCCCGTGTTGAGGAAGGATGGATATGTGAAAGTATGCGTCCTTCAGATCTATGTTGACAAACCAGTTCTCGGATCTGATTTGAGTCACCACATGCTTGATGGTAAGTATTTTGAACTTCAGTCTGTTGACTGAGCAGTTCAAGACCCTCAGATCTATGATAGGACGCAACCCCCCGTCCTTCTTCGGAACAATGAGGTAGCGGCTGTAAAACCGAACTGAATTTGATAGCCTTTCTCTATCGTTTGTATGACCCATTGAGATACATTTGGCAGAAGTTTCCACGCTGCTAAATAATCTACTAAGGGAATCAGCCTCTCGAAGCTGACCTCTGGTATGTGAGATACGGGTAACTCGGTGGCCTGAAGCGGCTGACCGGCAGGCAGACACCGGGCTAGCTGTAAACGGGACCCCCGCAGGGGTGGCGCGCTCCCTGGCCGTGACGCACCCTCGGGTGAATCCGGCTGGGGAAAACGTGCTGGAAGCCTCCGCGCTCTGGCACGAGGGCAGAGATAGCGGAGTTACTCCCTGAGGGCCCTGAGGAGGAACGGGTGCCGTCTGACCAGGCGTAACCTGATCCTCCCCAGGAGGGGCAGCCCTCAGAAGCCCTGAATCACTCATCTCAGGGCTTCTTGGCCACGGACTTCCTGTCCAAAAAGGCCCTCAGGTCTTTAGACCCGGAAGTCCCCGGCCCAGAGCGTCGCTTCGCCCCCTGCTGTTTTTTTAGGGGGGGGACGAGTTTCTGTTTCTGCGCTCGCCTGTATGAGGAGCTGGCACGCGGTGGGGGCATCTCTCGTCCTGATGCCCCCAGAGATCGACGTGGGAGGAAGCTTTTGAACGCCGCCGCCTGTTTACGGGCCTCCTGGTACCTATCGACGACCTCATTGACAGAGTCGCCGAATAGGCCAGAAGGCTGCAGGGGGGCGTCCAATAGGCAGACCCTCTCCCACTCTTTCATATCGGACAGGGTCAGCCAGAGATGCCTGTCCGCGGCCACAAGGGATGACATAGACCGCCCCAAAGCACGGGCAGTCTCCTTTGTGACGCGGAGGCAGAGGTCAGTAGTCCGACGCAGTTCTGCGATGTCATCGGACCTGACCCCCTCTCCCTCATCGACCTCTTTCAGCAGATCGTCTTGGTATGCCTGCAACACCGCCATTGTGTGCATGCAAGACCCAGCCAGACCTGCTGCCGCGTACCCCTTAGCCACCAAAGTCGACGTTGTTCTCAGCGGCTTCGATGGTAAGGTCGGAGTCTTCAAAGACGATGCCATACCGGCGGACAGATAGGTAGCAAGAGACTGTTCTACCCGGGGCATCGCACTCCGCGACTCCCGCCACATTGCTATAATAACTAACAGCGGAGGGGGGGAAAACGCGAGCGGAGTACGGCCTTCCCCAGGACCTCGACACCTCACTCCGTCTTAGAGGTGGCTGCTTCGCTCTCAGAAATCTCTCCTCTAATTTAGACTTCTGAGGCTCAGCAAATTGCTCGTCGGGCCAATCGATATTAAGTCTAGCTAATGCACGAGTAACCACCTCCAAGAGCTCCTCATACTGGGGCGTGTGCAATGGCGCATCGTCCACCACGTCAACATCAACCTCCTCGGAGAAAGAGTGAGCGCGAGTGGACGTCTCCCCCGTGGCCGAAGAAGCCGAAGTTCGGGCTTCGGACACACGGGATCGAGCGCCCGATCTGGCAGATTCTGACGGAGAAAAGGACGAGCCCGTCTCCATCTCCTCCGCCAGATCGAGTTGCGATCCCCAGACGTGCGTTCGCCTCGGCGGCAGCGGGTCCCGCACCTCTGGGAACGCCGGTGAAGGCTCCCTCCTTGAAGAGAGCCCTCCGGGAGCGGAGTGTTCGCAGTGGTAGCTGCGAACAATGCGGGCAATCAGTCCCCTCGAGGGCTGACGCCGCGTGCTCCGCTCCCAAGCACGCCACGCACAAGCTGTGTGTGTCCCCACCCGTGATATAACAAGGGCAGGGATCAGCACACCGCTTGAAACGTGACGGATCACCCTTTTTAGATTTCCTCTTTAGCCCCTGATTATCAGCCATAGTACAATATTTAAGCTGGACAAACAGACAGCAAATAGACAGACAATATAACACGTAGCGCTTACTGAACAGCAGAAAGCTGGTGCCGGCATCGCAGAGTGTGACTTTATACTTCCTGGTCGGCGACATCTTCTCATCCATGACGTCGCTCCTCTCCATTGGACAGATTTCACACGTGGTTCAGAACGGCTCACGCCGAAGGCGTTCCCAAAGCGTTTGTGACGCAGCTCGAGTTCCTGAAGAGGAACTAAGCAAATTGTGCTTTTTGAGCTCTAATATGACTTTTTGTGTCCAAGACTGGAAACACGCTGAAAAGGCTCATTCTGCTTTGAAACTGCATGAAAAAGCATTCTCTTGCTGAGAAACAACCTTTAAAGCACTTCTAGGCTTGTTTTGACTTCATTTTCTTAGAAGCACTAAAACAGCATTTCTGTTCATGAAAAGTCAAGAACTAAGCAAATTGTGCTTTTTGAGCTCTAATATGACTTTTTGTGTCCAAGACTAGAAACACACTGAAAAGGCTCATTCTGCTTTGAAATTGCATGAAAAAGCATTCTCTCGCTGAGAAACAACCTTTAAAGCACTTCTAGGCATGTTTTGAGTTCATCTTCTAAGATGCACTAAAACAGCATTTCTGATCATGAAAAGTCAAGAACTAAGCAAATTGTGCTTTTTGAGCTCTAATATGACTTTTTGTGTCCAAGATAAGAAACACACTGAAAAGGCTCATTCTGCTTTGAAACTGCATGAAAAAGCATTCTCTTGCTGAGAAACAACCTTTAAAGCACTTCTAGGCTTGTTTTGACATCATTTTCTTAGAAGCACTAAAACAGCATTTCTGTTCATGAAAAGTCAAGAACTAAGCAAATTGTGCTTTTTGAGCTCTAATATGACTTTTTGTGTCCAAGACTGGAAACACG
Organism: Puntigrus tetrazona; assembly: GCF_018831695.1. Classification (NCBI taxonomy): domain Eukaryota; kingdom Metazoa; phylum Chordata; class Actinopteri; order Cypriniformes; family Cyprinidae; genus Puntigrus; species Puntigrus tetrazona. The sequence continues at coordinate 255,129 of NW_025048765.1, read as the reverse complement.
CTGAAAAGGCTCATTCTGCTTTGAAACTGCATGAAAAAGAGTTCTCTCGATGAAAAACAACATTTAAAGCACTTCTATGCTTGTTTTGACTTCATTTGCTAAGAAGCACTAAAACAACATTTCTGTTCATGAAAAGTCAAGAACTAAGCAAATTGTGCTTTTTGAGCTCTAATATGACTTTTTGTGTCCAAGACTAGAAACACAATGAAAAGGCTCATTCTGCTTTGAAACTGCATGAAAAAGCATTCTCTCGCTGAGAAACAACCTTTAAAGCACTTCTAGGCATGTTTTGAGTTCATTTTCTAAGATGCACTAAAACAGCATTTCTGATCATGAAAAGTCAAGAACTAAGCAAATTGTGCTTTTTGAGCTCTAATATGACTTTTTGTGTCCAAGATAAGAAACACACTGAAAAGGCTCATTCTGCTTTGAAACTGCATGAAAAAGCATTCTCTTGCTGAGAAACAACCTTTAAAGCACTTCTAGGCTTGTTTTGACTTCATTTTCTTAGAAGCACTAAAACAGCATTTCTGTTCATGAAAAGTCAAGAACTAAGCAAATTGTGCTTTTTGAGCTCTAATATGACTTTTTGTGTCCAAGACTGGAAACACGCTGAAAAGGCTCATTCTGCTTTGAAACTGCATGAAAAAGAGTTCTCTCGATGAAAAACAACATTTAAAGCACTTCTATGCTTGTTTTGACTTCATTTGCTAAGAAGCACTAAAACAGCATTTCTGTTCATGAAAAGTCAAGAACTAAGCAAATTGTGCTTTTTGAGCTCTAATATGACTTTTTGTGTCCAAGACTAGAAACACACTGAAAAGGCTCATTCTGCTTTGAAACTGCATGAAAAAGCATTCTCTCGCTGAGAAACAACCTTTAAAGCACTTCTAGGCTTGTTTTGAGTTCATTTTCTAAGATGCACTAAAACAGCATTTCTGATCATGAAAAGTCAAGAACTAAGCAAATTGTGCTTTTTGAGCTCTAATATGACTTTTTGTGTCCAAGATAAGAAACACACTGAAAAGGCTCATTCTGCTTTGAAACTGCATGAAAAAGCATTCTCTTGCTGAGAAACAACCTTTAAAGCACTTCTAGGCTTGTTTTGACTTCATTTGCTAAGAAGCACTAAAACAACATTTCTGTTCATGAAAAGTCAAGAACTAAGCAAATTGTGCTTTTTGAGCTCTAATATGACTTTTTGTGTCCAAGAGTAGAAACACACAGAAAAAGCTCAATTTGCTTTGAAACTGCATTAAAAAGCTTTCTCTCGCTGAGAAACAACCTTTAAAGCACTTCTAGGCTTGTTTTGAGTTCATTTTCTAAGATGCACTGAAACAGCATTTCTGATCATGAAAAGTCAAGAACTATTCAAATTGTGCTTTTTGAGCTCTAATATCACTTTTTGTGTCCAAGAATAGAAACACACTGAAATGGCTCATTCTGCTTTGAGACTGCATGAAAAAGCATTCTCTTGCTGAGAAACAACCTTTAAAGCACTTTGTTAGAGTTATGTATTGACATTATGCAACTTTGATCCTTCAGTTTCAGCTTCCATCGGGTGCCAGGCTTTGTCAGCTTGGTGAGAACGGAATGTTAGAGTTGAATGTTGACAGTTATGCACTTGTGGCCCTTTTAGTTTCAGTTTGATTCTTGGTCATAACATGGCCTCCGTATAATACTGATAGGGCCACCGGAAGAATCTGAAGGAGTGAAGATTCTGACGCACAAGAGATGTTGCCAATTGTTTTCATTTACTGTGTCTTATCTTTTCCTCTATAAATAAAGTGACTTGCGATCTGAGCTTCGGAGGCAAAGGAGGCAAAGCAAGGAGGCAAAGGAGGCAAGCGGAGGCAAAGGAGGCAAAAGCAGGGAAGGAGGCAGAAGGCGGGGGCCTGCCCGGCCCCCGGCCTCAGGCGGACTGTGATCCGTCTGGAGGCAAAAGGGAGGTTAAGGAGAAACCTGCTTCTCTCCCGCTTGCAATCGACAGCGCAATCCTTGCAAGCTTAAAAATCCAAAACCTTGTCTTGTGTTTTATTTCGCCTTGAGTTGATCCTTCCTGGTAAAGAGCCGTTTGAGTGAAATAGTCTCAACATTTACTTCGAGCCGGATCCCAACACGACAGAGCGGAGGAGGAGAGGACGAAGAGGAGCCGAGAGACAGTCTCTGCAGAGCCAGGCAATAGCTGCCTGAAAAAAAATCCACCCGCGTGAATTCGAGGGGGGTCGGTGAATCTTCGTCTGGAAAAATCAACTTCTCCGGGCTGTCTGACGGGAGCCGTTGGAAGGACAACTCAACGCACTGATCAGGTGATATACCGGTGTTTTTTATGGGTGAAGTGTGTCTATGAGACTGCAGTATAATAGGTACCGGCTCGAGTTCGTACCCGTTGATTTGCCTGTTAAGGTGAAGGATCTGGATCGACTGTGGAGCCTAGATTACTAGCTGCTAGCTGGAGCGTACCCGTTGATTTGCCTGTTAAGGTGAAGGATCTGGATCGACTCTGGTAGCACAGTAATCTCGACAGAAGAATCTGTCGACCAATTGTCTAGGACATTGGTTTGTCGACAAGAAAAAAATTGTTCTAAGCGCGCAGGGTATGAATGGTATGAATGTGTTGTATGAACGTCATTGTGAATCACTAGGATTTACGGTGGATAAGGTGGTTGTTGTGGTTCAGGAATAACACGACTGATATTTCTCCCTACTAGGAAGGGAGTCGTGTTATTCAAACATAAAAATTATATTGGGTTTGAGTCAAAATTGAAAAGTTGGTTTGTTCAGACGGCTGTATCCGCAGACAAATTAGTGTCTGTAGAAGCTTGGTGCAGTGGACGATCTGATCAGACGTGTGACTAATCGTTGACTCTTACCAAAAGCAAATATGGGCGCAGGAAATAGTAAATTGACAGGAGATCCAAAGTTTATGCATACATATTCGGCAGACAGTGTGCGATATCTCAATGAGTGGAATAAAAGATATGATTTCAGTGGTAAATTAGTCAAGAAGGACTGCGCTCTCTTAATAAACAAAATAAAGGTTGATTTATCTTTAGCCAAGGGAAAAAAAAAAGGTTGATCTGTTGAAACTGTTCAATTGATTGAAGCGACGAGATGGCAAGAGCAGGTAGATAGAAGGTAGGCGGAAGTCGAAGAGAAAGGAACTAGAAAGATTGATTGCAGTGCAAAAAGAAGAAGACCCAGCAGATTGTGTTGGGAGACCAGAGGCATTGTATCGGTAAGAAAAGTTAAGTTAAGTAGGGAAAGCAGCATGTGGTCGAGGTAGAGAGAGAGGTGTCGAGACAGAGACGCGATGACAGAGAATATGGTAGGTGTTTTAATTGCCACAAGGAAGGCCATTATAGCAGAGAATGCCCAACTGCTAAAGCCCAGAACACAGGGTAGAAGCCCCGATGAAAGCCACAGACCAGCCCCATATAATGATCAATTATGACTAGGCGAGACCAATAATGACCCCATAGATGACCCAGAAGATGACTCCGATCTAGGCGAGGCTGACAATGACCCCAAAACTGACCTAGACTTGCAGAGCAGTATCGAGGCTTTTTTAGCTTTGTCAGGAAGCACTCGCTTACCCGAACGAGAGCTAATAGTGAATGGAACCCGAGTAAAATTTCTCTGTGACTCTGGGGCAGACAGAACAGTATTACATGACATTGAGCCTAGCTCTAAAAAAATATATGTAAAATCAGCCAATGGGCTGGTTACAGAGAATAAGTTTTCTCAACCAACCACCATTAACGATTAAAAACGGGCCTCAGCAAAGATACAGAAGTAGTGTTATGTCCAGGCTGTCCAGTAAACCTCCTGGGTAGGGATCTTATGTCCCCACTTCAAATCTCCATACACCCACTGAAAACAGGCATGGTTGCTATAGGGAAGGATGATGAAGTGCCCACATACCCAGTGCAGTGTTTAAAACAACCTAACTACTACTGGTCTTTAGATTTCCCTGATCAAGATCCAGGGAGGATAGGGAAAAAATCTACTAGATTTGTTACCAGAACCAACACCCCCAAAGACAGAAGTTAAAACTGAAAGTGACCTGCATGTGACTATGTATTACAAGCGAGACCCAGGGCCCGACCCAGCTTACTCAGAAAGATTTTCTAGGCTAGGCCCTCAGCATGTGAAATTGAGCACACTATACACAGGCAGAAAAGGAAATGCTGTATGCTCTGTGAAACTTTACAGCGAGGCACAGCGACTTTTTGAAGGTCAAGACAGACCGCCACATTTATCTTTGTCTAAAGCAGATAAGATGGGTGGGAAGTGAATGAGAGGCGCTCTCTCTATTCCAAAACAGTGAACTGGATGTGTACACTTACCCCCAGAGCCCATTTGACTGAAGAAACAGTATGACATTCTTTAGCCGCTGTTGAGATAGATCCCTTTCTCAGTGCAGTGCCAGAAAAATTTTGGTCAAGAGGGAAGACAGACGTAGGGTTAACGACAACAGCAACAGCAGTGGTTATAATAAGCCAAAAACAAACTATAGGCCCCGAATAAAGCAGTATCCCCTTAAGCCATATGCACAGGAAGGCATAAAACCAGTTATTGAAGAAATGATTAAGGCAGGTATAATAGTTGAAGCCCCGAGGCCCACTGTAACACGCCGATTTTTCCTGTCAAGAAAGCAGACTCCCAGAGCTGGAGGATGATTCAAGATTTAAGAGCTGTAAATCAAGCTGTAGAGAGCAGGGCCCCCTGTGTGCCAGATCCACACATTGTTGAATCAGTTAAAACCTGAAATGAAGTGGTTTACAGTAGTGGATTTGAGCAATGCATTTTTCTCCATACCAGTGCATAAAGACTCACAGGGGTGGTTTGGGTTCACCTACAAATGTAAAAAATACACTTACACCCGCCTTCCTCAGGGATTTGTTGATAGCCCGACAATCTTTTCATCAGAACTAATGAGATGTCTGTCACCCCTCACAGTTCCAACCCACAGTCAGGTTTTAGTTTATGTCGATGACGTATTGATTGCCTCAGACACACAAAGAAGCTGCTGTAAAAGTGTTTCAGCTAAGCAAGCTGCACAAGGGAAGTTAGAGATATGTGAAATACATAAAGTAACATCATTAGAAACTCCATTAGACATGTCAGTGATATCAGACATGCAAAGGCAAGCACCAGCGTCCGAGAAGCAGATGTGGTTAACAACAGGTGCACAAAACAGCAACAATTTTGACATATGGTAAACATGTGTCAACAGGAGGGATGGTGCATAGGGTAGAACAGTACTTTTATGCAGTACTTTTATGCACCAGGTGTTATGCACCAGGGTTTAATAACTACTAAAAATGTAAATCTAAATTTGTAAATCTTGCTTGATCTGCTGTAAACATAACTTGCAGACCTAAGAGAGGTCAATTTCCTAAGCCAGACTACCCTTTTCAGTTTATCCACATGAATTTTATTGAACCGACACCTTGCCAACAGTACAAATACTGTATGGTAGACCATGTTCAGTTTGCCGCTGTGTGATGATGTGTGTGAGAAACCACAAGAGCAACATACACTAGCAGAATGAATGAACAAAATGTTGAAATTTAAAATGTTTGAAATGTTGTGAGAGCAAATGATCTGCCAGATATACCTCTGTCCCCACAGGCCTCAAGAGTGAAACCAGGCGACAGCATCCTGATCAAAGTTATCCTGACCACACCCACTGCAGTTAAGATCACTGAGAGATCTACGTGGATCCATCAAAGCCATTGCAAACTGCTAACACCTTGGGAGGACGCTGAGTAGGGGTGGAAGTCGGCTGGTATCAAAACCTTTGGCTGCTGAAGAAATCAACTAATCCCTTACTCCCAGCTATAGCGCCCCCAATGGGAGCATGTGAGGGCTGGAGAATTGCTCTAAACCTGACTACAGCAGTGACGTCACACTGGTGGCCATATGAGAGACGATTAAAGGGGAACGGAAACGTCTCAGGTTACGAATGTAACCATGGTTCCTCTAGGGAACGAGACGCTGCGTCACAAACGCTTTAGGAACGCCTTCGGTGTGAGCCGTTCTGAACCACGTGTGAAATCTGTCCAATGGAGGGGAGCGACGTCATGGACGAGATGACGTCGCCGACCAGGAAGTATAAAGTCACGCTCTGCGATGCCGGCACCAGCCTCGTAGTGAAGTAAGCGCCAGCAGGGGCGCGGGAAGTATGGCATCGGGACGCAGCGTCTCGTTCCCTAGAGGAACCATGGTTACATTCGTAACCTGAGACGTTCCTCTTCAGGAACTCAAGCTGCGTCACAAACGCTTTGGGAACGAGATGCCCACGCCGCCATAATTCCAAGGCCCTGCCTGAAACGGGGTCCTCAGACCACCCATCAGGAAAGGACCGAGGAGCCAGGAGCAGCCCTCATGTCTAAGTTGTAGAACCGGGCAAAAGTGGAGGGCGTGGACCACCCCGCAGCGTTGCAGATGTCCCCGAGGGGGACACCGCTAAGATAGGCCTTAGAGGCCGCCATACCCCTGGTAGAGTGCGCTCTGACCCCGAGAGGGCACGGGAGTGCAGAGGCCTCATAGGCCAGGTGGATAGCCTCAACTATCCACCTGCTAATAGTCCGCTTAGCAGCAGCGCCACCCCTATTCGTCGGACCAAAACAAATAAGTAATTGGTCCGACCTCCGCAAAGACGCAGTCCTGCGCACATAAGTGTCCAGTGCTCGCACTGGACACATGCAGTTGGACTTCCGCTGGTCTGGATCCTGGAAGGGGGGAGGACAGAAGGCCTGCAGTACGATCGGCTGCGGTGTAACAGAGGGCACTTTAGGTGTATAACCCACTCGTGGGTATAAAAAAGCCTTGGACATGCCTGGGGCAAAGTCCAGGTAAGTAGGGGCCACTGAGAGGGCCTGCAGATCTCCCACCCTCCGAAGAGAGGTAATGGCGAGGAGAAATGCTGTCTTAAAAGATAAGACAGGTAAGGGAACCTCTTCGAAGGGCTCGAAGGGTGCCTTACACAGAGCCTCTAACACCACGACCAAATCCCAAGGGGGAATTCTGGTCCGCACTGGAGGTCTCAGTCTCAGCACACCGTGGAGGAATCGTGTAACTAATGGGTGTCTGCCCACTGAGTGGCCACCAATAGAGTCATGATATGCAGATATAGCTGACACGTAGACCTTTAGGGTGGAGTGGGATAACCCGGTGGAGAATCTCGCCTGAAGGAACTCCAGCACTGAACCTACTGGGCAGTTAACTGGGTTTAAGTGGTCTCCACACCAGGAAGTGAACATTTCCCACCTCCTGGCATACACGCTCCTCGTAGAGGGAGCTCTGGATTGGAGGATGGTCTCAACAACCTCAGCTGAAAGACCAGAGGCTATGAGTTGTGCCCCGTCAGGGGCCACACCCACAGCTTCAATAACTCCGGGCGAGGGTGAACTATTGTCCCCCCCGCCTGAGAGAGTAGAACCGGCCTCAGGGGGATCTCCCACGGATGACTGTCTACTAGGCCGATGAGGTCCGCAAACCATACTCGGCCCGGCCAGAACGGGGCTACCAGCAGTAGTCTGATTCCGTCCTGGCGCACTCTCGCCAGAACTCCTGGGAGCAGGGCAATCGGGGGAAATGCGTACAGGCGACGCCTCGGCCACGCCTGTGACATGGCATCCAGTCCCAGGGGAGCTGGATGAACTAGAGAGAACCAGAGGGGACATTGTGCATTCCCTCGAGAAGCAAAGAGGTCCACCTCTGCCTGGTAAAATCTCGACCAGATCTGCTTCACCACGTCGGGGTGAAGCATCCATTCCCCCGGCCTCAACCCCTGTCTCGACAGGGTGTCGGCTCCCGTATTGAGATGCCCAGGGATGTAGGTCGCTCTCAGCGAGCAGATTTTGTCCTGGGACCACACAAGGATCTGGTGCACCAGCTTGTTCAAGGGGCGCAAACGCAGTCCTCCCTGGTGGTTGATGTAAGAGACCACCGCTGTGTTGTCGGTGTGCACCAACACATGGTGACCTCTCAGGTCTGGGAGAAAGTGCTTCAAAGCACGAAATACCGCTAACATCTCTAGCAGATTGATATGCCACCCCTGGTGGTGATCGCTCCACAGACCGTGGGCCGGGCGCCCGTTCAACACTGCGCCCCAACCGGTTAGGGATGCATCCGTCACAAGGGAGGTACGGCGACATAGAGCTCCTAACCTGATTCAGGAACCAAGGCTTCCTCCACAAGTCTAAGGCCCGAACTGCACGGCGTGACACTTTGATTTTGCGCAGTGGGTTTCCCCTCGGGGAGAACCCCTTGGTCCTGAGCCACCACTGTAGGGGTCTCATGTACAGCAGGCCAAAGGGTATCACGTTGGACGCAGCTGCCATCAGGCCCAGCAGTCTCTGATACTGCTTGACAGTGAATGACTGGCCTTCCCTGACTCTCTCTACTGACATGAGGATTGACTGCACACGGGCAGGAGACAAGCGTGCCCACATTGTGGTCGAATCCCACACCACGCCTAGGTATGTGGTCCTCTGAGCGGGACGCAATACACTCTTGTTGGCGTTCAGTCTCAAACCCAGCTCCCCCATGTGAGACAGAACAACATCTCGATGTTGAACTGCCATCTGCTCTGATTGAGCTAATATCAACCAATCGTCGATATAACTCAGTATGCGGATGCCCTGGAGTCTCAGTGGAGCCAGAGCTGCATCCATACACTTCGTAAATGTGCGGGGTGAGAGTGCTAGGCCGAACGAAGGTACTCGAAAGCAAGCCTCAGAAACTTCCTGTGTTGAGGAAGGATGGATATATGGAAGTATGCGTCTTTCAGATCTATGTTGACAAACCAGTCCTCGGATCTGATTTGAGTCGCCACATGCTTGATGGTAAGCATTTTGAACTTCAGTCTGTTGACTGAGCGGTTCAAGACCCTCAGATCTATGATAGGACGCAACCCCCCGTCCTTCTTCGGAACAATGAAGTAGCGGCTGTAAAATCCAGATTCCACAGCATGAGGAGGGACCACCTCGATGGCCTCCTTCCTGAGCAGGGATCTTACTTCCTGTTCCATCACCAGAGCCTGCTGGGGGCCGACTACTGTCGGTGTGACTCCCCTGAATGTCGGTGGTGGAGAACCGAACTGAATTCGATAGCCTTTCTCTATCGTTAGTATGACCCATTGAGATACATTTGGCAGAAGTTTCCACGCTGCTAAATAATCTACTAAGGGAATCAGCCTCTCGAGGCTGACCTCTGGTGTGTGAGATACAGGTAACTCGGTGGCCTGAAGCGGTTGACCGGCAGGCAGACACCGGGCTAGCTGTAAATGGGACCCCCGCAGGGGTGGCGCGTTCCCCGGCAGTGACGCACCCTCGGGTGAATCCGGCTGGGGAAACGTGCTGGAAGCCTCCGCATGAGGGCAGAGATAGCAGAGTTACTCCCTGAGGGCCCTGAGGAGGAATGGGTGCCGTCTGACCAGGCATAACCTGATCCTCCCCAGGAGGGGCAGCCCTCAGAAGCCCTGAACCACTCATATCAGGGCTTCTTGGCCGTGGACTTCCTGTCCAAAAAGGCCCTCAGGTCTTTGGGCCTGGAAGTCCCCGGCTCAGAGCGCCGCTTCGCCCCCTGCTGTTTTTTAGAGGGGGAACGAGAGGCGACGCTCTGTTTTTGCACTCGCCTGTACGAGGAGCTGGCACGCGGTGGGGGCATCTCTCGTCCCGATGCCCCCTAAGACCGACGTGGGAGGAAACTCTTGAACGGCGCCGCCTGTTTACGGGCCTCCTGGTACCTATCGACGACCTCATTAACAGAGTCGCCGAATAGGCCAGAAGGCTGCAGGTGGGTCTCCTTAGTGACGCGGAGGCAGAGGTCAGCCGTCCGACGCAGTTCTGCGATGTCATCGGACCTGACCCCCTCTCCCTCATCGATCTCTTTCAGCAGGTCGGCTTGGTATGCCTGCAACACCGCCATAGTGTGCATGCAAGACCCAGCCAATCCTGCTGCCGCGTACCCCTTAGCCATCAAAGCCGACGTTGTTCTCAGCGGCTTCGAGCAAGAGACCCGGGGCATCGCCTTATAGCCGCACTCCGCGACTCCCGCCACATTACCATAATAACTAGCAGCGGTGGGGGAGAAAACATGAGCGGAGTACGGCCTTCCCCAGGACCTCGACAGCTCACTGTGGAGGTCTGGGAAGAACGGAAGGCTCCGTCTTAGAGGTGGCTGCTTCGCTCTCAGAAATCTTTCATCTAATTAGATTTCTGAGGCTCAGCGTATCGCTCGGCGGGCCGATCGATGTTCAGTTTGGCTACCGCATGAGTTACCACCTCTAAGAGCTCCTCATACTGCGGCGTGTGCAATGGCGCATCGTCCACCACCTCAACATCAACCTCCTCGGAGGAAGAGTGAGCACGAGTGGACGTCTCCCCCGTGGCCGAAGAAGCCGGAGTTCGGGCTTCGGACACACGGGATTGAGCGCCCGATCTGGCGGATTCCGATGGAGAAAGGGACGACCCCGTCTCCATCTCCTCCGCCAGATCGATTTGCGATCCCCAGACGTGCGTTCGCCGCTCCGCCTCAGCGGAAGCGGGTCCCGCACCCCTGGGAACGCTGGTGAAGGCTCCCTCCTCAAAGAGAGCCCTCCGGGAGCGGAGTGTTCGCAGCGGCAGCTGCAAACAATGCGGGCAATCAGTCCCCTCGAGGGCTGACGCCGCGTGCTCCGCTCCCAGGCACGCCACGCACAAGCTGTGTGTATCCCCGCCCGTGATGTAGCGAGAGCAGGGATCAGCACACCGCTTGAAACGTGGCAGATCACCAGCATGCTTGCTTTTGCTTTTTCTTTTTACTCCTTGACTATCAGACATGATAATTTATCTAGACAGACAACAATAAATCACAGACAGAATCACAAAGAGCGCTTACTGAACGACAGAAGCTGGTGCCGGCATCGCAGAGCGTGACTTTATACTTCCTGGTCGGCGACGTCATGTCCCCTCCATTGGACAGATTTCACACGTGGTTCAGAACGGCTCATGCCGAAGGCGTTCCCAAAGCGTTTCGAGTTCCTGAAGAGGAACTAATTGAATTTTGACTGGTTGACAGAACGACAAGAACTAAAGACTCATTTTGATTTGAACATGTTTATGCATGATCTGTGTTTTACCATGTTTAAGGGCAATGATTACTAAAATGATTAGCCAGACATTTCTCAGTTTTACAATGCTTCTCCACCAAGAGAGAAATGGAGAGCATTAGTATCATGTGTGTAGTCTCAGTTAAAACTACAGCTGTGACATGGCTCAGTGCTGATGTTATGATACAAAAGGTACACTGACAAGCTACAGTAGCCGTGCCAAGAACGAGAGGCAGTTTTATTTCATTCCTCCTTTTCAGTTTATTTTCACATTTTCCTCCTATGTTCAAGCTTTAAATTAAGATTAAGATGCAAGCCTTACAGGTGATCGCCCATGTAACATCTTGGGGGTCGGTTGGGAATTTTTCCTCAGATACTGGGGTTTTCGCCCAACCTTGCTGTTTAAAGTAAGCATCGACTATGTAATCAAGTAATCAGTAGAGATGTAGTTCAATATGCATATGCTTTATTATGTTATTTTTCAGGTGCTAAATGTCAAACAGGAGGGAGATGTTAGAGTTATGTATTGACATTATGCAACTTTGATCCTTCAGTTTCAGCTTCCATCGGGTGCCAGGCTTTGTCAGCTTGGTGAGAATGGAATGTTAGAGTTGAATGTTGACAGTTATGCACCTGTGGCCCTTTTAGTTTCAGTTTGATTCTTGGTCATAACATGGCCTCCGTATAATACTGATAGGGCCACCGGAAGAATCTGAAGGAGTGAAGATTCTGACGCACAAGAGATGTTGCCAATTGTTTTCATTTATTGTGTCTTATCTTTTCCTCTATAAATAAAGTGACTTACGATCTGAGCTTCGGAGGCAAAGGAGGCAAAGGAGGCAAAGCAGGGAGGCAAAGGAGGCAAAAGCAGGGAAGGAGGCAGAATGCCTCAGGCGGACTGTGATCCGTCTGGAGGCAAAAGGGAGGTTAAGGAGAAACCTGCTTCTCTCCCGCTTGCAATCGACAGTGCAATCCTTGCAAGCTTAAAAATCCAAAACCTTGTCTTGCGTTTTATTTCGCCTTGAGTTGATCCTTCCTGGTAAAGAGCCGTTTGAGTGAAATAGTCTCAACACACTTCTAGGCTTGTTTTGACTTCATTTTCTTGGAAGCACTAAAACAGCATTTCTGATCATGAAAAGTCAAGAACTAAGCAAATTGTGATTTTTGAGCTCTAATATGACTTTTTGTGTCCAAAATTAAAAACACACTGAAAAGGCTCAATCTGCTTTAAAAACTGCATGAAAAAGCATTCTCTCGCTGAGAAACAAGCTTTAAAGCACTTCTAGGCTTGTTTTGAGTTCATTTGCTAAGAAGCACTAAATCAGCATTTCTGATCATGAAAAGTCAAGAACTAAGCAAATTGTAATTTTTGAGCTCTAATATGACTTTTTGTTGTCAAGATTAGAAACACACTGAAAAGGCTCATTCTGCTTTGAAACTGCATGAAAAAGCTTTCTCTCGCTGAGAAACAAGCTTTAAAGCACTTCTAGGCTTGTTTTGAGTTAATTTGCTAAGAAGCACTAATACAGCATTTCTGATCATGAAAAGTCAAGAACTAAGCAAATTGTGCTTTTTGAGCTCTAATATGACTTTTTGTTGTCAAGATTAGAAACACACTGAAAAGGCTCATTCTGCTTTGAAACTGCATGAAAAAGCATTCTCTCGCTGAGAAACAACCTTTAAAGCAATTCTAGGCTTGTTTTGAGTTCATTTTCTAAGAAGCACTAAAACAGCATTTCTAATCATGAAAGGTCAAGAACTGAGCAAATTGTGCTTTTTGATCTCTAATATGACTTTTTGTGTCCAAGAATAGAAACACACTGAAAAGGCTCATTCTGCTTTGAAACTGCATGAAAAAGCTTTCTCTCGCTGAGAAACAACCTTTAAAGCACTTCTAGGCTTGTTTTGAGTTCATTTTCTAAGAAGCACTAAAACAGCATTTCTGATCATGAAAAGTCAAGAACTAAGCAAATTGTGCTTTTGAGCTCTAATATGACTTTTTGTGTCCAAGATTAGAAACACACTGAAAAGGCTCATTCTGCTTTGAAACTGCATGAAAAAGCACTCTCTCGCTGAGAAACAACCTTTAAAGCACTTCTAGGCTTGTTTTGAGTTCATTTTCTAAGATGCACTAAAACAGCATTTCTGATCATGAAAAGTCAAGAACTAAGCAAATTGTGCTTTTGAACTCTAATATGACTTTTTGTGTCCAAGATTAGAAACACACTGAAAAGGCTCATTCTGCTTTGAAACTGCATGAAAAAGCATTCTCTCGATGAGAAACAACCTTTAAAGCACTTCTAGGCTTGTTTTGAGTTCATTTTCTAAGAAGCACTAAAACAGCACTTCTGTTCATGAAAAGTCAAGAACTAAGCAAATTGTGCTTTTTGAGCTCTAACATGACTTTGTGTGTCCAAGATTAGAAACACACTGAAAAGGCTCATTCTGCTTTGAAATTGCATGAAAAAGCATTCTCTCTCGCTGAGAAACAACCTTTAAAGCAATTCTAGGCTTGTTTTGACCTTATTTGCTAAGAAGCACTAAAACAGCACTTCTGTTCATGAAAAGTCAAGAACTAAGCAAATTGTGCTTTTGAGCTCTAATATGACTTTTTGTGTCCAAGACTAGAAACACACTGAAAAGGTTCATTCTGCTTTGAAACTGCATGAAAAAGCTTTCTCTCGCTGAGAAACAAGCTTTAAAGCACTTCTAGGCTTGTTTTGAGTTAATTTGCTAAGAAGCACTAAAACAGCATTTCTGATCATGAAAAGTCAAGAACTAAGCAAATTGTGCTTTTGAGCTCTAATATGACTTTTTGTTGTCAAGATTAGAAACACACTGAAAAGGCTCATTCTGCTTTGAAACTGCAAGAAAAAGCATTCTCTCGCTGAGAAACAACCTTTAAAGCAATTCTAGGCTTGTTTTGAGTTCATTTTCTAAGAAGCACTAAAACAGCATTTCTAATCATGAAAAGTCAAACTAAGCAAATTGTGCTTTTTGATCTCTAATATGACTTTTTGTGTCCAAGAATAGAAACACACTGAAAAGGCTCATTCTGCTTTGAAACTGCATGAAAAAGCTTTCTCTCGCTGAGAAACAACCTTTAAAGCACTTCTAGGCTTGTTTTGAGTTCATTTTCTAAGAAGCACTAAAACAGCATTTCTGATCATGAAAAGTCAAGAACTAAGCAAATTGTGCTTTTCGAGCTCTAATATGACTTTTTGTGTCCAAGATTAGAAACACACTGAAAAGGCTCATTCTGCTTTGAAACTGCATGAAAAAGCACTCTCTCGCTGAGAAACAACCTTTAAAGCACTTCTAGGCTTGTTTTGAGTTCATTTTCTAAGATGCACTAAAACAGCATTTCTGATCATGAAAAGTCAAGAACTAAGCAAATTGTGCTTTTTGAACTCTAATATGACTTTTTGTGTCCAAGATTAGAAACACACTGAAAAGGCTCATTCTGCTTTGAAACTGCATGAAAAAGCATTCTCTCGATGAGAAACAACCTTTAAAGCACTTCTAGGCTTGTTTTGAGTTCATTTTCTAAGAAGCACTAAAACAGCACTTCTGTTCATGAAAAGTCAAGAACTAAGCAAATTGTGCTTTTTGAGCTCTAATATGACTTTGTGTGTCCAAGATTAGAAACACACTGAAAAGGCTCATTCTGCTTTGAAATTGCATGAAAAAGCATTCTCTCGCTGAGAAACAACCTTTAAAGCAATTCTAGGCTTGTTTTGACCTTATTTGCTAAGAAGCACTAAAACAGCACTTCTGTTCATGAAAAGTCAAGAACTAAGCAAATTGTGCTTTTGAGCTCTAATATGACTTTTTGTGTCCAAGACTAGAAACACACTGAAAAGGTTCATTCTGCTTTGAAACTGCATGAAAAAGCTTTCTCTCGCTGAGAAACAAGCTTTAAAGCACTTCTAGGCTTGTTTTGAGTTAATTTGCTAAGAAGCACTAAAACAGCATTTCTGATCATGAAAAGTCAAGAACTAAGCAAATTGTGCTTTTTGAGCTCTAATATGACTTTTTGTTGTCAAGATTAGAAACACACTGAAAAGGCTCATTCTGCTTTGAAACTGCAAGAAAAAGCATTCTCTCGCTGAGAAACAACCTTTAAAGCAATTCTAGGCTTGTTTTGAGTTCATTTTCTAAGAAGCACTAAAACAGCATTTCTAATCATGAAAAGTCAAGAACTAAGCAAATTGTGCTTTTTGATCTCTAATATGACTTTTTGTGTCCAAGAATAGAAACACACTGAAAAGGCTCATTCTGCTTTGAAACTGCATGAAAAAGCACTCTCTCGCTGAGAAACAACCTTTAAAGCACTTCTAGGCTTGTTTTGAGTTCATTTTCTAAGAAGCACTAAAACAGCATTTCTGATCATGAAAAGTCAAGAACTAAGCAAATTGTGCTTTTTGAGCTCTAATATGACTTTTTGTGTCCAAGATTAGAAACACACTGAAAAGGCTCATTCTGCTTTGAAACTGCATGAAAAAGCATTCTCTCGCTGAGAAACAACCTTTAAAGCACTTCTAGGCTTGTTTTGAGTTCATTTTCTAAGATGCACTAAAACAGCATTTCTGATCATGAAAAGTCAAGAACTAAGCAAATTGTGATTTTTGAGCTCTAATATGACTTTTTGTGTCCAAGATTAGAAACACACTGAAAAGGCTCATTCTGCTTTGAAACTGCATGAAAAAGCATTCTCTCGATGAGAAACAACCTTTAAAGCAATTCTAGGCTTGTTTTGAGTTCATTTTCTAAGAAGCACTTAAACAGCATTTCTAATCATGAAAAGTCAAGAACTAAGCAAATTGTGCTTTTTGATCTCTAATATGACTTTTTGTGTCCAAGAATAGAAACACACTGAAAAGGCTCATTCTGCTTTGAAACTGCATGAAATTGCATTCTCTCACTGAGAAACAACCTTTAAGCACTTCTAGGCTTGTTTTGAGTTCATTTTCTAAGAAGCACTAAAACAGCATTTCTGATCATGAAAAGTCAAGAACTAAGCAAATTGTGATTTTTGAGCTCTAATATGACTTTTTGTGTCCAAGATTACAAACACACTGAAAAGGCTCATTCTGCTTTGAAACTGCATGAAAAAGCATTCTCTCGCTGAGAAACAACCTTTAACGCAATTCTAGGCTTGTTTTGAGTTCATTTTCTAAGAAGCACTAAAACAGCATTTCTGATCATGAAAAGTCAAGAACTAAGCAAATTGTGATTTTTGAGCTCTAATATGACTTTTTGTGTCCAAGATTAGAAACACACTGAAAAGGCTCATTCTGCTTTGAAACTGCATGAAAAAGCTTTCTCTTGCTGAGAAACAACCTTTAAAGCACTTCTAGGCTTGTTTTGACTGCATTTGCTAAGAAGCACTAAAACAACATTTCTGTTCATGAAAAGTCAAGAACTAAGCAAGGTGTGCTTTTTGAGCTCTAATATGACGTTTTGTCTCAAAAATAGAAACACGCTGAAAAGGCTCATTCTGCTTTGAAATTGCATGAAAAAGCATTCTCTCGCTGAGAAACAACCTTTAAAGCAATTCTAGGCTTGTTTTGACCTTATTTGCTAAGAAGCACTAAAACAGCACTTCTGTTCATGAAAAGTCAAGAACTAAGCAAATTGTGCTTTTTGAGCTCTAATATGACTTTTTGTGTCCAAGACTAGAAACACACTGAAAAGGTTCATTCTGCTTTGAAACTGCATGAAAAGCTTTCTCTCGCTGAGAAACAAGCTTTAAAGCACTTCTAGGCTTGTTTTGAGTTAATTTGCTAAGAAGCACTAAAACAACATTTCTGATCATGAAAAGTCAAGAACTAAGCAAATTGTACCTTTTGAGCTCTAATATGACTTTTTGTTGTCAAGATTAGAAACACACTGAAAAGGCTCATTCTGCTTTGAAACTGCATGAAAAAGCATTCTCTCGCTGAGAAACAACATTTAAAGCAATTCTAGGCTTGTTTTGAGTTCATTTTCTAAGAAGCACTAAAACAGCATTTCTAATCATGAAAAGTCAAGAACTAAGCAAATTGTGCTTTTTGATCTCTAATATGACTTTTTGTGTCCAAGAATAGAAACACACTGAAAAGGCTCATTCTGCTTTGAAACTGCATGAAAAAGCTTTCTCTCGCTGAGAAACAACCTTTAAAGCACTTCTAGGCTTGTTTTGAGTTCATTTTCTAAGAAGCACTAAAACAGCATTTCTGATCATGAAAAGTCAAGAACTAAGCAAATTGTGCTTTTTGAGCTCTAATATGACTTTTTGTGTCCAAGATTAGAAACACACTGAAAAGGCTCATTCTGCTTTGAAACTGCATGAAAAAGCATTCTCTCGCTGAGAAACAACCTTTAAAGCACTTCTAGGCTTGTTTTGAGTTCATTTTCTAAGATGCACTAAAACAGCATTTCTGATCATGAAAAGTCAAGAACTAAGCAAATTGTGATTTTTGAGCTCTAATATGACTTTTTGTGTCCAAGATTAGAAACACACTGAAAAGGCTCATTCTGCTTTGAAACTGCATGAAAAAGCATTCTCTCGCTGAGAAACAACCTTTAAAGCAATTCTAGGCTTGTTTTGAGTTCATTTTCTAAGAAGCACTTAAACAGCATTTCTAATCATGAAAAGTCAAGAACTAAGCAAATTGTGCTTTTGATCTCTAATATGACTTTTTGTGTCCAAGAATAGAAACACACTGAAAAGGCTCATTCTGCTTTGAAACTGCATGAAATTGCATTCTCTCACTGAGAAACAACCTTTAAGCACTTCTAGGCTTGTTTTGAGTTCATTTTCTAAGAAGCACTAAAACAGCATTTCTGATCATGAAAAGTCAAGAACTAAGCAAATTGTGATTTTGAGCTCTAATATGACTTTTTGTGTCCAAGATTACAAACACACTGAAAAGGCTCATTCTGCTTTGAAACTGCATGAAAAAGCATTCTCTCGCTGAGAAACAACCTTTAACGCAATTCTAGGCTTGTTTTGAGTTCATTTTCTAAGAAGCACTAAAACAGCATTTCTGATCATGAAAAGTCAAGAACTAAGCAAATTGTGATTTTTGAGCTCTAATATGACTTTTTGTGTCCAAGATTAGAAACACACTGAAAAGGCTCATTCTGCTTTGAAACTGCATGAAAAAGCTTTCTCTTGCTGAGAAACAACCTTTACAGCACTTCTAGGCTTGTTTTGACTGCATTTGCTAAGAAGCACTAAAACAACATTTCTGTTCATGAAAAGTCAAGAACTAAGCAAGGTGTGCTTTTTGAGCTCTAATATGACGTTTTGTCTCCAAAAATAGAAACACGCTGAAAAGGCTCATTCTGCTTTGAAATTGCATGAAAAAGCATTCTCTCGCTGAGAAACAACCTTTAAAGCAATTCTAGGCTTGTTTTGACCTTATTTGCTAAGAAGCACTAAAACAGCACTTCTGTTCATGAAAAGTCAAGAACTAAGCAAATTGTGCTTTTTGAGCTCTAATATGACTTTTTGTGTCCAAGACTAGAAACACACTGAAAAGGTTCATTCTGCTTTGAAACTGCATGAAAAAGCTTTCTCTCGCTGAGAAACAAGCTTTAAAGCACTTCTAGGCTTGTTTTGAGTTAATTTGCTAAGAAGCACTAAAACAACATTTCTGATCATGAAAAGTCAAGAACTAAGCAAATTGTACTTTTGAGCTCTAATATGACTTTTTGTTGTCAAGATTAGAAACACACTGAAAAGGCTCATTCTGCTTTGAAACTGCATGAAAAAGCATTCTCTCGCTGAGAAACAACATTTAAAGCAATTCTAGGCTTGTTTTGAGTTCATTTTCTAAGAAGCACTAAAACAGCATTTCTAATCATGAAAAGTCAAGAACTAAGCAAATTGTGCTTTTTGATCTCTAATATGACTTTTTGTGTCCAAGAATAGAAACACACTGAAAAGGCTCATTCTGCTTTGAAACTGCATGAAAAAGCTTTCTCTCGCTGAGAAACAACCTTTAAAGCACTTCTAGGCTTGTTTTGAGTTCATTTTCTAAGAAGCACTAAAACAGCATTTCTGATCATGAAAAGTCAAGAACTAAGCAAATTGTGCTTTTGAGCTCTAATATGACTTTTTGTGTCCAAGATTAGAAACACACTGAAAAGGCTCATTCTGCTTTGAAACTGCATGAAAAAGCATTCTCTCGCTGAGAAACAACCTTTAAAGCAATTCTAGGCTTGTTTTGAGTTCATTTTCTAAGAAGCACTTAAACAGCATTTCTAATCATGAAAAGTCAAGAACTAAGCAAATTGTGCTTTTTGATCTCTAATATGACTTTTTGTGTCCAAGAATAGAAACACACTGAAAAGGCTCATTCTGCTTTGAAACTGCATGAAATTGCATTCTCTCACTGAGAAACAACCTTTAAAGCACTTCTAGGCTTGTTTTGAGTTCATTTTCTAAGAAGCACTAAAACAGCATTTCTGATCATGAAAAGTCAAGAACTAAGCAAATTGTGATTTTTGAGCTCTAATATGACTTTTTGTGTCCAAGATTACAAACACACTGAAAAGGCTCATTCTGCTTTGAAACTGCATGAAAAAGCATTCTCTCGCTGAGAAACAACCTTTAACGCAATTCTAGGCTTGTTTTGAGTTCATTTTCTAAGAAGCACTAAAACAGCATTTCTGATCATGAAAAGTCAAGAACTAAGCAAATTGTGATTTTTGAGCTCTAATATGACTTTTTGTGTCCAAGATTAGAAACACACTGAAAAGGCTCATTCTGCTTTGAAACTGCATGAAAAAGCTTTCTCTTGCTGAGAAACAACCTTTAAAGCACTTCTAGGCTTGTTTTGACTTCATTTGCTAAGAAGCACTAAAACAGCACTTCTGTTCATGAAAAGTCAAGAACTAAGCAAATTGTGCTTTTTGAGCTCTAATATGACTTTTTGTGTCCAAGACTAGAAACACACTGAAAAGGCTCATTCTGCTTTGAAACTGCATGAAAAAGCATTCTCTCGCTGAGAATCAACCTTTAAAGCACTTCTAGGCTTGTTTTGAGTTCATTTGCTAAGAAGCACTAAAACAGCACTTCTGTTCATGAAAAGTCAAGAACTAAGCAAATTGTGCTTCTTGAGCTCTAATATGACTTTCTGTGTCCAAGAGTAGAAACACACAGAAAAACCTCAATTTGCTTTGAAAATGCATGGAAAAGCTTTCTCTCGCTGAGAAACAACCTTTAAAGCACTTCTAGGTCCTTTTTTGAGTTCATTTTCTAAGATGCACTAAAACAGCATTTCTGATCATGAAAAGTCAAGAACTAAGCAAATTGTGCTTTTTGAGCTCTAATATGACTTTTTGTGTCCAAGATTAGAAACACACTGAAAAGTCTCATTCTGCTTTGAAACTGCATGAAAAAGCATTCTCTCGCTGAGAAACAATCTTTAAAGCACTTCTAGGCTTGTTTTAACTTCATTTGCTAAGAAGCACTAAAACAGCACTTCTGTTCATGAAAAGTCAAGAACTAAGCAAATTGTGCTTTTTGAGCTCTAATATGACTTTTTGTGTCCAAGACTAGAAACACACTGAAAAGGCTCATTCTGCTTTGAAACTGCATGAAAAAGCATTTTCTCGCTGAGAAACAACCTTTAAAGCACTTCTAGGCTTGTTTTGACTTCATTTGCTAAGAAGCACTAAAACAGCACTTCTGTTCATGAAAAGTCAAGAACTAAGCAAATTGTGCTTTTTGAGCTCTAATAAGACTTTTTGTGTCCAAGAATAGAAACACACTGAAAAGGCTCATTCTGTTTGAAACTGCATGAAAAAGCATTCTCTCGCTGAGAAACAACCTTTAAATCACTTCTAGGCTTGTTTTGACTTCATTTGCTAAGAAGCAATAAAACAGCATTTCTGTTCATGAAAAGTCAAGAACTAAGCAAATTGTGCTTTTTGAGCTCTAATATGACTTTCTGTGTCCAAGAGTAGAAACACACAGAAAAAGCTCAATTTGCTTTGAAACTGCATGGAAAAGCTTTCTCTCACTGAGAAACAACATTTAAAGCACTTCTAGGCTTGTTTTGAGTTCATTTTCTAAGATGCACTAAAACAGCATTTCTGATCATGAAAAGTCAAAAACTAAGCAAGTTGTGCTTTTTGAGCTCAAATATGACTTTTTGTGTCCAAGATTAGAAACACACTGAAAAGGCTCATTCTGCTTTGATACTGCATGAAAAAGCATTCTCAGGCTGAGAAACAACCTTTAAAGCACTTCTAGGCTTGTTTTGACTTCATTTGCTAAGAAGCACTAAAACAGTATTTCTGTTCATGAAAAGTCAAGAACTAAGTAAATTGTGCTTTTTGAGCTCTAATATGACTTTTTGTGTCCAAGAGTAGAAACACACAGAAAAAGCTCAATTTGCTTTGAAACTGCATGAAAAAGCTTTCTTTCGCTGAGAAACAACCTTTAAAACACTTCTAGACTTGTTTTTAGTTCATTTTCTAAGATGCACTAAAACAGCACTTCTGTTCATGAAAAGTCAAGAACTAAGCAAATTGTGCTTTTTGAGCTCTAATATGACTTTTTGTGTCCAAGACTAGAAACACACTGAAAAGGTTCATTCTGCTTTGAAACTGCATGAAAAAGCTTTCTCTCGCTGAGAAACAAGCTTTAAAGCACTTCTAGGCTTGTTTTGAGTTAATTTGCTAAGAAGCACTAAAACAGCATTTCTGATCATGAAAAGTCAAGAACTAAGCAAATTGTGCTTTTTGAGCTCTAATATGACTTTTTGTTGTCAAGATTAGAAACACACTGAAAAGGCTCATTCTGCTTTGAAACTGCAAGAAAAAGCATTCTCTCGCTGAGAAACAACCTTTAAAGCAATTCTAGGCTTGTTTTGAGTTCATTTTCTAAGAAGCACTAAAACAGCATTTCTAATCATGAAAAGTCAAGAACTAAGCAAATTGTGCTTTTTGATCTCTAATATGACTTTTTGTGTCCAAGAATAGAAACACACTGAAAAGGCTCATTCTGCTTTGAAACTGCATGAAAAAGCTTTCTCTCGCTGAGAAACAACCTTTAAAGCACTTCTAGGCTTGTTTTGAGTTCATTTTCTAAGAAGCACTAAAACAGCATTTCTGATCATGAAAAGTCAAGAACTAAGCAAATTGTGCTTTTTGAGCTCTAATATGACTTTTTGTGTCCAAGATTAGAAACACACTGAAAAGGCTCATTCTGCTTTGAAACTGCATGAAAAAGCATTCTCTCGATGAGAAACAACCTTTAAAGCACTTCTAGGCTTGTTTTGAGTTCATTTTCTAAGAAGCACTAAAACAGCACTTCTGTTCATGAAAAGTCAAGAACTAAGCAAATTGTGCTTTTTGAGCTCTAATATGACTTTGTGTGTCCAAGATTAGAAACACACTGAAAAGGCTCATTCTGCTTTGAAATTGCATGAAAAAGCATTCTCTCGCTGAGAAACAACCTTTAAAGCAATTCTAGGCTTGTTTTGACCTTATTTGCTAAGAAGCACTAAAACAGCACTTCTGTTCATGAAAAGTCAAGAACTAAGCAAATTGTGCTTTTTGAGCTCTAATATGACTTTTTGTGTCCAAGACTAGAAACACACTGAAAAGGTTCATTCTGCTTTGAAACTGCATGAAAAAGCTTTCTCTCGCTGAGAAACAAGCTTTAAAGCACTTCTAGGCTTGTTTTGAGTTAATTTGCTAAGAAGCACTAAAACAGCATTTCTGATCATGAAAAGTCAAGAACTAAGCAAATTGTGCTTTTTGAGCTCTAATATGACTTTTTGTTGTCAAGATTAGAAACACACTGAAAAGGCTCATTCTGCTTTGAAACTGCAAGAAAAAGCATTCTCTCGCTGAGAAACAACCTTTAAAGCAATTCTAGGCTTGTTTTGAGTTCATTTTCTAAGAAGCACTAAAACAGCATTTCTAATCATGAAAAGTCAAGAACTAAGCAAATTGTGCTTTTGATCTCTAATATGACTTTTTGTGTCCAAGAATAGAAACACACTGAAAAGGCTCATTCTGCTTTGAAACTGCATGAAAAAGCACTCTCTCGCTGAGAAACAACCTTTAAAGCACTTCTAGGCTTGTTTTGAGTTCATTTTCTAAGAAGCACTAAAACAGTATTTCTGATCATGAAAAGTCAAGAACTAAGCAAATTGTGCTTTTTGAGCTCTAATATGACTTTTTGTGTCCAAGATTAGAAACACACTGAAAAGGCTCATTCTGCTTTGAAACTGCATGAAAAAGCATTCTCTCGCTGAGAAACAACCTTTAAAGCACTTCTAGGCTTGTTTTGAGTTCATTTTCTAAGATGCACTAAAACAGCATTTCTGATCATGAAAAGTCAAGAACTAAGCAAATTGTGATTTTTGAGCTCTAATATGACTTTTTGTGTCCAAGATTAGAAACACACTGAAAAGGCTCATTCTGCTTTGAAACTGCATGAAAAAGCATTCTCTCGCTGAGAAACAACCTTTAAAGCAATTCTAGGCTTGTTTTGAGTTCATTTTCTAAGAAGCACTTAAACAGCATTTCTAATCATGAAAAGTCAAGAACTAAGCAAATTGTGCTTTTTGATCTCTAATATGACTTTTTGTGTCCAAGAATAGAAACACACTGAAAAGGCTCATTCTGCTTTGAAACTGCATGAAATTGCATTCTCTCACTGAGAAACAACCTTTTAAGCACTTCTAGGCTTGTTTTGAGTTCATTTTCTAAGAAGCACTAAAACAGCATTTCTGATCATGAAAAGTCAAGAACTAAGCAAATTGTGATTTTTGAGCTCTAATATGACTTTTTGTGTCCAAGATTACAAACACACTGAAAAGGCTCATTCTGCTTTGAAACTGCATGAAAAAGCATTCTCTCGCTGAGAAACAACCTTTAACGCAATTCTAGGCTTGTTTTGAGTTCATTTTCTAAGAAGCACTAAAACAGCATTTCTGATCATGAAAAGTCAAGAACTAAGCAAATTGTGATTTTTGAGCTCTAATATGACTTTTTGTGTCCAAGATTAGAAACACACTGAAAAGGCTCATTCTGCTTTGAAACTGCATGAAAAAGCTTTCTCTTGCTGAGAAACAACCTTTAAAGCACTTCTAGGCTTGTTTTGACTGCATTTGCTAAGAAGCACTAAAACAACATTTCTGTTCATGAAAAGTCAAGAACTAAGCAAGGTGTGCTTTTTGAGCTCTAATATGACGTTTTGTCTCCAAAAATAGAAACACGCTGAAAAGGCTCATTCTGCTTTGAAATTGCATGAAAAAGCATTCTCTCGCTGAGAAACAACCTTTAAAGCAATTCTAGGCTTGTTTTGACCTTATTTGCTAAGAAGCACTAAAACAGCACTTCTGTTCATGAAAAGTCAAGAACTAAGCAAATTGTGCTTTTTGAGCTCTAATATGACTTTTTGTGTCCAAGACTAGAAACACACTGAAAAGGTTCATTCTGCTTTGAAACTGCATGAAAAAGCTTTCTCTCGCTGAGAAACAAGCTTTAAAGCACTTCTAGGCTTGTTTTGAGTTAATTTGCTAAGAAGCACTAAAACAACATTTCTGATCATGAAAAGTCAAGAACTAAGCAAATTGTACCTTTTGAGCTCTAATATGACTTTTTGTTGTCAAGATTAGAAACACACTGAAAAGGCTCATTCTGCTTTGAAACTGCATGAAAAAGCATTCTCTCGCTGAGAAACAACATTTAAAGCAATTCTAGGCTTGTTTTGAGTTCATTTTCTAAGAAGCACTAAAACAGCATTTCTAATCATGAAAAGTCAAGAACTAAGCAAATTGTGCTTTTGATCTCTAATATGACTTTTGTGTCCAAGAATAGAAACACACTGAAAAGGCTCATTCTGCTTTGAAACTGCATGAAAAAGCTTTCTCTCGCTGAGAAACAACCTTTAAAGCACTTCTAGGCTTGTTTTGAGTTCATTTTCTAAGAAGCACTAAAACAGCATTTCTGATCATGAAAAGTCAAGAACTAAGCAAATTGTGCTTTTGAGCTCTAATATGACTTTTTGTGTCCAAGATTAGAAACACACTGAAAAGGCTCATTCTGCTTTGAAACTGCATGAAAAAGCATTCTCTCGCTGAGAAACAACCTTTAAAGCACTTCTAGGCTTGTTTTGAGTTCATTTTCTAAGATGCACTAAAACAGCATTTCTGATCATGAAAAGTCAAGAACTAAGCAAATTGTGATTTTTGAGCTCTAATATGACTTTTTGTGTCCAAGATTAGAAACACACTGAAAAGGCTCATTCTGCTTTGAAACTGCATGAAAAAGCATTCTCTCGCTGAGAAACAACCTTTAAAGCAATTCTAGGCTTGTTTTGAGTTCATTTTCTAAGAAGCACTTAAACAGCATTTCTAATCATGAAAAGTCAAGAACTAAGCAAATTGTGCTTTTTGATCTCTAATATGACTTTTTGTGTCCAAGAATAGAAACACACTGAAAAGGCTCATTCTGCTTTGAAACTGCATGAAATTGCATTCTCTCACTGAGAAACAACCTTTTAAGCACTTCTAGGCTTGTTTTGACTTCATTTGCTAAAAAGCACTAAAACAGCACTTCTGTTCATGAAAAGTCAAGAACTAAGCAAATTGTGCTTTTTGAGCTCTAATATGACTTTGTGTCCAAGATTAGAAACACACTGATTTGGCTCTTTCTGCTTTAAAACTGCATGAAAAAGCATTCTCTCGCTGAGAAAAAACCTTTAAAGCACTTCTAGGCTTGTATTGACTTCATTTGCTAAGAAGCACTAAAACAGCATTTCTGTTCATGAAAAGTCAAGAACTAAGCAAATTGTGCTTTTTGAGCTCTAATATGACTTTTTGTGTCCAAGACTAGAAACACACTGAAAAGGCTCATTCTGCTTTGAAACTGCATGAAAAAGCATTCTCTCGCTGAGAATCAACCTTTAAAGCACTTCTAGGCTTGTTTTGAGTTCATTTGCTAAGAAGCACTAAAACAGCACTTCTGTTCATGAAAAGTCAAGAACTAAGCAAATTGTGCTTCTTGAGCTCTAATATGACTTTCTGTGTCCAAGAGTAGAAACACACAGAAAAACCTCAATTTAATTTGAAAATGCATGGAAAAGCTTTCTCTCGCTGAGAAACAACCTTTAAAGCACTTCTAGGTCCTTTTTTGAGTTCATTTTCTAAGATGCACTAAAACAGCATTTCTGATCATGAAAAGTCAAGAACTAAGCAAATTGTGCTTTTTGAGCTCTAATATGACTTTTTGTGTCCAAGATTAGAAACACACTGAAAAGTCTCATTCTGCTTTGAAACTGCATGAAAAAGCATTCTCTCGCTGAGAAACAATCTTTAAAGCACTTCTAGGCTTGTTTTAACTTCATTTGCTAAGAAGCACTAAAACAGCACTTCTGTTCATGAAAAGTCAAGAACTAAGCAAATTGTGCTTTTTGAGCTCTAATATGACTTTGTGTCCAAGACTAGAAACACACTGGAAAGGCTCATTCTGCTTTGAAACTGCATGAAAAAGCATTTTCTCGCTGAGAAACAACCTTTAAAGCACTTCTAGGCTTGTTTTGACTTCATTTGCTAAGAAGCACTAAAACAGCACTTCTGTTCATGAAAAGTCAAGAACTAAGCAAATTGTGCTTTTTGAGCTCTAGTAAGACTTTTTGTGTCCAAGAATAGAAACACACTGAAAAGGCTCATTCTGTTTGAAACTGCATGAAAAAGCATTCTCTCGCTGAGAAACAACCTTTAAATCACTTCTAGGCTTGTTTTGACTTCATTTGCTAAGAAGCAATAAAACAGCATTTCTGTTCATGAAAAGTCAAGAACTAAGCAAATTGTGCTTTTTGAGCTCTAATATGACTTTCTGTGTCCAAGAGTAGAAACACACAGAAAAAGCTCAATTTGCTTTGAAACTGCATGGAAAAGCTTTCTCTCACTGAGAAACAACATTTAAAGCACTTCTAGGCTTGTTTTGAGTTCATTTTCTAAGATGCACTAAAACAGCATTTCTGATCATGAAAAGTCAAAAACTAAGCAAGTTGTGCTTTTTGAGCTCAAATATGACTTTTTGTGTCCAAGATTAGAAACACACTGAAAAGGCTCATTCTGCTTTGATACTGCATGAAAAAGCATTCTCTAGCTGAGAAACAACCTTTAAAGCACTTCTAGGCTTGTTTTGACTTCATTTGCTAAGAAGCACTAAAACAGTATTTCTGTTCATGAAAAGTCAAGAACTAAGTAAATTGTGCTTTTTGAGCTCTAATATGACTTTTTGTGTCCAAGAGTAGAAACACACAGAAAAAGCTCAATTTGCTTTGAAACTGCATGAAAAAGCTTTCTTTCGCTGAGAAACAACCTTTAAAACACTTCTAGACTTGTTTTTAGTTCATTTTCTAAGATGCACTAAAACAGCATTTCTGATCATGAAAAGTCAAGAACTAAGCAAATTGTGCTTTTTGAGCTCTAATATGACTTTTTGTGTCCAAGGCTAGAAACACACTGAAAAGGCTTATTTTGCTTTAAAACTGCATGAAAAAGCATTCTCTCGCTGAGAAACAACCTTTAAAGCACTTCAAGGCTTGTTTTGACTTCATTTGCTAAGAAGCACTAAAACAGCATTTCTGTTCATGAAAAGTCAAGAACTAAGCAAATTGTGCTTTTTGAGCTCTAATATGACTTTTTGTGTCCAAGGCTAGAAACACACTGAAAAGGCTTATTTTGCTTTAAAACTGCATGAAAAAGCATTCTCTCGCTGAGAAACAACCTTTAAAGCACTTCAAGGCTTGTTTTGACTTCATTTGCTAAGAAGCACTAAAACAGCATTTCTGTTCATGAAAAGTCAAGAACTAAGCAAATTGTGCTTTTTGAGCTCTAATATGACTTTTTGTGTCCAAGAGTAGAAACACACAGAAAAAGCTCAATTTGCTTTGAAACTGCATGAAAAAGCATTCTCTCGCTGAGAAACAACCTTTAAAGCACTTCTAGGCTTGTTTTGACTTCATTTGCTAAGAAGCACTAAAACAGCATTTCTGTTCATGAAAATCAAGAACTAAGCAAATTGTGCTTTTTGAGCTCTAATATGACTTTTTGTTTCCAAGACTAGAAACACACTGAAAAGGCTCATTCTGCTTTGAAACTGCATGAAAAAGCTTTCTCTCGATGAGAAACAACCTTTAAAGCACTTCTAGGCTTGTTTTGAGTTCATTTTCTAAGATGCACTAAAACAGCAATTCTGATCATGAAAAGTCAAGAACTAAGCAAATTGTGCTTTTTGAGCTCTAATATGACTTTTTGTGTCCAAGCGTAGAAACACACAGAAAAAGCTCAGTTTGCTTTGAAACTGCATGAAAAAGCATTCTCTCGCTGAGAAACAACCTTTAAAGCACTTCTAGGCTTGTTTTGAGTTCATTTTCTAAGATGCACTAAAACAGCAATTCTGATCATGAAAAGTCAAGAACTAAGCAAATTGTGCTTTTTGAGCTCTAATATGACTTTTTGTGTCCAAGCGTAGAAACACACAGAAAAAGCTCAGTTTGCTTTGAAACTGCATGAAAAAGCTTTCTCTCGATGAGAAACAACCTTTAAAGCACTTCTAGGCTTGTTTTGAGTTCATTTTCTAAGATGCACTAAAACAGCAATTCTGATCATGAAAAGTCAAGAACTAAGCAAATTGTGCTTTTTGAGCTCTAATATGACTTTTTGTGTCCAAGCGTAGAAACACACAGAAAAAGCTCAGTTTGCTTTGAAACTGCATGAAAAAGCATTCTCTCGCTGAGAAACAACCTTTAAAGCACTTCTAGGCTTGTTTTGACTTCATTTGCTAAGAAGCACTAAAACAGCATTTCTGTTCATGAAAAGTCAAGAACTAAGCAAATTGTGCTTTTTGAGCTCTAATATGACTTTTTGTGTCCAAGAGTAGAAACACATAGAAAAAGCTCAATTTGCTTTGAAACTGCATGGAAAAGCTTTCTCTCGCTGAGAAACAACCTTTAAAGCACTTCTAGGCTTGTTTTGAGTTCATTTTCTAAGATGCACTAAAACAGCATTTCTAATCATGAAAAGTCAAGAACTAAGCAAATTGTGCTTTTTGAGCTCTTGTCAGAACAGACGAGCAGACCCAATTGCAGGAGGGAAAAAGAGTTTATTTGACAAACAAGGGTTTGAGTAATAGTCCAAAAAGGTGTATTCGCTGGCAGTCGACTCAGACACAATCCCAACTGCTGAAAGGTGGAGGATGGCTCATCAAACGGACACAATTGGATGAGACGAAGGGTGAACCAGACCCAACCGGTGGGGTGGGAAAAAGGTGGCCAGTCCAAGCAATGACTGGGGAGCCTCACACTGTGGCCACTTCCAACATCCACCCGCTAGAGGACCGAGACAGGTACTGGCACCCGGAGGTTGTCTTGTGAGAGGAGAGTCCTGCGCCAGGTAAAAGGTGGGCTGGAGAGATGGAGCCAAAAAGGGGGGAAAAAACAAGAAACTAACAAACAAAAAGCCAAAAAAACAAAAGCAGTACTAACTGAAGACAGGACTAAGACTAAGACAAACAAGACAGATCAGACAAGCAAACTGGTGTTCAGCGTCACAACAAACAACATCAAACGACGGACTGACAAAGGACAGAAAACACCAGGAGATTAAGTAGGGAGGGTAATTAACAGAAATGGTGTGCAGGAGTGTGAAACAATTAGGGTTAACAAGAGGGGAGGAGTTAACAGCAAAGCACATGGCGAGCTGTCAAAACAAAGGCCATGTGCTTCAGGACAACAAAACACAAGACAAACACAACAGGCTACTGCCAATCCCTGACAGTACCCCCCCTCTCAGGAACGCCCCCAGGCGTATCAAGGAGGATAATCCTTGCGCCGGCGGAAATCCTCGATGAGCGACGGATCCAGGACGTCCCGAGCCGGAATCCATGACCTCTCCTCAGGACCGTAACCCTCCCAGTCCACCAGGTATTGAAAACCTCTTCCCCTACGACGAACGTCTAACAATCTCCGGACAGTGTAGACCGGAGAACCATCCACTAGACGAGGGGGTGGGGGGGTGGGAGAAGAGGCATTAGTGTTAAGATGGGAGCGAATGACAGGCTTAACCCTGGATACATGAAAAACAGGGTGTACCCGACCAAGGGAGGAGGGTAACTTGAGCCTAACAACCACCGGACTGAGAACCTTGGTGATCTGGTATGGACCTATGAACCTGGGCGCCAGCTGGCGAGAAGTCGCCCTGAGAGGCAGGTCCTTGGTGGAGAGCCATACCTTCTGACCACAAATGTAGCGAGGAGCTGGAGTCCGATGACGGTCGGCTGCTGCCTTGGTGCGTCTAGAGGTCTGGGCCAAGACCCTCCTGGCCTTATTCCAGGTCTTACGACACCTCCGGACAAAGGCTAGAGCAGACGGCACCGCAGCGTCGGGTTCCTGGATGGGAAACAAGGGGGGTTGATAACCAACAGAACATTCAAAGGGTGACATACCTGTGGATGCCACTGGTAGAGTATTGTGGGCGTACTCTACCCAGGAAAGCTGCTGACTCCAGGAGGCAGGATTACGAAGTGCCAGGCAGCGGAGTGCTCTTTCAAGATCCTGGTTGGCTCGCTCACATTGACCATTAGACTGAGGGTGATAACCTGAAGACAGACTCGTAGAGGCCCCGATCTGTCGACAGAATTCTTGCCAAAACCGGGAGACAAACTGGGGACCCCGATCAGAAACCACGTCCGTGGGCAACCCGTGGAGCCGGAAGACGTGGTCGATAACCAGTAGCGCGGTCTCCTTGGCTGAGGGGAGTTTGGGAAGAGCAATGAAATGAACCGATTTTGAGAACCGATCCACCACCGTAAGGATGGCGGTGTTGCCCTTAGAGGAGGGAAGGCCAGTAACAAAGTCCAAGGCAATATGAGACCAAGGACGGGTGGGAATAGGGAGGGGACATAACAGACCTGACGGAGGCTGGTTAGAGGTCTTCGTCTGGGCGCAGACTGAGCAAGCCAACACAAACTGCCTGACATCCTGGCCTATAGATGGCCACCAAAATCGTTGACGGATGGCTGCCAACGATCTCCTGACTCCCGGGTGACAGGTTAGCTTGGAGTCGTGACCCCACTGGAGAACTTCAGAGCGAAGGGGCTCAGGAACAAACAACCGACCCGCTGGACACCCCACAGGAACAACCACTCCTCGACCGGCCTCGCTGACAAGTCTCTCAATCTGCCAAGTAAGAGCCCCCACAACCACCCCATGAGGGAGGATCGGGTCGGGTAGACGCCGCTTCTCCCGGGGGCTCAAAAAGGCGAGACAAGGCGTCAGGCTTGACGTTCTTCGATCCGGGCCGGTACGAGAGGGTGAACCTGAAGCGATTGAAAAAAAGTGCCCAGCGAGCCTGCCGAGAACTCAGCCGCTTGGCTGAACGGATATATTCTAAATTTTTGTGATCTGTCCAGACCAAAAAAGGCTGAGTGGCCCCCTCCAACCAGTGACGCCACTCCCCCAAGGCCAGCCTGACTGCCAGCAGCTCCCTGTTGCCGATGTCGTAATTCCGTTCAGCAGGGTTCAGACGGTGCGAAAAGAAAGCACAGGGATGTACTTTCCCATCCTGGGAGGAGCGTTGGGACAAGACAGCGCCGACCCCGACATCTGATGCGTCAACCTCAACAATGAATTGTCTCTTAGGATCAGGAATAGAGAGAACAGGAGCAGAGATAAACCGGGACTTAAGATTATCAAAGGCCTCCTGAGCCCGAGGATTCCATACGAAAGGTGACTTAGTAGAGGTGAGCGCAGTTAAGGGTGCAGCCACCTGGCCAAAATTCCTGACAAACCGCCTATAAAAGTTGGCGAATCCCAGGAATCGCTGCAGAGCCTTTCTAGAGTCGGGTACTGGCCATTCGGCGACTGCCTTAACCTTGACAGGGTCCGGTTTAACCTCCCCTTCCGAAACAATGAACCCAAGGAATGAGACCGACTTGGCGTGGAACTCGCACTTCTCCGCTTTGACAAAGAGCTGATTCTCTAGCAAACGTTGGAGAACAAGGCGCGACGTGGTGGGTGTGTACCTGGAGAGAAGGGGAGAAGATGAGAATATCATCAAGGTACACAAAGACAAAACGGTTAATCATGTCTCCCAACACACTGTTAACCATGTTCTGGAAGACAGCAGGAGCGTTCGTGAGACCGAACGGAAGGACCTGATATTCATAGTGTCCCGAGGGAGTGTTGAATGCTGTCTTCCACTCATCACCCTCCCGGATCCTGACTAGGTGGTAGGCATTGCGGAGGTCTAATTTGGTGAAGACCTTAGCTCCCTGCAAGAGCTCAAAAGCAGAAGACATCAAGGGTAAGGGGTACCTATTCTTAACAGTGATGTCATTGAGTCCCCTGTAATCAATACAGGGACGCAGAGAACCATCCTTCTTTTTAACAAAGAAGAAACCAGCACCAGCGGGAGATGAGGAGTGGCGAATGAGTCCATTACGGAGCGATTCCTGGATATAGGTGTCCATAGCCTCTCGTTCAGGAGCAGACAGGGAGAATAAACGTCCCCTGGGCGGAGAAGTGCCTGGGAGAAGGTCGATAGCACAGTCGTAGGGTCGGTGGGGAGGAAGGGATAGAGCTCGGGACTTGCTGAACACCCGACCCAGATCGCGGTACTCCACCGGAACGCCGGAGACATCCACCTCCTGATCCTGAGGAAAGGGGGACACAGAGACAGGAGAAGCAGCACCCAAACAAGACACATAACAAGACTTGTCCCAGGACAGAATTAAATTATGGGACCAATCAATGTGAGGACCATGCTGCCTCAACCATGGGTGCCCCAAAACAAGACAAGCCTGTTGAGAGTCCAGGAGAAGCAGCACGATGTTCTCACAGTGATTTCCCGACACAACAAGACTTACACAGGGAGTGGAATGTGTGATGGTGGAAAGTCTTTGGCCAGATAGTCCCCAGACAGGAACAGGGGAGGTGAGAGGAATGGCTGGGATGCCCCAACTTTTAGCCGTCTGGACATCGAGGAAGTTGGCCTCGGCCCCGGAGTCAACCAGAGCCTCGCAGCTGTGAGAGGTTCCTAAACAGGTGATTACTGCTGGAAGGAGGGTACGAGAATAGGAGGAGGGCATAGGAGACGAACCCACTAGGACGCCCTGGTATCTTTTTAAAGGGCACGTAGAGACCCGGTGTCCAGAGTTGCCACAGTACAAACACAGCCCACGAGCCAAACGATCTTGTTTCTCCTGAGCCGTGAGGTGGAGACGACCTAATTGCATTGGCTCAGGGTCACTGGAGGGCAGGGATGGTAGGTGCTCGATGCTCTGGGAGTCCCTTGCTGACCATGGGAAAAGACGCTTTCGGCGAAGATGGATCCGGGCCTCAATGCGCAATGCCAGGCTGATAAGATCCTCTAGATCTGCCGGGGTCTCCTGAGCCGCAATCTCATCCTGGATCTGAGGATCCAACCCCTCCCGAAACAAGGCACGCAGGGCTCCCTCATCCCACTTGCACTCGGCGGACAGGGTCTTAAACTCAATGAGGTAGTCAGTGACTGTTTGACTCTTCTGGCGGAGTCGAACAAGCTTAGCAGCCGCCTCATCTCCCCTGACGGAACGGTCAAACAACCTCTTCATCTCAGTGCTGAACTTAACAAAACTGGAGCATATCTGTGACTGAGCATCCCACACGGCCGTCCCCCACACTCGAGCCTTGCCGGTGAGAAGGGTGATGACGTAAGCCACCTTAGTTAGTTCAGAGACATAACGACCTGGCTGAAGTGCAAACACCAAAGAACATTGGGACAGAAAGGCTTGGCAACAGTTCGGGTCCCCATCATAAGGAGGTGGGTTGTTGGCATGTGGCTCAGGGTTGGAATGAATGTGGGATGAGACTCGTATCTCCTGCTGAAGATCTCGAACCAGTCCGCTTAAATTAGCCACTTGAGAGGTGAGGGAATCAATCATAACCCCCTGGTGGGCCAGAGCGGTACAGACATGGTTTTCTTCCGCTGGGTCCATGTTGGTCAGTCCGTACTGTCAGAACAGACGAGCAGACCCAATTGCAGAAGGAAAAAAGAGTTTATTTGACAAACAAGGGTTTGAGTAATAGTCCAAAAAGGTGTATTCGCTGGCAGTCGACTCAGACACAATCCCAACTGCTGAAAGGTGGAGGATGGCTCATCAAACGGACACAATTGGATGAGACGAAGGGTGAACCAGACCCAACCGGTGGGGTGGGAAAAAGGTGGCCAGTCCAAGCAATGACTGGGGAGCCTCACACTGTGGCCACTTCCAACATCCACCCACTAGAGGACCGAGACAGGTACTGGCACCCGGAGGTTGTCTTGTGAGAGGAGAGTCCTGCGCCAGGTAAAAGGTGGGCTGGAGAGATGGAGCCAAAAAGGGGGGAAAAACAAGAAACTAACAAACAAAAAGCCAAAAAACAAAAGCAGTACTAACTGAAGACAGGACTAAGACTAAGACAAACAAGACAGATCAGACAAGCAAACTGGTGTTCAGCGTCACAACAAACAACATCAAACGACGGACTGACAAAGGACAGAAAACACCAGGAGATTAAGTAGGGAGGGTAATTAACAGAAATGGTGTGCAGGAGTGTGAAACAATTAGGGTTAACAAGAGGGGAGGAGTTAACAGCAAAGCACATGGCGAGCTGTCAAAACAAAGGCCATGTGCTTCAGGACAACAAAACACAAGACAAACACAACAGGCTACTGCCAATCCCTGACAGCTCTAATATGACTTTTTGTGTCCAAGATTAGAAACACAGAGAAAAAGCTCAGTTTGCTTTGAAACTGCATGAAAAAGCATTCTCTCGCTGAGAAACAACCTTTAAAGCACTTCTAGGCTTGTTTTGACTTCATTTGCTAAGAAGCACTAAAACAGCACTTCTGTTCATGAAAAGTCAAGAACTAAGCAAATTGTGCTTTTTGAGCTCTAATATGACTTTTTGTGTCAAAGAATAGAAACACACTGAAAAGGCTCATTCTGCTTTGAAACTGCATGAAAAAGCATTCTCTCGCTGAGAAACAACCTTTAAATCACTTCTAGGCTTGTTTTGACTTCATTTGCTAAGAAGCAATAAAACAGCATTTCTGTTCATGAAAAGTCAAGAACTAAGCACATTGTGCTTTTTGAGCTCTAATATGACTTTCTGTGTCCAAGAGTAGAAACACACAGAAAATGCTCAATTTGCTTTGAAACTGCATGGAAAAGCTTTCTCTCACTGAGAAACAACCTTTAAAGCACTTCTAGGTCCTTTTTTGAGTTCATTTTCTAAGATGCACTAAAACAGCATTTCTGATCATGAAAAGTCAAGAACTAAG
Source organism: Puntigrus tetrazona (assembly GCF_018831695.1). Taxonomy (NCBI): domain Eukaryota; kingdom Metazoa; phylum Chordata; class Actinopteri; order Cypriniformes; family Cyprinidae; genus Puntigrus; species Puntigrus tetrazona. The sequence goes on along the minus strand of NW_025048765.1, from coordinate 219,696 downwards.
CAAATTGTGCTTTTTGAGCTCTAATATGACTTTGTGTGTCCAAGATTAGAAACACACTGAAAAGGCTCATTCTGCTTTGAAACTGCATGAAAAAGCATTCTCTCGCTGAGAAACAACCTTTAAAGCACTTCTAGGCTTGTTTTGACTTCATTTGCTAAGAAGCACTAAAACAGCACTTCTGTTCATGAAAAGTCAAGAACTAAGCAAATTGTGCTTTTTGAGCTCTAATATGACTTTTTGTGTCCAAGATTAGAAACACACTGAAAAGGCTCATTCTGCTTTGAAACTGCATGAAAAAGCATTCTCTCGCTGAGAAACAACCTTTAAATCACTTCTAGGCTTGTTTTGACTTCATTTGCTAAGAAGCAATAAAACAGCATTTCTGTTCATGAAAAGTCAAAAACTAAGCAAGATGTGCTTTTTGAGCTCTAATATGACTTTCTGTGTCCAAGAGTAGAAACACACAGAAAAACCTCAATTTGCTTTGAAACTGCATGGAAAAGCTTTCTCTCACTGAGAAACAACCTTTAAAACACTTCTAGACTTGTTTTTAGTTCATTTTCTAAGATGCACTAAAACAGCATTTCTGATCATGAAAAGTCAAGAACTAAGCAAATTGTGCTTTTTGAGCTCTAATATGACTTTTTGTGTCCAAGACTAGAAACACACTGAAAAGGCTCATTCTGCTTTGAAACTGCATGAAAAAGCATTCTCTCGCTGAGAAACAACCTTTAAAGCACTTCTAGGCTTGTTTTGACTTCATTTGCTAAGAAGCACTGAAACAGCACTTCTGTTCATGAAAAGTCAAGAACTAAGCAAATTGTGCTTTTTGAGCTCTAATATGACTTTTTGTGTCCAAGGCTAGAAACACACTGAAAAGGCTTATTTTGCTTTAAAACTGCATGAAAAAGCATTCTCTCGCTGAGAAACAACCTTTAAAGCACTTCAAGGCTTGTTTTGACTTCATTTGCTAAGAAGCACTAAAACAATATTTCTGTTCATGAAAAGTCAAGAACTAAGCAAATTGTGCTTTTTGAGCTCTAATATGACTTTTTGTGTCCAAGACTAGAAACACACTGAAAAGGCTCATTCTGCTTTGAAACTGCATGAAAAAGCATTCTCTCGCTGAGAAACAACCTTTAAAGCACTTCAAGGCTTGTTTTGACTTCATTTGCTAAGAAGCACTAAAACAGCACTTCTGTTCATGAAAAGTCAAGAACTAAGCAAATTGTGCTTTTTGAGCTCTAATATGACTTTTTGTGTCCAAGAGTAGAAACACACTGAAAAGGCTCATTCTGCTTGGAAACTGCATGAAAAAGCATTCTCTCGCTGAGAAACCACCTTTAAAGCACTTCTAGGCTTGTTTTGACTTCATTTGCTAAGAAGCACTAAAACAACATTTCTGTTCATGAAAAGTCAAGAACTAAGCAAATTGTGCTTTTTGAGCTCTAATATGACTTTTTGTGTCCAAGAGTAGAAACACACAGAAAAAGCTCAATTTGCTTTGAAACTGCATGAAAAAGCATTCTCTCGCTGAGAAACAACCTTTAAAGCACTTCTAGGCTTGTTTTGACTTCATTTGCTAAGAAGCACTAAAACAGCATTTCTGTTCATGAAAATCAAGAACTAAGCAAATTGTGCTCTTTGAGCTCTAATTTGACTTTTTGTGTCCAAGACTAGAAACACACTGAAAAGGCTCATTCTGCTTTGAAACTGCATGAAAAAGCATTCTCTCGCTGAGAAACAACCTTTAAAGCACTTCTAGGCTTGTTTTGACTTCATTTGCTAAGAAGCACTAAAACAGCATTTCTGTTCATGAAAATCAAGAACTAAGCAAATTGTGCTCTTTGAGCTCTAATTTGACTTTTTGTGTCCAAGACTAGAAACACACTGAAAAGGCTCATTCTGCTTTGAAACTGCATGAAAAAGCATTCTCTCGCTGAGAAACAACCTTTAAAGCACTTCTAGGCTTGTTTTGAGTTCATTTTCTAAGATGCACTAAAACAGCATTTCTGTTCATGAAAAGTCAAGAACTAAGCAAATTGTGCTTTTTGAGCTCTAATATGACTTTTTGTGTCCAAGAGTAGAAACACAGAGAAAAAGCTCAATTTGCTTTGAAACTGCATGAAAAAGCTTTCTCTCGCTGAGAAACAACCTTTAAAGCACTTCTAGGTCCATTTTTGAGTTCATTTTCTAAGATGCACTAAAACAGCATTTCTGTTCATGAAAAGTCAAGAACTAAGCAAATTGTGCTTTTTGAGCTCTAATACTTTTTTGTGTCCAAGATTAGAAACACACTGAAAAGGCTCATTCTGCTTTGAAACTGCATGAAAAAGCATTCTCTCGCTGAGAAACAACCTTTAAAGCACTTCTAGGCTTGTTTTGACTTCATTTGTTAAGAAGCACTAAAACAGCACTTCTGTTCATGAAAAGTCAAGAACTAAGCAAATTGTGCTTTTTGAGCTCTAATATGACTTTTTGTGTCCAAGACTAGAAACACACTGAAAAGGCTCATTCTGCTTTGAAACTGCATGAAAAAGCATTCTCTCGCTGAGAAACAACCTTTAAAGCACTTCTAGGCTTGTTTTGACTTCATTTGTTAAGAAGCACTAAAACAGCACTTCTGTTCATGAAAAGTCAAGAACTAAGCAAATTGTGCTTTTTGAGCTCTAATATGACTTTTTGTGTCCAAAATTAGAAACACAGAGAAAAAGCTCAGTTTGCTTTGAAACTGCATGAAAAAGCATTCTCTCGCTGAGAAACAACCTTTAAAGCACTTCTAGGCTTGTTTTGACTTCATTTGCTAAGAAGCACTAAAACAGCACTTCTGTTCATGAAAAGTCAAGAACTAAGCAAATTGTGCTTTTTGAGCTCTAATATGACTTTTTGTGTCCAAGATTAGAAACACAGAGAAAAAGCTCAGTTTGCTTTGAAACTGCATGAAAAAGCATTCTCACGCAGAGAAACAACCTTTAAAGCACTTCTAGGCTTGTTTTGACTTCATTTGCTAAGAAGCAATAAAACAGCATTTCTGTTCATGAAAAGTCAAGAACTAAGCAAATTGTGCTTTTTGAGCTCTAATATGACTTTCTGTGTCCAAGAGTAGAAACACACAGAAAAAGCTCAATTTGCTTTGAAACTGCATGGAAAAGCTTTCTCTCACTGAGAAACAACCTTTAAAGCACTTCTAGGCTTGTTTTGAGTTCATTTTCTAAGATGCACTAAAACAGCATTTCTGATCATGAAAAGTCAAGAACTAAGCAAATTGTGCTTTTTGAGCTCTAATATGACTTTTTGTGTCCAAGATTAGAAACACACTGAAAAGGCTCATTCTGCTTTGAAACTGCATGAAAAAGCATTCTCTCGCTGAGAAACAACCTTTAAAGCACTTCTAGGCTTGTTTTGACTTCATTTGCTAAGAAGCACTAAAACAGCACTTCTGTTCATGAAAAGTCAAGAACTAAGTAAATTGTGCTTTTTGAGATCTAATATGACTTTTTGTGTCCAAGAGTAGAAACACACAGAAAAAGCTCAATTTGCTTTGAAACTGCATGAAAAAGCTTTCTCTCGCTGAGAAACATCCTTTAAAGCATTTCTAGGCTTGTTTTGAGTTCATTTTCTAAGATGCACTAAAACAGCATTTCTGATCATGAAAAGTCAAGAACTAAGCAAATTGTGCTTTTTGAGCTCTAATATGACTTTTTGTGTCCAAGAGTAGAAACACAGAGAAAAAGCTCAATTTGCTTTGAAACTGCATGAAAAAGCATTCTCTCGCTGAGAAACAACCTTTAAATCACTTCTAGGCTTGTTTTGACTTCATTTGCTAAGAAGCAATAAAACAGCATTTCTGTTCATGAAAAGTCAAGAACTAAGCAAATTGTGCTTTTTGAGCTCTAATATGACTTTCTGTGTCCAAGAGTAGAAACACAGAGAAAAAGCTCAATTTGCTTTGAAACTGCATGAAAAAGCATTCTCTCGCTGAGAAACAACCTTTAAATCACTTCTAGGCTTGTTTTGACTTCATTTGCTAAGAAGCACTAAAACAGCACTTCTGTTCATGAAAAGTCAAGAACTAAGCAAATTGTGCTTTTTGAGCTCTAATATGACTTTTTGTGTCAAAGAATAGAAACACACTGAAAAGGCTCATTCTGCTTTGAAACTGCATTAAAAAGCATTCTCTCGCTGAGAAACAACCTTTAAATCACTTCTAGGCTTGTTTTGACTTCATTTGCTAAGAAGCAATAAAACAGCATTTCTGTTCATGAAAAGTCAAGAACTAAGCAAATTGTGCTTTTTGAGCTCTAATAAGACTTTTTGTGTCCAAGATTAAAAACACACTGAAAAGGCTCATTCTGCTTTGAAACTGCATGAAAAAGCATTCTCTCGCTGAGAAACAACCTTTAAAGCACTTCTAGGCTTGTTTTGACTTCATTTGCTAAGAAGCACTAAAACAGCACTTCTGTTCATGAAAAGTCAAGAACTAAGCAAATTGTGCTTTTTGAGCTCTAATATGACTTTTTGTGTCCAAGATTAGAAATACACTGAAAAGGCTCATTCTGCTTTGAAACTGCATGAAAAAGCATTCTCTCGCTGAGAAACAACCTTTAAAGCACTTCTAGGCTTGTTTTGACTTCATTTGCTAAGAAGCACTAAAACAGCACTTCTGTTCATGAAAAGTCAAGAACTAAGCAAATTGTGCTTTTTGAGCTCTATTATGACTTTTTGTGTCCAAGATTAGAAACACAGAGAAAAAGCTCTGTTTGCTTTGAAACTGCATGGAAAAGCATTCTCTTGCTGAGAAACAACCTTTAAAGCACTTCTAGGCTTGTTTTGACTTCATTTGCTAAGAAGCACTAAAACAGCACTTCTGTTCATGAAAAGTCAAGAACTAAGCAAATTGTGCTTTTTGAGCTCTAATATGACTTTTTGTGTCCAAGAGTAGAAACACACAGAAAAAGCTCAATTTGCTTTGAAGCTGCATGGAAAAGCATTCTCTCGCTGAGAAACAACCTTTAAAGCACTTCTAGGTCCATTTTTGAGTTCATTTTCTAAGATGCACTAAAACAGCATTTCTGTTCATGAAAAGTCAAGAACTAAGCAAATTGTGCTTTTTGAGCTCTAATATGACTTTTTGTGTCCAAGATTAGAAACACACTGAAAAGGCTCATTCTGCTTTGAAACTGCATGAAAAAGCATTCTCTCGCTGAGAAACAACCTTTAAAGCACTTCTAGGCTTGTTTTGACTTCATTTGCTAAGAAGCACTAAAACAACATTTTTGTTCATGAAAAGTCAAAAACTAAGCAAATTGTGCTTTTTGAGCTCTAATATGACTTTTTGTGTCCAAGACTAGAAACACACTGAAAAGGCTCATTCTGCTTTGAAACTGCATGAAAAAGCATTCTCTCACTGAGAAACAACCTTTAAAGCACTTCTAGGCTTGTTTTGACTTCATTTGTTAAGAAGCACTAAAACAGCACTTCTGTTCATGAAAAGTCAAGAACTAAGCAAATTGTGCTTTTTGAGCTCTAATATGACTTTTTGAGTCCAAGAGTAGAAACTCACAGAAAAAGCTCAATTTGCTTTGAAACTGCATGAAAAAGCATTCTCTCGCTGAGAAACAACCTTTAAAGCACTTCTAGGCTTGTTTTGACTTCATTTGCTAAGAAGCACTAAAACAGCACTTCTGTTCATGAAAAGTCAAGAACTAAGCAAATTGTGCTTTTTGAGCTCTAATATGACTTTTTGTGTCCAAGATTAGAAACACAGAGAAAAAGCTCAGTTTGCTTTGAAACTGCATGAAAAAGCATTCTCACGCAGAGAAACAACCTTTAAAGCACTTCTAGGCTTGTTTTGACTTCATTTGCTAAGAAGCAATAAAACAGCATTTCTGTTCATGAAAAGTCAAGAACTAAGCAAATTGTGCTTTTTGAGCTCTAATATGACTTTTTGTGTCCAAGAGTAGAAACACAGAGAAAAAGCTCAATTTGCTTTGAAACTGCATGAAAAAGCATTCTCTCGCTGAGAAACAACCTTTAAATCACTTCTAGGCTTGTTTTGACTTCATTTGCTAAGAAGCACTAAAACAGCACTTCTGTTCATGAAAAGTCAAGAACTAAGCAAATTGTGCTTTTTGAGCTCTAATATGACTTTTTGTGTCAAAGAATAGAAACACACTGAAAAGGCTCATTCTGCTTTGAAACTGCATGAAAAAGCATTTCTCGCTGAGAAACAACCTTTAAATCACTTCTAGGCTTGTTTTGACTTCATTTGCTAAGAAGCAATAAAACAGCATTTCTGTTCATGAAAAGTCAAGAACTAAGCAAATTGTGCTTTTTGAGCTCTAATATGACTTTTTGTGTCCAAGATTAACAACACACTAAAAAAGGCTCATTCTGCTTTGAAACTGCATGAAAAAGCATTCTCTCGCTGAAAAACAACCTTTAAAGCACTTCTAGGCTTGTTTTGACTTCATTTGCTAAGAAGCACTAAAACAGCACTTCTGTTCATGAAAAGTCAAGAACTAAGCAAATTGTGCTTTTTGAGCTCTAATATGACTTTTTGTGTCCAAGATTAGAAACACACTGAAAAGGCTCATTCTGCTTTGAAACTGCATGAAAAAGCATTCTCTCGCTGAGAAACAACCTTTAAAGCACTTCTAGGCTTGTTTTGACTTCATTTGCTAAGAAGCACTAAAACAGCACTTCTGTTCATGAAAAGTCAAGAACTAAGCAAATTGTGCTTTTTGAGCTCTAATATGACTTTTTGTGTCAAAGAATAGAAACACACTGAAAAGGCTCATTCTGTTTTGAAACTGCATTAAAAAGCATTCTCTCGCTGAGAAACAACCTTTAAATCACTTCTAGGCTTGTTTTGACTTCATTTGCTAAGAAGCAATAAAACAGCATTTCTGTTCATGAAAAGTCAAGAACTAAGCAAATTGTGCTTTTTGAGCTCTAATATGACTTTTTGTGTCCAAGATTAAAAACACACTGAAAAGGCTCATTCTGCTTTGAAACTGCATGAAAAAGCATTCTCTCGCTGAGAAACAACCTTTAAAGCACTTCTAGGCTTGTTTTGACTTCATTTGCTAAGAAGCACTAAAACAGCACTTCTGTTCATGAAAAGTCAAGAACTAAGCAAATTGTGCTTTTTGAGCTCTAATATGACTTTTTGTGTCCAAGATTAGAAACACACTGAAAAGGCTCATTCTGCTTTGAAACTGCATGAAAAAGCATTCTCTCGCTGAGAAACAACCTTTAAAGCACTTCTAGGCTTGTTTTGACTTCATTTGCTAAGAAGCACTAAAACAGCACTTCTGTTCATGAAAAGTCAAGAACTAAGCAAATTGTGCTTTTTGAGCTCTAATATGACTTTTTGTGTCCAAGATTAGAAACACAGAGAAAAAGCTCTGTTTGCTTTGAAACTGCATGGAAAAGCATTCTCTCGCTGAGAAACAACCTTTAAAGCACTTCTAGGCTTGTTTTGACTTCATTTGCTAAGAAGCACTAAAACAGCACTTCTGTTCATGAAAAGTCAAGAACTAAGCAAATTGTGCTTTTTGAGCTCTAATATGACTTTTTGTGTCAAAGAATAGAAACACACTGAAAAGGCTCATTCTGCTTTGAAACTGCATTAAAAAGCATTCTCTCGCTGAGAAACAACCTTTAAATCACTTCTAGGCTTGTTTTGACTTCATTTGCTAAGAAGCAATAAAACAGCATTTCTGTTCATGAAAAGTCAAGAACTAAGCAAATTGTGCTTTTTGAGCTCTAATAAGACTTTTTGTGTCCAAGATTAAAAACACACTGAAAAGGCTCATTCTGCTTTGAAACTGCATGAAAAAGCATTCTCTCGCTGAGAAACAACCTTTAAAGCACTTCTAGGCTTGTTTTGACTTCATTTGCTAAGAAGCACTAAAACAGCACTTCTGTTCATGAAAAGTCAAGAACTAAGCAAATTGTGCTTTTTGAGCTCTAATATGACTTTTTGTGTCCAAGATTAGAAACACACTGAAAAGGCTCATTCTGCTTTGAAACTGCATGAAAAAGCATTCTCTCGCTGAGAAACAACCTTTAAAGCACTTCTAGGCTTGTTTTGACTTCATTTGCTAAGAAGCACTAAAACAGCACTTCTGTTCATGAAAAGTCAAGAACTAAGCAAATTGTGATTTTTGAGCTCTAATATGACTTTTTGTGTCCAAGAGTTGAAACACAAAGAAAAAGCTAAATTTGATTTGAAACTGCATGAAAAATCATTCTCTCGCAGAGAAGCAACATTTAAAGCACTTCTAGGCTTGTTTTGACTTCATTTGCAAAGAAGCACTAAAACAGCATTTCTGTTCATGAAAAGTCAAGAACTAAGCAAATTGTGCTTTTTGAGCTCTAATATGACTTTTTGTGTCCAAGACTAGAAACACACTGAAAAGGCTCATTCTGCTTTGAAACTGCATGAAAAAGCTTTCTCTCGCTGAGAACCAACCTTTAAAGCAATTCTAGGCTTGTTTTGGGTTCATTTGCTAAGAAGCACTAAAACAGCATTTCTGTTCATGAAAAGTCAAGAACTAAGCAAATTGTGCTTTTTGAGCTCTAATATGACTTTTTGTGTCCAAGAGTAGAAACACACAGAAAAAGCTCAATTTGCTTTGAAACTGCATGAAAAAGCTTTCTCTCGCTGAGAAACAACCTTTAAAGCACATCTAAGGTCCTTTTTTGAGTTCATTTTCTAAGATGCACTAAAACAGCATTTCTGATCATGAAAAGTCAAGAACTAAGCAAATTGTGCTTTTTGAGCTCTAATATGACTTTTTGTGTCCAAGAGTAGAAACACACAGAAAAAGCTCAATTTGCTTTGAAACTGCATGAAAAAGCATTCTCTCGCTGAGAAACAACCTTTAAAGCACTTCTAGGCTTGTTTTGACTTCATTTGCTAAGAAGCACTAAAACAGCATTTCTGTTCATGAAAAGTCAAGAACTAAGCAAATTGTGCTTTTTGAGCTCTAATATGACTTTTTGTGTCCAAGAGTAGAAACACAGAGAAAAAGCTCAATTTGCTTTGAAACTGCATGAAAAAGCTTTCTCTCGCTGAGAAACAACCTTTAAAGCACTTCTAGGTCCATTTTTGAGTTCATTTTCTAAGATGCACTAAAACAGCATTTCTGTTCATGAAAAGTCAAGAACTAAGCAAATTGTGCTTTTTGAGCTCTAATATGACTTTTTGTGTCCAAGATTAGAAACACACTGAAAAGGCTCATTCTGCTTTGAAACTGCATGAAAAAGCATTCTCTCGCTGAGAAACAACCTTTAAAGCACTTCTAGGCTTGTTTTGACTTCATTTGCTAAGAAGCACTAAAACAACATTTTTGTTCATGAAAAGTCAAAAACTAAGCAAATTGTGCTTTTTGAGCTCTAATATGACTTTTTGTGTCCAAGACTAGAAACACACTGAAAAGGCTCATTCTGCTTTGAAACTGCATGAAAAAGCATTCTCTCACTGAGAAACAACCTTTAAAGCACTTCTAGGCTTGTTTTGACTTCATTTGTTAAGAAGCACTTAAACAGCACTTCTGTTCATGAAAAGTCAAGAACTAAGCAAATTGTGCTTTTTGAGCTCTAATATGACTTTTTGTGTCCAAGACTAGAAACACACTGAAAAGGCTCATTCTGCTTTGAAACTGCATGAAAAAGCATTCTCTCACTGAGAAACAACCTTTAAAGCAATTATAGGCTTGTTTTGACTTCATTTGTTAAGAAGCACTAAAACAGCACTTCTGTTCATGAAAAGTCAAGAACTAAGCAAATTGTGCTTTTGAGCTCTAATATGACTTTTGTGTCCAAGAGTAGAAACACACAGAAAAAGCTCAATTTGCTTTGAAACTGCATGAAAAAGCATTCTCTCGCTGAGAAACAACCTTTAAAGCACTTCTAGGCTTGTTTTGACTTCATTTGCTAGGAAGCACTAAAACAGCACTTCTGTTCATGAAAAGTCAAGAACTAAGCAAATTGTGCTTTTGAGCTCTAATATGACTTTTTGTGTCCAAGATTAGAAACACAGAGAAAAAGCTCATTTTGCTTTGAAACTGCATGAAAAAGCATTCTCTCGCTGAGAAACAACCTTTAAAGCACTTCTAGGCTTGTTTTGACTTCATTTGCTAAGAAGCAATAAAACAGCATTTCTGTTCATGAAAAGTCAAGAACTAAGCAAATTGTGCTTTTGAGCTCTAATATGACTTTCTGTGTCCAAGAGTAGAAACACACAGAAAAAGCTCAATTTGCTTTGAAACTGCATGGAAAAGCTTTCTCTCACTGAGAAACAACCTTTAAAGCACTTCTAGGCTTGTTTTGAGTTCATTTTCTAAGATGCACTAAAACAGCATTTCTGATCATGAAAAGTCAAGAACTAAGCAAATTGTGCTTTTGAGCTCTAATATGACTTTTGTGTCCAAGATTAGAAACACATGATTTGTCTCATTCTGTTTTGAAACTGCATGAAAAGCATTCTCTGCTGAAACAATCTTGTGCTAATTTCAGGCTTGTTTTAATCTCTCTCATTTGCTAAGAAGCATCAAAACAGCACTCTGTTCATGAAAGTCAAGAACTACAACTGTGCTTTGAGCTCTAATATGAGCTCCTTGTGTCCAAGATCAGAAACACACACTGAAATATGCTCATTCATTTTGAACCGCATGAAAAAGCATTTTCTCGCTGAGAAAAACAACTTAAAGCACTTCCAGGCTTGTTTGACTTTATTTCCATACATACTAAAAACATGCACTTCTGTTCATGAAAAGTCAAGAACTAAGCAAACTGTAGCTTTTGAGCTCAATAAGACTTTGTGTCCAAGAACAAACACACTGAAAGGCTCATTCTGGTCTGAAACTGATTAAAAAGCATTCTCTCATTAGAAATTAAACTCAAATCATCAGGCTTGGTTTTGACTCATTTGCTAAGAAGCAATAAACAGCATTTCTGTTCATGAAAAGTCAAGAACTAAGCAACTTGTGCTTTACTCAATATGACCTTTTTAAGCCAAAGAATGGAAACACACTGAAAAGGCTCATTCTGGTTTAAACTGCATGAAACATTCTCTGGGCTATATCAACCTTAAATCACTTAGGCTTGTTTGACTTATCAGCAGAAGCAAATAAAACAGCATTTCTGTCTCAGTGAAAAGCCAAGAACTAAGTTAACTTGTGCTTTTTGAGCTCTAACATGATTTTCAGTCAGCACAAAACACATCAAAAAGGCCTCTGTCTACTTTGAACTGCATGAAAAAGCATTCTCATTGAGAAACAACCTTAAAGCACTTTAGGCTTGTTTGAGTTCATTTTCTAAGATGCACTAAAATACATTTGATCATGAAAAGTCAAAACTAAGTAAAATTGTGCTTTTTGAGCTCTAATATGACTTTTGTGTCCAAGAGTAGAAACACACAGAAAAAGCCAATTTGTTTTGAATCCATGAAAAGCTTTCTCGCTGAGAAACAACTTTAAAACACTTAGACTGTTTTGCACTTTAAGATAACAAACACATTTGATCATGAAAGTCAAGAACTACAAATTGTGCTTTTGAGGCCTAATAGATACTTTAAAGTTCAAGAGTAGAAACACACAGAAAAAGTCACACTGCAGTTTTCAGAAACTGCATGGAAAGCTCTCGCTGAGAACAACCTATGCAAAGCACTTCAGGCTTGTTTTTGAGTCTATTTTCTAAGAAGCACTAAAACAGCATTTCTGATTACAGTGTCAAGAATCTGGGCAACAGCTTTTTGAGCCTCCCACATGACTCTTTGTGTCCAAGAATAGAAATACACTGAAAGGCTCATTCTGCTTGAAACTGCATGAAAAAGCATTCTTCCTCACTGAGAAACAACCTTTGTGCTAATTTAGGCTTGTTAATTTCATTTGCTAAGAAGCACTGAAAACAATACTTCTGTTCATGAAAAGTCAAAACCACACACTGTGCTTTGAGTCTCCATTATGATTTTGAAATCAAGACTAGAAACACACTGAAAAGGCTCATTCTGCTTTGAAACTGCATGAAAAGCATTCTCTCGCTGAGAAACAACCTTAAAGCACTTAGTTTGTTTTGACTTCATTTGCTAAGAAGAATTAAACAGCACTTCTGTTCATGAAAAGTCAGAATCTAAGCAAATTGTGCTTTTGAGCTCTAATATGACTTTTGTGTCCAAGAATAGAAACACACTGAAGGCCTATTCTGCTTTGAACCTGCATGAAAAGCATTCTCTGCTGAGAAACAACCTTGTGCGCACTTTGTAGGTTTGTTTTGATTCTCATTTTGCTGGAAGCACTAAAACAGCACTTCTGTTCATGAAAGTCAAGAACTAAGCAAATTGTGCTTTTGAGCTCTAATATGACTTTTTGTGTCCAAGATTAGAAACACACTTTTGGTGAGCGTCTCCATTCTGCTTTGAAACTGCATGAAAAGCATCTCTCTCTGCTGAGAAACAACCTTTAAAGCACTTCTAGGCTTGTTTTGGATTTCAAAGACGCTAAGCAGCACTAAAACAGCACTTCGTTCATGAAAAGTCAAGAACTAAGCAAATTGTGTGAGCTCTAATATGACTTTTTGTGTCCAAGATTAGAAACACAGAGAAAAAGCTCTGTTTGCTTTGAAACTGCATGGAAAAGCATTCTCTCGCTGAGAAACAACCTTTAAAGCACTTCTAGGCTTGTTTTGACTTCATTTGCTAAGAAGCACTAAAACAGCACTTCTGTTCATGAAAAGTCAAGAACTAAGCAAATTGTGCTTTTTGAGCTCTAATATGACTTTTTGTGTCAAAGAATAGAAACACACTGAAAAGGCTCATTCTGCTTTGAAACTGCATTAAAAAGCATTCTCTCGCTGAGAAACAACCTTTAAATCACTTCTAGGCTTGTTTTGACTTCATTTGCTAAGAAGCAATAAAACAGCATTTCTGTTCATGAAAAGTCAAGAACTAAGCAAATTGTGCTTTTTGAGCTCTAATAAGACTTTTTGTGTCCAAGATTAAAATAACACTGAAAAGGCTCATTCTGCATTGAAACTGCATGAAAAAGCATTCTCTCGCTGAGAAACAACCTTTAAAGCACTTCTAGGCTTGTTTTGACTTCATTTGCTAAGAAGCAATAAAACAGCATTTCTGTTCATGAAAAGTATAGGAACTAAGCAAATTGTGCTTTTTGAGCTCTAATATGACTTTCTGTGTCCAAGAGTAGAAACACACAGAAAAAGCTCAATTTGCTTTGAAACTGCATGGAAAAGCTTTCTCTCACTGAGAAACAACCTTTAAAGCACTTCTAGGCTTGTTTTGAGTTCATTTTCTAAGATGCACTAAAACAGCATTTCTGATCATGAAAAGTCAAAAACTAAGCAAGTTGTGCTTTTTGAGCTCAAATATGACTTTTTGTGTCCAAGATTAGAAACACAATGAAAAGGCTCATTCTGCTTTGATACTGTATGAAAAAGCATTCTCTAGCTGAGAAACAACCTTTAAAGCACTTCTAGGCTTGTTTTGACTTCATTTGCTAAGAAGCACTAAAACAGTATTTCTGTTCATGAAAAGTCAAGAACTAAGTAAATTGTGCTTTTTAAGCTCTAATATGACTTTTTGTGTCCAAGAGTAGAAACACACAGAAAAAGCTCAATTTGCTTTGAAACTGCATGAAAAAGCTTTCTCTCGCTGAGAAACAACCTTTAAAACACTTCTAGACTTGTTTTTAGTTCATTTTCTAAGATGCACTAAAACAGCATTTCTGATCATGAAAAGTCAAGAACTAAGCAAATTGTGCTTTTTGAGCTCTAATATGACTTTTTGTGTCCAAGAGTAGAAACACACAGAAAAACTCAATTTGCTTTGAAACTGCATGAAAAAGCTTTCTCTCGCTGAGAAACAACCTATAAAGCACTTCTAGGCTTGTTTTGAGTTCATTTTCTAAGAAGCACTAAAACAGCATTTCTGATCATGAAAAGTCAAGAACTAAGCAAATTGTGCTTTTTGAGCTCTAATATGACTTTTTGTGTCCAAGAATAGAAACACACTGAAAAGGCTCATTCTGCTTTGAAACTGCATGAAAAAGCATTCTCTCGCTGAGAAACAACCTTTAAAGCACTTCTAGGCTTGTTTTGACTTCATTTGCTAAGAAGCACTAAAACAACATTTCTGTTCATGAAAAGTCAAAAACTAAGCAAATTGTGCTTTTTGAGCTCTAATATGACTTTTTGTGTCCAAGACTAGAAACACACTGAAAAGGCTCATTTTGCTTTGAAACTGCATGAAAAAGCATTCTCTCACTGAGAAACAACCTTTAAAGCACTTCTAGGCTTGTTTTGACTTCATTTGCTAAGAAGCACTAAAACAGCACTTCTGTTCATGAAAAGTCAAGAACTAAGCAAATTGTGCTTTTTGAGCTCTAATATGACTTTTTGTGTCCAAGGCTAGAAACACACTGAAAAGGCTTATTTTGCTTTAAAACTGCATGAAAAAGCATTCTCTCGCTGAGAAACAACCTTTAAAGCACTTCAAGGCTTGTTTTGACTTCATTTGCTAAGAAGCACTAAAACAGCATTTCTGTTCATGAAAAGTCAAGAACTAAGCAAATTGTGCTTTTTGAGCTCTAATATGACTTTTTGTGTCCAAGAGTAGAAACACACTGAAAAGGCTCATTCTGCTTTGAAACTGCATGAAAAAGCATTCTCTCGCTGAGAAACAACCTTTAAAGCACTTCTAGGCTTGTTTTGACTTCATTTGCTAAGAAGCACTAAAACAACATTTCTGTTCATGAAAAGTCAAGAACTAAGCAAATTGTGCTTTTTGAGCTCTAATATGACTTTTTGTGTCCAAGAGTAGAAACACACAGAAAAAGCTCAATTTGCTTTGAAACTGCATGAAAAAGCATTCTCTCGCTGAGAAACAACCTTTAAAACACTTCTAGACTTGGTTTTAGTTCATTTTCTAAGATGCACTAAAACAGCATTTCTGATCATGAAAAGTCAAGAACTAAGCAAATTGTGCTTTTTGAGCTCTAATATGACTTTTTGTGTCCAAGAGTAGAAACACACAGAAAAAGCTCAATTTGCTTTGAAACTGCATGAAAAAGCTTTCTCTCGCTGAGAAACAACCTATAAAGCACTTCTAGGCTTGTTTTGAGTTCATTTTCTAAGAAGCACTAAAACATCATTTTTGATCATGAAAAGTCAAGAACTAAGCAAATTGTGCTTTTTGAGCTCTAATATGACTTTTTGTGTCCAAGAATAGAAACACACTGAAAAGGCTCATTCTGCTTTGAAACTGCATGAAAAAGCATTCTCTCGCTGAGAAACAACCTTTAAAGCACTTCTAGGCTTGTTTTGACTTCATTTGCTAAGAAGCACTAAAACAACATTTCTGTTCATGAAAAGTCAAGAACTAAGCAAATTGTGCTTTTTGAGCTCTAATATGACTTTTTGTGTCCAAGAGTAGAAACACACAGAAAAAGCTCAATTTGCTTTGAAACTGCATGGAAAAGCTTTCTCTCACTGAGAAACAACCTTTAAAGCACTTCTAGGTCCTTTTTTGAGTTCATTTTCTAAGATGCACTAAAACAGCATTTCTGATCATGAAAAGTCAAGAACTAAGCAAATTGTGCTTTTTGAGCTCTAATATGACTTTTTGTGTCCAAGATTAAAAACACACTGAAAAGGCTCATTCTGCTTTGAAACTGCATGAAAAAGCATTCTCTCACTGAGAAACAACCTTTAAAGCACTTCTAGGCTTGTTTTGACTTCATTTGCTAAGAAGCACTAAAACAGCACTTCTGTTCATGAAAAGTCAAGAACTAAGCAAATTGTGCTTTTTGAGCTCTAATATGACTTTTTGTGTCCAAGATTAGAAACACACTGAAAAGGCTCATTCTGCTTTGAAACTGCATGAAAAAGCATTCTCTCGCTGAGAAACAACCTTTAAATCACTTCTAGGCTTGTTTTGACTTCATTTGCTAAGAAGCAATAAAACAGCATTTCTGTTCATGAAAAGTCAAAAACTAAGCAAATTGTGCTTTTGAGCTCTAATATGACTTTCTGTGTCCAAGAGTAGAAACACACAGAAAAACCTCAATTTGCTTTGAAACTGCATGGAAAAGCTTTCTCTCACTGAGAAACAACCTTTAAAACACTTCTAGACTTGTTTTTAGTTCATTTTCTAAGATGCACTAAAACAGCATTTCTGATCATGAAAAGTCAAGAACTAAGCAAATTGTGCTTTTTGAGCTCTAATATGACTTTTTGTGTCCAAGAGTAGAAACACACAGAAAAAGCTCAATTTGCTTTGAAACTGCATGAAAAAGCTTTCTCTCGCTGAGAAACAACCTATAAAGCACTTCTAGGCTTGTTTTGAGTTCATTTTCTAAGAAGCACTAAAACAGCATTTCTGATCATGAAAAGTCAAGAACTAAGCAAATTGTGCTTTTTGAGCTCTAATATGACTTTTTGTGTCCAAGAATAGAAACACACTGAAAAGGCTCATTCTGCTTTGAAACTGCATGAAAAAGCATTCTCTCGCTGAGAAACAACCTTTAAAGCACTTCTAGGCTTGTTTTGACTTCATTTGCTAAGAAGCACTAAAACAACATTTCTGTTCATGAAAAGTCAAAAACTAAGCAAATTGTGCTTTTTGAGCTCTAATATGACTTTTTGTGTCCAAGACAAGAAACACACTGAAAAGGCTCATTCTGCTTTGAAACTGCATGAAAAAGCATTCTCTCGCTGAGAAACAACCTTTAAAGCACTTCTAGGCTTGTTTTGACTTCATTTGCTAAGAAGCACTGAAACAGCACTTCTGTTCATGAAAAGTCAAGAACTAAGCAAATTGTGCTTTTTGAGCTCTAATATGACTTTTTGTGTCCAAGGCTAGAAACACACTGAAAAGGCTTATTTTGCTTTAAAACTGCATGAAAAAGCATTCTCTCGCTGAGAAACAACCTTTAAAGCACTTCAAGGCTTGTTTTGACTTCATTTGCTAAGAAGCACTAAAACAGTATTTCTGTTCATGAAAAGTCAAGAACTAAGCAAATTGTGCTTTTTGAGCTCTAATATGACTTTTTGTGTCCAAGACTAGAAACACACTGAAAAGGCTCATTCTGCTTTGAAACTGCATGAAAAAGCATTCTCTCGCTGAGAAACAACCTTTAAAGCACTTCTAGGCTTGTTTTGACTTCATTTGCTAAGAAGCACTAAAACAACATTTCTGTTCATGAAAAGTCAAAAACTAAGCAAATTGTGCTTTTTGAGCTCTAATATGACTTTTTGTGTCCAAGACTAGAAACACACTGAAAAGGCTCATTCTGCTTTGAAACTGCATGAAAAAGCATTCTCTCACTGAGAAACAACCTTTAAAGCACTTCTAGGCTTGTTTTGAGTTCATTTGCTAAGAAGCACTAAAACAGCAATTCTGACCATGAAAAGTCAAGAACTAAGCAAATTGTGCTTTTTGAGCTCTAATATGACTTTTTGTGTCCAAGATTAGAAACACACTGAAAAGGCTCATTCTGCTTTGAAACTGCATGAAAAAGCATTCTCTCGCTGAGAAACAACCTTTAAAGCACTTCTAGGCTTGTTTTGACTTCATTTGCTAAGAAGCACTAAAACAGCACTTCTGTTCATGAAAAGTCAAGAACTAAGCAAATTGTGATTTTTGAGCTCTACTATGACTTTTTGAGTCCAAAAGTAGAAACTCACAGAAAAAGCTCAATTTGCTTTGAAACTGCATGAAAAAGCTTTCTCTCGCTGAGAAACAACCTTTAAAGCACTTCTAGGCTTGTTTTGAGTTCATTTTCTAAGATGCACTAAAACAGCAATTCTGATCATGAAAAGTCAAGAACTAAGCAAATTGTGCTTTTTGAGCTCTAATATGACTTTTTGTGTCCAAGAGTAGAAACACACAGAAAAAGCTCAATTTGCTTTGAAACTGCATGAAAAAGCATTCTCTCGCTGAGAAACAACCTTTAAAGCACTTCTAGGCTTGTTTTGACTTCATTTGCTAAGAAGCACTAAAACAGCATTTCTGTTCATGAAAATTCAAGAACTAAGCAAATTGTGCTTTTTGAGCTCTAATATGACTTTTTGTGTCCAAGACTAGAAACACACTGAAAAGGCTCATTCTGCTTTGAAACTGCATGAAAAAGCTTTCTCTCGATGAGAAACAACCTTTAAAGCACTTCTAGGCTTGTTTTGACTTCATTTGCTAAGAAGCACTAAAACAGCATTTCTGTTCATGAAAAGTCAGGAACTAAGCAAATTGTGCTTTTTGAGCTCTAATATGACTTTTTGAGTCCAAGAGTAGAAACTCACAGAAAAAGCTCAATTTGCTTTGAAACTGCATGAAAAAGCATTCTCTCGCTGAGAAACAACCTTTAAAGCACTTCTAGGCTTGTTTTGACTTCATTTGCTAAGAAGCACTAAAACAGCATTTCTGTTCATGAAAATCAAGAACTAAGCAAATTGTGCTTTTTGAGCTCTAATATGACTTTTTGTGTCCAAGACTAGAAACACACTGAAAAGGCTCATTCTGCTTTGAAACTGCATGAAAAAGCTTTCTCTCGATGAGAAACAACCTTTAAAGCACTTCTAGGCTTGTTTTGACTTCATTTGCTAAGAAGCACTAAAACAGTATTTCTGTTCATGAAAAGTCAAGAACTAAGCAAATTGTGCTTTTGAGCTCTAATATGACTTTTTGAGTCCAAGAGTAGAAACTCACAGAAAAAGCTCAATTTGCTTTGAAACTGCATGAAAAAGCTTTCTCTCGCTGAGAAACAACCTTTAAAGCACTTCTAGGTCCTTTTTTGAGTTCATTTTCTAAGATGCACTAAAACAGCATTTCTGATCATGAAAAGTCAAGAACTAAGCAAATTGTGCTTTTTGAGCTCTAATATGACTTTTTGTGTCCAAGAGTAGAAACACACAGAAAAAGCTCAATTTGCTTTGAAACTGCTTGAAAAAGCTTTCTCTCGCTGAGAAACAACCTTTAAAGCACTTCTAGGCTTGTTTTGACTTCATTTTCTAGGAGGCACTAAAACAGCATTTCTGTTCATGAAAAGTCAAGAACTAAGCAAATTGTGCTTTTTGAGCTCTAATATGACTTTTTGTGTCCAAGACTAGAAACACACTGAAAAGGCTCATTCTGCTTTGAAACTGCATGAAAAAGCATTCTCTCGCTGAGAAACAACCTTTAAAGGACTTCATGGCTTGTTTTGACTTCATTTGCTAAGAAGCACTAAAACCGCACTTCTGTTCATGAAAAGTCAAGAACTAAGCAAATTGTGCTTTTTGAGCTCTAATATGACTTTTTGTGTCCAAGAGTAGAAACACACTGAAAAGGATCATTCTGCTTGGAAACTGCATGAAAAAGCATTCTCTCGCTGAGAAACAACCTTTAAAGCACTTCTAGGCTTGTTTTGACTTCATTTGCTAAGAAGCACTAAAACAACATTTCTGTTCATGAAAAGTCAAGAACTAAGCAAATTGTGCTTTTTGAGCTCTAATATGACTTTTTGTGTCCAAGAGTAGAAACATACAGAAAAAGCTCAATTTGCTTTGAAACTGCATGAAAAAGCATTCTCTCGCTGAGAAAAAACCTTTAAAGCACTTCTAGGCTTGTTTTGACTTCATTTGCTAAGAAGCACTAAAACAGCATTTCTGATCATGAAAAGTCAAGAACTAAGCAAATTGTGCTTTTTGAGCTCTAATATGACTTTTTGTGTCCAAGAGTAGAAACACACTGAAAAGGCTCATTCTGCTTTGAAACTGCATGAAAAAGCGTTCTCTCGCTGAGAAACAACCTTTAAAGCACTTCTAGGCTTGTTTTGACTTCATTTGCTAAGAAGCACTAAAACAGTATTTCTGTTCATGAAAAGTCAAGAACTAAGCAAATTGTGCTTTTTGAGCTCTAATATGACTTTTTGTGTCCAAGACTAGAAACACACTGAAAAGGCTCATTATGCTTTGAAACTGCATGAAAAAGCTTTCTCTCGATGAGAAACAACCTTTAAAGCACTTCTAGGCTTGTTTTGACTTCATTTGCTAAGAAGCACTAAAACAGTATTTCTGTTCATGAAAAGTCAAGAACTAAGCAAATTGTGCTTTTTGAGCTCTAATATGACTTTTTGTGTCCAAGAGTAGAAACACACAGAAAAAGCTCAGTTTGCTTTGAAACTGCTTGAAAAAGCATTCTCTCGCTGAGAAACAACCTTTAAAGCACTTCTAGGCTTGTTTTGACTTCATTTTCTAGGAGGCACTAAAACAGCATTTCTGATCATGAAAAGTCAAGAACTAAGCAAATTGTGCTTTTTGAGCTCTAATATGACTTTTTGTGTCCAAGACTAGAAACACGCTGAAAAGGCTCATTCTGCTTTGAAACTGCATGAAAAAGCGTTCTCTCGATGAGAAACAACCTTTAAAGCACTTCTAGGCTTGTTTTGACTTGATTTGCTAAGAAGCACTAAAACAGCACTTCTGTTCATGAAAAGTCAAGAACTAAGTAAATTGTGCTTTTTGAGCTCTAATATGACTTTTTGTGTCCAAAACTAGAAACACACAGAAAAAGCTCAATTTGCTTTGAAACTGCATGAAAAAGCTTTCTCTCGCTGAGAAACAACCTTTAAAGCACTTCTAGGCTTGTTTTGACTTCATTTGCTAAGAAGCACTAAAACAGCACTTCTGTTCATGAAAAGTCAAGAACTAAGCAAATTGTGCTTTTTGAGCTCTAATATGACTTTTTGTGTCAAAGAATAGAAACACACTGAAAAGGCTCATTCTGCTTTGAAACTGCATGAAAAAGCATTCTCTCGCTGAGAAACAACCTTTAAAGCACTTCTAGGGTTGTTTTGACTTCATTCGCTAAGAAGCACTAAAACAGTATTTCTGTTCATGAAAAGTCAAGAACTAAGCAAATTGTGCTTTTTGAGCTCTAATATGACTTTTTGTGTCCAAGAGTAGAAACACACAGAAAAAGCTCAGTTTGCTTTGAAACTGCTTGAAAAAGCATTCTCTCGCTGAGAAACAACCTTTAAAGCACTTCTAGGCTTGTTTTGACTTCATTTGCTAAGAAGCACTAAAACAGCACTTCTGTTCATGAAAAGTCAAGAACTAAGCAAATTGTGCTTTTTGAGCTCTAATATGACTTTTTGTGTCCAAGACTAGAAACACACTGAAAAGGCTCATTCTGCTTTGAAACTGCATGAAAAAGCATTCTCTCGCTGAGAAACAACCTTTAAAGCACTTCTAGGCTTGTTTTGACTTCATTTGCTAAGAAGCACTAAAACAGCACTTCTGTTCATGAAAAGTCAAGAACTAAGCAAATTGTGCTTTTTGAGCTCTAATATGACTTTTTGTGTCCAAAACTAGAAACACACAGAAAAAGTTCAATTTGCTTTGAAACTGCATGAAAAAGCTTTCTCTCGCTGAGAAACAACCTTTAAAGCACTTCTAGGCTTGTTTTGACTTCATTTGCTAAGAAGCACTAAAACAGCACTTCTGTTCATGAAAAGTCAAGAACTAAGCAAATTGTGCTTTTTGAGCTCTAATATGACTTTTTGTGTCCAAGAGTAGAAACACACAGAAAAAGCTCAATTTGCTTTGAAACTGCATGAAAAAGCATTCTCTCGCTGAGAAACAACCTTTAAAGCACTTCTAGGCTTGTTTTGACTTCATTTGCTAAGAAGCACTAAAACAGCATTTCTGTTCATGAAAAGTCAAGAACTAAGCAAATTGTGCTTTTTGAGCTCTAATATGACTTTTTGTGTCCAAGACTAGAAACACACTGAAAAGGCTCATTCTGCTTTGAAACTGCATGAAAAAGCTTTCTCTCGATGAGAAACAACCTTTAAAGCACTTCTAGGCTTGTTTTGACTTCATTTGCTAAGAAGCACTAAAACAGTATTTCTGTTCATGAAAAGTCAAGAACTAAGCAAATTGTGATTTTTGAGCTCTAATATGACTTTTTGAGTCCAAGAGTAGAAACTCACAGAAAAAGCTCAATTTGCTTTGAAACTGCATGGAAAAGCTTTCTCTCGCTGAGAAACAACCTTTAAAGCACTTCTAGGTCCTTTTTTGAGTTCATTTTCTAAGATGCACTAAAACAGCATTTCTGATCATGAAAAGTCAAGAACTAAGCAAATTGTGCTTTTTGAGCTCTAATATGACTTTTTGTGTCCAAGATTAGAAACACACTGAAAAGGCTCATTCTGCTTTGAAACTGCATGAAAAAGCATTCTCTCGCTGAGAAACAACCTTTAAAGCACTTCTAGGCTTGTTTTGACTTCATTTGCTAAGAAGCACTAAAACAGCACTTCTGTTCATGAAAAGTCAAGAACTAAGCAAATTGTGCTTTTTGAGCTCTAATATGACTTTTTGTGTCAAAGAATAGAAACACACTGAAAAGGCTCATTCTGCTTTGAAACTGCATGAAAAAGCATTCTCTCGATGAGAAACAACCTTTAAATCACTTCTAGGCTTGTTTTGACTTCATTTGCTAAGAAGCAATAAAACAGCATTTCTGTTCATGAAAAGTCAAGAACTAAGCAAGATGTGCTTTTTGAGCTCTAATATGACTTTCTGTGTCCAAGAGTAGAAACACACAGAAAAACCTCAATTTGCTTTGAAACTGCATGGAAAAGCTTTCTCTCACTGAGAAACAACCTTTAAAGCACTTCTAGGCTTGTTTTGACTTCATTTGCTAAGAAGCACTAAAACAGCACTTCTGTTCATGAAAAGTCAAGAACTAAGCAAATTGTGCTTTTTGAGCTCTAATATGACTTTTTGTGTCCAAGATTAGAAACACACTGAAAAGGCTCATTCTGCTTTGAAACTGCATGAAAAAGCATTCTCTCGCTGAGAAACAACCTTTAAAGCACTTCTAGGCTTGTTTTGACTTCATTTGCTAAGAAGCACTAAAACAGCACTTCTGTTCATGAAAAGTCAAGAACTAAGCAAATTGTGCTTTTTGAGCTCTAATATGACTTTTTGTGTCCAAGACTAGAAACACACTGAAAAGGCTCATTCTGCTTTGAAACTGCATGAAAAAGCATTTTCTCGCTGAGAAACAACCTTTAAAGCACTTCCAGGCTTGTTTTGACTTCATTTGCTAAGAAGCACTAAAACAGCACTTCTGTTCATGAAAAGTCAAGAACTAAGCAAATTGTGCTTTTTGAGCTCTAATAAGACTTTTTGTGTCCAAGAGTAGAAACACACAGAAAAAGCTCAATTTGCTTTGAAACTGCATGGAAAAGCTTTCTCTCACTGAGAAACAACCTTTAAAGCACTTCTAGGCTTGTTTTGAGTTCATTTTCTAAGATGCACTAAAACAGCATTTCTGTTCATGAAAGGTCAAGAACTAAGCAAATTGTGCTTTTTGAGCTCTAATATGACTTTTTGTGTCCAAGAGTAGAAAGACACAGAAAAAGCTCAATTTGCTTTGAAACTGCATGGAAAAGCATTCTCTCGCTGAGCAACAACCTTTTAAAACACTTCTAGGCTTGTTTTGACTTCATTTTCTAAGATGCACTAAAACATCATTTCTGATCATGAAAAGTCAAGAACTAAGCAAATTGTGCTTTTTGAGCTCTAATATGACTTTTTGTGTCCAAGATTAGAAACACACTGAAAAGGCTCATTCTGCTTTGAAACTGCATGAAAAAGCATTCTCTCGCTTATAAACAACCTTTAAAGCACTTCTAGGCTTGATTTGACTTCATTTGCTAAGAAGCACTAAAACAGCATTTCTGATCATGAAAAGTCAAGAACTAAGCAAATTGTGCTTTTTGAGCTCTAATATGACTTTTTGTGTCAAAGAATAGAAACACACTGAAAAGGCTCATTCTGCTTTGAAACTGCATGAAAAAGCATTCTCTCGCTGAGAAACAACCTTTAAATCACTTCTAGGCTTGTTTTGACTTCATTTGCTAAGAAGCAATAAAACAGCATTTCTGTTCATGAAAAGTCAAGAACTAAGCAAATTGTGCTTTTTGAGCTCTAATATGACTTTCTGTGTCCAAGAGTAGAAACACACAGAAAAAGCTCAATTTGCTTTGAAACTGCATGGAAAAGCTTTCTCTCACTGAGAAACAACCTTTAAAGCACTTCTAGGCTTGTTTTGAGTTCATTTTCTAAGATGCACTAAAACAGCATTTCTAATCATGAAAAGTCAAGAACTAAGCAAATTGTGCTTTTTGAGCTCTAATATGACTTTTTGTGTCGAAGATTAGAAACACACTGAAAAGGCTCATTCTGCTTTGAAACTGCATGAAAAAGCATTCTCTCGCTAAGAAACAACCTTTAAAGCACTTCTAGGCTTGTTTTGACTTCATTTGCTAAGAAGCACTAAAACAGCACTTCTGTTCATGAAAAGTCAAGAACTAAGCAAGATGTGCTTTTTGAGCTCTAATATGACTTTCTGTGTCCAAGAGTAGAAACACACAGAAAAAACTCAATTTGCTTTGAAACTGCATGGAAAAGCTTTCTCTCGCTGAGAAACAACCTTTAAAGCACTTCTAGGTCCTTTTTTGAGTTCATTTTCTAAGATGCACTAAAACAGCATTTCTGATCATGAAAAGTCAAGAACTAAGCAAATTGTGCTTTTTGAGCTCTAATATGACTTTTTGTGTCCAAGATTAGAAACACACTGAAAAGGCTCATTCTGCTTTGAAACTGCATGGAAAAGCTTTCTCTCACTGAGAAACAACCTTTAAAGCACTTCTAGGCTTGTTTTGAGTTCATTTTCTAAGATGCACTAAAACAGCATTTCTGATCATGATAAGTCAAAAACTAAGCAAGTTGTGCTTTTTGAGCTCTAATATGACTTTTTGTGTCCAAGATTAGAAACACACTGAAAAGGCTCATTCTGCTTTGAAACTGCATGAAAAAGCATTCTCTCGCTGAGAAACAACCTTTAAAGCACTTCTAGGCTTGTTTTGACTTCATTTGCTAAGAAGCACTAAAACAGTATTTCTGTTCATGAAAAGTCAAGAACTAAGTAAATTGTGCTTTTTGAGCTCTAATATGACTTTTTGTGTCCAAGAGTAGAAACACACAGAAAAAGCTCAATTTGCTTTGAAACTGCATGAAAAAGCTTTCTCTCGCTGAGAAACAACCTTTAAAGCACTTCTAGACTTGTGTTTAGTTCATTTTCTAAGATGCACTAAAACAGCATTTCTGATCATGAAAAGTCAAGAACTAAGCAAATTGTGCTTTTTGAGCTCTAATATGACTTTTTGTGTCCAAGAGTAGAAACACACAGAAAAAGCTCAATTTGCTTTGAAACTGCATGAAAAAGCTTTCTATCGCTGAGAAACAACCTATAAAGCACTTCTAGGCTTGTTTTGAGTTCATTTTCTAAGATGCACTAAAACAGCATTTCTGATCATGAAAAGTCAAGAACTAAGCAAATTGTGCTTTTTGAGCTCTAATATGACTTTTTGTGTCCAAGAGTAGAAACACACAGAAAAAGCTCAATTTGCTTTGAAACTGCATGAAAAAGCTTTCTCTCTCTGAGAAACAACCTTTAAAGCACTTCTAGGCTTGTTTTGAGTTCATTTTCTAAGATGCACTAAAACAGCATTTCTGATCATGAAAAGTCAAGAACTAAGCAAATTGTGCTTTTTGAGCTCTAATATGACTTTTTGTGTCCAAGATTAGAAACACACTGAAAAGGCTCATTCTGCTTTGAAACTGCATGAAAAAGCATTCTCTCGCTGAGAAACAACCTTTTAAAGCACTTCTAGGCTTGTTTTAACTTCATTTGCTAAGAAGCACTAAAACAGCATTTCTGTTCATGAAAAGTCAAGAAGTAAGCAAATTGTGCTTTTTGAGCTCTAATATGACTTTTTGTGTCCAAGACTAGAAATACACTGAAAAGGCTCATTCTGCTTTGAAACTGCATGCAAAAAGCATTCTCTCGCTGAGAAACAACCTTTAAAGCACTTCTATGCTTGTATTGACTTCATTTGCTAAGAAGCACTAAAACAGCACTTCTGTTCATGAAAAGTCAAGAACTAAGCAAATTGTGCTTTTTGAGCTCTAATATGACTTTTTGTGTCCAAGACTAGAAACACACTGAAAAAGCTCAATTTGCTTTGAAACTGCATGAAAAAGCTTTCTCTCGCTGAGAAACAACCTTTAAAGCACTTCTACGCTTGTTTTGACTTTATATGCTAAGAAGCACTAAAACAGCACTTCTGTTCATGAAAAGTCAAGAACTAAGCAAATTGTGCTTTTGAGCTCTAATATGACTTTTTGTGTCCAAGACTAGAAACACACTGAAAAGGCTCATTCTGCTTTAAAACTGCATGAAAAAGCATTTTCTCGCTGAGAAACAACCTTTAAAGCACTTCTAGGCTTGTTTTGAGTTCATTTTCTAAGAAGCACTAAAACAGCATTTCTGATCATGAAAAGTCAAGAACTAAGCAAATTGTGCTTTTGAGCTCTAATATGACTTTTTGTGTCCAAGAATAGAAACACACTGAAAAGGCTCATTCTGCTTTGAAACTGCATGAAAAAGCATTCTCTCGCTGAGAAACAACCTTTAAAGCACTTCTAGGCTTGTTTTGACTTCATTTGCTAAGAAGCACTAAAACAGTATTTCTGTTCATGAAAAGTCAAGAACTAAGTAAATTGTGCTTTTTGAGCTCTAATATGACTTTTTGTGTCCAAGAGTAGAAACACACAGAAAAAGCTCAATTTGCTTTGAAACTGCATGAAAAAGCTTTCTCTTGCTGAGAAACAACCTTTAAAGCACTTCTAGACTTGTTTTTAGTTCATTTTCTAAGATGCACTAAAACAGCATTTCTGATCATGAAAAGTCAAGAACTAAGCAAATTGTGCTTTTTGAGCTCTAATATGACTTTTTGTGTCCAAGAGTAGAAACACACTGAAAAGGCTCATTCTGCTTTGAAACTGCATGAAAAAGCATTCTCTCGCTGAGAAACAACCTTTAAAGCACTTCTAGGCTTGTTTTGACTTCATTTGCTAAGAAGCACTAAAACAACATTTCTGTTCATGAAAAGTCAAAAACTAAGCAAATTGTGCTTTTTGAGCTCTAATATGACTTTTTGTGTCCAAGACTAGAAACACACTGAAAAGGCTCATTCTGCTTTGAAACTGCATGAAAAAGCATTCTCTCACTGAGAAACAACCTTTAAAGCACTTCTAGGCTTGTTTTGACTTCATTTGCTAAGAAGCACTAAAACAGCACTTCTGTTCATGAAAAGTCAAGAACTAAGCAAATTGTGCTTTTTGAGCTCTAATATGACTTTTTGTGTCCAAGAGTAGAAACACACTGAAAAGGCTCATTCTGCTTTAAAACTGCATGAAAAAGCATTCTCTCGATGAGAAACAACCTTTAAAGCACTTCTAGGCTTGTTTTGAGTTCATTTTCTAAGATGCACTAAAACAGCATTTCTGATCATGAAAAGTCAAGAACTAAGCAAATTGTGCTTTTTGAGCTCTAATATGACTTTTTGTGTCCAAGAGTAGAAACACACAGAAAAAGCTCAATTTGCTTTGAAACTGCATGAAAAAGCTTTCTCTCGCTGAGAAACAACCTTTAAAGCACTTCTAGGCTTGTTTTGAGTTCATTTTCTAAGATGCACTAAAACAGCATTTCTGATCATGAAAAGTCAAGAACTAAGCAAATTGTGCTTTTTGAGCTCTAATATGACTTTTTGTGTCCAAGATTAGAAACACACTGAAAAGGCTCATTCTGCTTTGAAACTGCTGCATGAAAAAGCATTCTCTCGCTGAGAAACAACCTTTAAAGCACTTCTAGGCTTGTTTTAACTTCAATTGCTAAGAAGCACTAAAACAGCATTTCTGTTCATGAAAAGTCAAGAAGTAAGCAAATTGTGCTTTTTGAGCTCTAATATGACTTTTTGTGTCCAAGACTAGAAACACACTGAAAAGGCTCATTCTGCTTTGAAACTGCATGAAAAAGCATTCTCTCGCTGAGAAACAACCTTTAAAGCACTTCTAGGCTTGTTTTGAGTTCATTTGCTAAGAAGCACTAAAACAGCACTTCTGTTCATGAAAAGTCAAGAACTAAGCAAATTGTGCTTTTTGAGCTCTAATATGACTTTTTGTGTCCAAGACTAGAAATACACTGAAAAGGCTCATTCTGCTTTGAAACTGCATGGAAAAGCTTTCTCTCACTGAGAAACAACCTTTAAAGCACTTCTAGGCTTGTTTTGAGTTCATTTTCTAAGATGCACTAAAACAGCATTTCTGATCATGATAAGTCAAAAACTAAGCAAGTTGTGCTTTTTGAGCTCTAATATGACTTTTTGTGTCCAAGATTAGAAACACACTGAAAAGGCTCATTCTGCTTTGAAACTGCATGAAAAAGCATTCTCTCGCTGAGAAACAACCTTTAAAGCACTTCTAGGCTTGTTTTGACTTCATTTGCTAAGAAGCACTAAAACAGTATTTCTGTTCATGAAAAGTCAAGAACTAAGTAAATTGTGCTTTTTGAGCTCTAATATGACTTTTTGTGTCCAAGAGTAGAAACACACAGAAAAAGCTCAATTTGCTTTGAAACTGCATGAAAAAGCTTTCTCTCGCTGGGAAACAACCTTTAAAGCACTTCTAGACTTGTGTTTAGTTCATTTTCTAAGATGCACTAAAACAGCATTTCTGATCATGAAAAGTCAAGAACTAAGCAAATTGTGCTTTTTGAGCTCTAATATGACTTTTTGTGTCCAAGAGTAGAAACACACAGAAAAAGCTCAATTTGCTTTGAAACTGCATGAAAAAGCTTTCTCTCGCTGAGAAACAACCTATAAAGCACTTCTAGGCTTGTTTTGAGTTCATTTTCTAAGATGCACTAAAACAGCATTTCTGATCATGAAAAGTCAAGAACTAAGCAAATTGTGCTTTTTGAGCTCTAATATGACTTTTTGTGTCCAAGAGTAGAAACACACAGAAAAAGCTCAATTTGCTTTGAAACTGCATGAAAAAGCTTTCTCTCTCTGAGAAACAACCTTTAAAGCACTTCTAGGCTTGTTTTGAGTTCATTTTCTAAGATGCACTAAAACAGCATTTCTGATCATGAAAAGTCAAGAACTAAGCAAATTGTGCTTTTTGAGCTCTAATATGACTTTTTGTGTCCAAGATTAGAAACACACTGAAAAGGCTCATTCTGCTTTGAAACTGCATGAAAAAGCATTCTCTCGCTGAGAAACAACCTTTAAAGCACTTCTAGGCTTGTTTTAACTTCATTTGCTAAGAAGCACTAAAACAGCATTTCTGTTCATGAAAAGTCAAGAAGTAAGCAAATTGTGCTTTTTGAGCTCTAATATGACTTTTTGTGTCCAAGACTAGAAATACACTGAAAAGGCTCATTCTGCTTTGAAACTGCATGCAAAAGCATTCTCTCGCTGAGAAACAACCTTTAAAGCACTTCTATGCTTGTATTGAGGTCATTTGCTAAGAAGCACTAAAACAGCACTTCTGTTCATGAAAAGTCAAGAACTAAGCAAATTGTGCTTTTTGAGCTCTAATATGACTTTTTGTGTCCAAGACTAGAAACACACTGAAAAAGCTCAATTTGCTTTGAAACTGCATGAAAAAGCTTTCTCTCGCTGAGAAACAACCTTTAAAGCACTTCTACGCTTGTTTTGACTTTATATGCTAAGAAGCACTAAAACAGCACTTCTGTTCATGAAAAGTCAAGAACTAAGCAAATTGTGCTTTTTGAGCTCTAATATGACTTTTTGTGTCCAAGACTAGAAACACACTGAAAAGGCTCATTCTGCTTTAAAACTGCATGAAAAAGCATTTTCTCGCTGAGAAACAACCTTTAAAGCACTTCTAGGCTTGTTTTGAGTTCATTTTCTAAGAAGCACTAAAACAGCATTTCTGATCATGAAAAGTCAAGAACTAAGCAAATTGTGCTTTTTGAGCTCTAATATGACTTTTTGTGTCCAAGAATAGAAACACACTGAAAAGGCTCATTCTGCTTTGAAACTGCATGAAAAAGCATTCTCTCGCTGAGAAACAACCTTTAAAGCACTTCTAGGCTTGTTTTGACTTCATTTGCTAAGAAGCACTAAAACAGTATTTCTGTTCATGAAAAGTCAAGAACTAAGTAAATTGTGCTTTTTGAGCTCTAATATGACTTTTTGTGTCCAAGAGTAGAAACACACAGAAAAAGCTCAATTTGCTTTGAAACTGCATGAAAAAGCTTTCTCTTGCTGAGAAACAACCTTTAAAGCACTTCTAGACTTGTTTTTAGTTCATTTTCTAAGATGCACTAAAACAGCATTTCTGATCATGAAAAGTCAAGAACTAAGCAAATTGTGCTTTTTGAGCTCTAATATGACTTTTTGTGTCCAAGAGTAGAAACACACTGAAAAGGCTCATTCTGCTTTGAAACTGCATGAAAAAGCATTCTCTCGCTGAGAAACAACCTTTAAAGCACTTCTAGGCTTGTTTTGACTTCATTTGCTAAGAAGCACTAAAACAACATTTCTGTTCATGAAAAGTCAAAACTAAGCAAATTGTGCTTTTGAGCTCTAATATGACTTTTTGTGTCCAAGACTAGAAACACACTGAAAAGGCTCATTCTGCTTTGAAACTGCATGAAAAAGCATTCTCTCACTGAGAAACAACCTTTAAAGCACTTCTAGGCTTGTTTTGACTTCATTTGCTAAGAAGCACTAAAACAGCACTTCTGTTCATGAAAAGTCAAGAACTAAGCAAATTGTGCTTTTGAGCTCTAATATGACTTTTTGTGTCCAAGAGTAGAAACACACTGAAAAGGCTCATTCTGCTTTAAAACTGCATGAAAAAGCATTCTCTCGATGAGAAACAACCTTTAAAGCACTTCTAGGCTTGTTTTGAGTTCATTTTCTAAGATGCACTAAAACAGCATTTCTGATCATGAAAAGTCAAGAACTAAGCAAAATTGTGCTTTTGAGCTCTAATATGACTTTTTGTGTCCAAGAGTAGAAACACACAGAAAAAGCTCAATTTGCTTTGAAACTGCATGAAAAAGCTTTCTCTCGCTGAGAAACAACCTTTAAAGCACTTCTAGGCTTGTTTTGAGTTCATTTTCTAAGATGCACTAAAACAGCATTTCTGATCATGAAAAGTCAAGAACTAAGCAAATTGTGCTTTTTGAGCTCTAATATGACTTTTTGTGTCCAAGATTAGAAACACACTGAAAAGGCTCATTCTGCTTTGAAACTGCATGAAAAAGCATTCTCTCGCTGAGAAACAACCTTTAAAGCACTTCTAGGCTTGTTTTAACTTCAATTGCTAAGAAGCACTAAAACAGCATTTCTGTTCATGAAAAGTCAAGAAGTAAGCAAATTGTGCTTTTTGAGCTCTAATATGACTTTTTGTGTCCAAGACTAGAAATACACTGAAAAGGCTCATTCTGCTTTGAAACTGCATGAAAAAGCATTCTCTCGCTGAGAAACAACCTTTAAAGCACTTCTAGGCTTGTTTTGAGTTCATTTGCTAAGAAGCACTAAAACAGCACTTCTGTTCATGAAAAGTCAAGAACTAAGCAAATTGTGCTTTTTGAGCTCTAATATGACTTTTTGTGTCCAAGACTAGAAATACACTGAAAAGGCTCATTCTGCTTTGAAACTGCATGAAAAAGCATTCTCTCGCTGAGAAACAACCTTTAAAGCACTTCTAGGCTTGTTTTGAGTTCATTTGCTAAGAAGCACTAAAACAGCACTTCTGTTCATGAAAAGTCAAGAACTAAGCAAATTGTGCTTTTTGAGCTCTAATATGACTTTTTGTGTCCAAGATTAGAAACACACTGAAAAGGCTCATTCTGCTTTGAAACTGCATGAAAAAGCATTCTCTCGCTGAGAAACAACCTTTAAAGCACTTCTAGGCTTGTTTTGACTTCATTTGCTAAGAAGCACTAAAACAACATTTCTGTTCATGAAAAGTCAAAAACTAAGCAAATTGTGCTTTTTGAGCTCTAATATGACTTTTTGTGTCCAAGACTAGAAACACACTGAAAAGGCTCATTCTGCTTTGAAACTGCATGAAAAAGCATTCTCTCACTGAGAAACAACCTTTAAAGCACTTCTAGGCTTGTTTTGACTTCATTTGCTAAGAAGCACTAAAACAGCACTTCTGTTCATGAAAAGTCAAGAACTAAGCAAATTGTGCTTTTTGAGCTCTAATATGACTTTTTGTGTCCAAGAGTAGAAACACACTGAAAAGGCTCATTCTGCTTTAAAACTGCATGAAAAAGCATTCTCTCGATGAGAAACAACCTTTAAAGCACTTCTAGGCTTGTTTTGAGTTCATTTTCTAAGATGCACTAAAACAGCACTTCTGTTCATGAAAAGACAAGAACTAAGCAAATTGTGATTTTTGAGCTCTAATATGACTTTTTGAGTCCAAGAGTAGAAACTCACAGAAAAAGCGCAATTTGCTTTAAAAACTGCATGAAAAAGCTTTCTCTCGCTGAGAAACAACCTTTAAAGCACTTCTAGACTTGTTTTTAGTTCATTTTCTAAGATGCACTAAAACAGCATTTCTGATCATGAAAAGTCAAGAACTAAGCAAATTGTGCTTTTTGAGCTCTAATATGACTTTTTGTGTCCAAGAGTAGAAACACACAGAAAAAGCTCAATTTGCTTTGAAACTGCATGAAAAAGCTTTCTCTCGCTGAGAAACAACCTTTAAAGCACTTCTAGGCTTGTTTTGAGTTCATTTTCTAAGATGCACTAAAACAGCATTTCTGATCATGAAAAGTCAAGAACTAAGCAAATTGTGCTTTTGAGCTCTAATATGACTTTTTGTGTCCAAGATTAGAAACACACTGAAAAGGCTCATTCTGCTTTGAAACTGCATGAAAAAGCATTCTCTCGCTGAGAAACAACCTTTAAAGCACTTCTAGGCTTGTTTTAACTTCAATTGCTAAGAAGCACTAAAACAGCATTTCTGTTCATGAAAAGTCAAGAACTAAGCAAATTGTGCTTTTTGAGCTCTAATATGACTTTTTGTGTCCAAGACTAGAAATACACTGAAAAGGCTCATTCTGCTTTGAAACTGCATGAAAAAGCATTCTCTCGCTGAGAAACAACCTTTAAAGCACTTCTAGGCTTGTTTTGAGTTCATTTGCTAAGAAGCACTAAAACAGCACTTCTGTTCATGAAAAGTCAAGAACTAAGCAAATTGTGCTTTTTGAGCTCTAATATGACTTTTTGTGTCCAAGACTAGAAACACACTGAAAAGGCTCATTCTGCTTTGAAACTGCATGAAAAAGCATTCTCTCACTGAGAAACAACCTTTAAAGCACTTCTAGGCTTGTTTTGACTTCATTTGCTAAGAAGCACTAAAACAGCACTTCTGTTCATGAAAAGTCAAGAACTAAGCAAATTGTGCTTTTTGAGCTCTAATATGACTTTTTGTGTCCAAGAGTAGAAACACACTGAAAAGGCTCATTCTGCTTTAAAACTGCATGAAAAAGCATTCTCTCGATGAGAAACAACCTTTAAAGCACTTCTAGGCTTGTTTTGAGTTCATTTTCTAAGATGCACTAAAACAGCAATTCTGATCATGAAAAGTCAAGAACTAAGCAAATTGTGCTTTTTGAGCTCTAATATGACTTTTTGTGTCCAAGATTAGAAACACACTGAAAAGGCTCATTCTGCTTTGAAAACTGCATGAAAAAGCATTCTCTCACTGAGAAACAACCTTTAAAGCACTTCTAGGCTTGTTTTGACTTCATTTGCTAAGAAGCACTAAAACAGCACTTCTGTTCATGAAAAGACAAGAACTAAGCAAATTGTGATTTTTGAGCTCTAATATGACTTTTTGAGTCCAAGAGTAGAAACTCACAGAAAAAGCGCAATTTGCTTTGAAAACTGCATGAAAAAGCTTTCTCTCGCTGAGAAACAACCTTTAAAGCACTTCTAGACTTGTTTTTAGTTCATTTTCTAAGATGCACTAAAACAGCATTTCTGATCATGAAAAGTCAAGAACTAAGCAAATTGTGCTTTTTGAGCTCTAATATGACTTTTTGTGTCCAAGAGTAGAAACACACAGAAAAAGCTCAATTTGCTTTGAAACTGCATGAAAAAGCTTTCTCTCGCTGAGAAACAACCTTTTAAAGCACTTCTAGGCTTGTTTTGAGTTCATTTTCTAAGATGCACTAAAACAGCATTTCTGATCATGAAAAGTCAAGAACTAAGCAAATTGTGCTTTTTGAGCTCTAATATGACTTTTTGTGTCCAAGATTAGAAACACACTGAAAAGGCTCATTCTGCTTTGAAACTGCATGAAAAAGCATTCTCTCGCTGAGAAACAACCTTTAAAGCACTTCTAGGCTTGTTTTAACTTCAATTGCTAAGAAGCACTAAAACAGCATTTCTGTTCATGAAAAGTCAAGAAGTAAGCAAATTGTGCTTTTTGAGCTCTAATATGACTTTTTGTGTCCAAGACTAGAAATACACTTAAAAGGCTCATTCTGCTTTGAAACTGCATGAAAAAGCATTCTCTCGCTGAGAAACAACCTTTAAAGCACTTCTAGGCTTGTTTTGAGTTCATTTGCTAAGAAGCACTAAAACAGCACTTCTGTTCATGAAAAGTCAAGAACTAAGCAAATTGTGCTTTTTGAGCTCTAATATGACTTTTTGTGTCCAAGACTAGAAACACACTGAAAAAGCTCAATTTGCTTTGAAACTGCATGAAAAAGCTTTCTCTCGCTGAGAAACAACCTTTAAAGCACTTCTAGGCTTGTTTTGACTTCATTTTCTAAAAAGCACTAAAACAGCATTTCTGATCATGAAAAGTCAAGAACTAAGCAAATTGTGCTTTTTGAGCTCTAATATGACTTTTTGTGTCCAAAAATAGAAACACACTGAAAAGGCTCATTCTGCTTTGAAACTGCATGAAAAAGCATTCTCTCGCTGAGAAACAACCTTTAAAGCACTTCTAGGCTTGTTTTGACTTCATTTGCTAAGAAGCACTAAAACAACATTTCTGTTCATGAAAAGTCAAAAACTAAGCAAATTGTGCTTTTTGAGCTCTAATATGACTTTTTGTGTCCAAGAGTAGAAACACACAGAAAAAGCTCAATTTGCTTTAAAACTGCATGGAAAAGCATTCTCTCGCTGAGCAACAACCTTTTAAAACACTTCTAGGCTTGTTTTGAGTTCATTTTCTAAGATGCACTAAAACATCATTTCTGATCATGAAAAGTCAAGAACTAAGCAAATTGTGCTTTTTGAGCTCTAATATGACTTTTTGTGTCCAAGATTAGAAACACACTGAAAAGGCTCATTCTGCTTTGAAACTGCATGAAAAAGCATTCTCTCGCTGAGAAACAACCTTTAAAGCACTTCTAGGCTTGATTTGACTTCATTTGCTAAGAAGCACTAAAACAGCATTTCTGTTCATGAAAAGTCAAGAACTAAGCAAATTGTGCTTTTTGAGCTCTAATATGACTTTTTGTGTCCAAGACTAGAAACACACTGAAAAGGCTCATTCTGCTTTGAAACTGCATGAAAAAGCATTCTCTCGCTGAGAAACAACCTTTAAAGCACTTCTAGGCTTGTTTTGACTTCATTTGCTAAGAAGCACTAAAACAGCATTTCTGTTCATGAAAATCAAGAACTAAGCAAATTGTGCTTTTGAGCTCTAATATGACTTTTTGTGTCCAAGACTAGAAACACACTGAAAAGGCTCATTCTGCTTTGAAACTGCATGAAAAAGCATTCTCTCGCTGAGAAACAACCTTTAAAGCACTTCTAGGCTTGTTTTGACTTCATTTGCTAAGAAGCACTAAAACAGCACTTCTGTTCATGAAAAGTCAAGAACTAAGCAAATTGTGATTTTTGAGCTCTAATATGACTTTTTGAGTCCAAGAGTAGAAACTCACAGAAAAAGCTCAATTTGCTTTGAAACTGCATGAAAAAGCTTTCTCTCGCTGAGAAACAACCTTTAAAGCACTTCTAGGTCCTTTTTTGAGTTCATTTTCTAAGATGCACTAAAACAGCATTTCTGATCATGAAAAGTCAAGAACTAAGCAAATTGTGCTTTTTGAGCTCTAATATGACTTTTTGTGTCCAAGAGTAGAAACACACAGAAAAAGCTCAATTTGCTTTGAAACCGCTTGAAAAAGCTTTCTCTCGCTGAGAAACAACATTTAAAGCACTTCTAGGCTTGTTTTGAGTTCATTTTCTAGTATGCACTAAAACAGCATTTCTGATCATGAAAAGTCAAGAACTAAGCAAATTGTGCTTTTTGAGCTCTAATATGACTTTTTGTGTTCAAGATTAACAACACACTGAAAAGGCTCATTCTGCTTTGAAACTGCATTAAAAAGCATTCTCTCGCTGAGAAACAACCTTTAAAGCACTTCTAGGCTTGTTTTGACTTCATTTGCTAAGAAGCACTAAAACAGCACTTCTGTTCATGAAAAGTCAAGAACTAAGCAAATTGTGCTTTTTGAGCTCTAATATGACTTTTTGTGTCCAAGACTAGAAACACACTGAAAAGGCTCATTCTGCTTTGAAACTGCATGAAAAAGCATTCTCTCGCTGAGAAACAACCTTTAAAGCACTTCTAGGCTTGTTTTGACTTCATTTGCTAAGAAGCACTAAAACAGCATTTCTGTTCATGAAAATCAATAACTAAGCAAATTGTGCTTTTTGAGCTCTAAAATGACTTTTTTTAAGTCCAAGACTAGAAACATGCTGAAAAGGCTCATTCTGCTTTGAAACTGCATGAAAAAGCGTTCTCTCGATGAGAAACAACCTTTAAAGCACTTCTAGGCTTTTTTTGACTTCATTTGCTAAGAAGCACTAAAACAGCATTTCTGATCATGAAAAGTCAAGAACTAAGCAAATTGTGCTTTTTGAGCTCTAATATGACTTTTTGTGTCCAAGATTAACAACACACTGAAAAGGCACATTCTGCTTTGAAACTGCATGAAAAAGCATTCTCTCGCTGAGAAACAACCTTTAATGCAATTCTAGGCTTGTTTTGACTTCATTTGCTAAGCAGCACTAAAACAGCATTTCTGTTCATGAAAAGTCAAAAACTAAGCAAATTGTGCTTTTTGAGCTCTAATATGACTTTTTGTGTCCAAGAGTAGAAACACACAGAAAAAGCTCAATTTGCTTTGAAACTGCATGAAAAAGCTTTCTCTTTAAAGCACAACCTTTAAAGCACTTCTAGGCTTGTTTTGAGTTCATTTTCTAAGATGCACTAAAACAGCATTTCTGATCATGAAAAGTCAAGAACTAAGCAAATTGTGCTTTTTGAGCTCTAATATGACTTTTTGTGTCCAAGATTACGAATGTAACCATGGTTCCTCTAGGGAACGAGACGCTGCGTCACAAACGCTTTGGGAACGCCTTCAGCGTGCGCCGTTCTGAACCACGTGTAAAGTCTGTCCAATGGAGGGCAGCGGCGTCATGGGCGAGATAGCGTCGCCGACCAGGAAGTATAAAGTGGCGCTCTGCGATGCGGCACCAGCCTCGTAGTGAAGTAAGCGCCCGGCAGGGGTGCGGGAAGTATGGCATCGGGGCGCGGCGTCTCGTTCCCTAGAGGAACCATGGTTACATTCGTAACCTGAGACGTTCCTCTTCAGGAACTCGAGCTGCGTCACAAACGCTTTGGGAACGAGATGCCCACGCCGCCATAATTCCAAGGCCCTGCCTGAAAAGGGGTCCTCAGACCACCCATCAGGAAAGGACAGAGGAGCCAGGAGCAGCCCTCATGTCCAAGTTGTAAAACCGGGCAAAGTGGAGGCGTGGACCACCCGCAGCGTTGCAGATGTCCCCGAGGGGACACCGCTAAGATAAGCCTTAGAGGCCGCCATACCCCTTGTAGAGTGCGCTCTCACCCCGAGAGGGCATGGGAGTGCAGAGGCTTCATAGGCCAGATAGATAGCCTCAACTATCCACCTGCTAACAGTCCGCTTAGCGGCAGAGCCACCCCTATTTGTCGGACCAAAACAAATAAGTAATTGGTCCGACCTCCGCAGAGACGCAGTCCTGCGCACATAAGTGTCCAGTGCTCGCACTGGACACATGCAGTTGAACTTCCGCTGGTCTGGGTCCTGGAAGGGGGGAGGACAGAAGGCCTGCAGTACGATCGGCTGTGGTGTAACAGAGGGCACTTTAGGTGTATAACCCACTCGTGGGTATAAAAAAGCCTTGGACATGCCTGGGGCAAAGTCCAGGTGAGTAGGGGCCACTGAGAGGGCCTGCAGATCTCCCACCCTCTCCGCAGAGAGGTGATGGCGAGGAGAAATGCTGTCTTAAAAGATAAGACCGGTAAGGGAACCTCTTCGAGGGCTCGAAGGGTGCCTTACACAGAGCCTCTAACACCACAACCAAATCCCAGGGGGGAATTCTGGTCCGCACTGGAGGTCTCAGCCTCAGCACACCGTGGAGGAATCGTGTAACTAATGGGTGTTTACCCACTGAGTGGCCACCAATAGGGTCATGATATGCAGATATAGCTGCCACGTAGACCTTTAGGGTGGAGTGGGATAACCCGGTGGAGAATCTCGCCTGAAGGAACTCCAGCACTGAACCTACTGGGCAGTTAACTGGGTTTAAGTGGCGATCTCCACACCAGGAAGTGAACATTTCCCACCTCCTGGCATACACGCTCCTCGTAGAGGAGCTCTGGATTGGAGGATGGTCTCAACAACCTCAGCTGAAAGACCAGAGGCTATGAGTTGAGCCCCTCAGGGCCACACCCACAGCTTCAACAACTCCGGGCGAGGGTGAACTATTGTTCCCCGCCTGAGAGAGTAGATCCGGCCTCAGGGGATCTCCCACGGATGACCGTCTACTAGGCCGATGAGGTCCGCAAACCATACTCGGCCCGGCCAGAGCGGGGCTACCAACAGTAGTCTGACTCCGTCCTGGCGCACTCTCGCCAGAACCCGGGGAGCAGGGCAATCGGGAAAATGCGTACAGGCGACGCCTTGGCCACGCCTGTGACATGGCATCCAGTCCCAGGGAGCTGGATGAACTAGAGAGAACCAGAGGGGACATTGTGCATTCCTCGAGAAGCAAAGAGGTCCACCTCTGCCTGGTAAAATCTCGACCAGATCTGCTTCACCACGTCGGGGTGAAGCATCCATTCCCGGCCTCAACCCCTGTCTCGACAGGGTGTCGGCTCCCGTATTGAGATGCCCAGGGATGTAGATCGCTCTCAGCGAGCAGATTTTGTCCTGGGACCACACAAGGATCTGGTGCGCCAGCTTGTTCAAGGCGCGAACGCAGAGACCTCCTGGTGGTTGATGTAAGAGACCACCGCTGTGTTGTCGGTGTGCACCAACACATGGTGACCTCTCAGGTCTGGGAGAAAGTGCTTCAAAGCACGAAATACCGCTAACATCTCTAGCAGATTGATATGCCACCCCTGGTGGTGATCGCTCCACAGACCGTGGGCGGGCGCCCGTTCAATACTGCGCCCCAACCGGTTAGGGATGCATCTGTCGCAAGGAGAGGTCCGCGACATAGAGCTCTAACCTTGGGCCCTGATTCAGGAACCAAGGCTTCCTCCACAAGTCTAAGGCCCGAACTGCGGCGTGACACTTTGATTTTGCGGAGTGGGTTTCCCCTGGGAGAACCCCTTGGTCCTGAGCCACCACTGTAGGGGTCTCATGTACAGCAGGCCAAAGGGTATCACGTTGGGCGCAGCTGCCATCAGGCCCAACAGTCTCTGATACTGCTTGACAGTGAATGACTGGCCTTCCCTGACTCTCTCGACTGACATGAGGATTGACTGCACACGGGCAGGAGACAAGCGTGCCCACATTGTGGTCGAATCCCACACCACGCCTAGGTATGTGGTCCTCTGAGCGGGCGCAATACACTCTTCTTGGCGTTCAGTCTCAAACCCAGCTCCCCATGTGAGACAGAACAACATCTCGATGTTGAACTGCCATCTGCTCTGATTGAGCTAATATCAACCAATCGTCGATATAATTGAGTATGCGGATGCCCTGGAGTCTCAGTGGAGCCAGAGCTGCATCCATACACTTCGTAAATGTGCGGGGTGAGAGTGCTAGGCGAGCGGAAGTACTCGATATTGGTATGCTACGCCCCAGCGAACCTCAGAAACTTCCTGTGTTGAGGAAGGATGGATATATGGAAGTATCGTCTTTCAGATCTATGTTGACAAACCAGTCCTCGGATCTGATTTGAGTCACCACATGCTTGATGGTAAGCATTTTGAACTTCAGTCTGCTGACTGAGCGGTTCAAGACCCTCAGATCTTGGATAGGGCGCAACCCCGTCCTTCTTTGGAACAATGAAGTAGCGGCTGTAAAACCCAGATTCCACAGCATGAGGAGGGACCACCTCGATGGCCTCCTTCCTGAGCAGGGATCTTACTTCCTGTTCCATCACCAGAGCCTGCTGGGGCCGACTACTGTCGGTGTGACTCCCCTGAATGTCGGTGGTGGAAAACCGAACTGAATTCGATAGCCTTTCTCTATCGTTAGTATGACCCATTGAGATACATTTGGCAGAAGTTTCCACGCTGCTAAATAATCTACTAAGGGAATCAGCCTCTCGAGGCTGACCTCTGGTGTGTGAGATACAGGTAACCCGGTGGCCTGAAGCGGTTGACCGGCAGGCAGACAACGGGCTAGCTGTAAGCAGGACCCCCCGCAGGGGAAGCGCGTTCCCGGCCGTGGCGCACCCTCGGGTGAATCCGGCTGGGGAAGCGTGCTGGAAGCCTCCGCACTCTGGCACAAGGGCAGAGATAGCGGAGTTACTCCTGAGGGCCCTGAGGAGGAAGGTGCCGTCTGACCCGGCATAAACTGATCCTCCCAGGAGGGCAGCCCTCAGAAGCCCTGAGCCACTCATATCAGGGCTTCTTGGCCGTGGACTTCCTGTCCAAAAGGCCCTCAGGTCTTTAGGACCGGAAGCCCCGGCCCAGAGCGCCGCTTCGCCCCTGCTGTTTTTAGGGGAGCGAGGCGGCGCTCTGTTTTTGCACATGCCTATATGAGGAGCTGCACACGTGGTGGGGCATCTCTCGTCCCGATGCCCCTGAGATCGGCGTGGGAGGAAACTCTTGAACGCCGCCGCCTGTTTACGGGCCTCCTGGTACCTATCGGCGACCTCATTAGCGGAGTCGCCGAACAGGCCAGAAGGCTGCAGGGGCGTCAATAGGCAGACCCTGTCCCGCTCTTTCATGTCGGACAGGGTCAGCCAGAGATGCCTCTCCGCGGCCACAAGGGATGACATAGACCGCACTACAGCACGGGCGGTCTCCTTAGTGACACGCGGAGGCAGAGGTCAGCCGTCCGGCGCAGTTCTGCGATGTCATCGGACCTGACCCCCTCTCCTCATCAATCTCTTTCAGCAGGTCGGCTTGGTATGCCTGCAACACCGCCATAGTGTGCATGCAAGCCCCAGCCAATCCTGCTGCAGATTCGTACCATAGCCATCAAAGCCGGCGTTGTTCTCAGCGGCCTTGATGGTAAGGTCGAGCCTTCAAAGGCGATGCCGCACCGGGGACAGATAGGTAGCCAGAGACTGCTCTACCCGGGGCATCGCCTTATAGCCGCACTCGCGACTCCGCCACATTACCGTAATGACTAGCAGCGGTGGGGAGAAAACACGAGCGAGTACGGCCTTCCCCAGGACCTCGACAGCTCACTGTGGAGGTCTGGGAAAAATGGAAGGCTCCGTCTCAGAGGTGGCTGCTTCGCTCTCAGAAACCTTTCATCCAATTTAGATTTCTGAGGCTCAGCGTATCGCTCGGCGGGCCAATCGATGTTTAATTTGGCAACCGCCACGAGTTACCACCTCTAAGAGCTCCTCATATTGTGGCGTGTGCAATGGCGCATCGCCCACCACGTCAACATCAACCTCCTCGGAGGAAGAGTGGCAGCGAGTGGGCGTCTCCCGTGGCGTGGCGAAGCCGGAGTACGGGCCGGACCCACGGGATTGAGCGCCCGATCTGGCGGACTCCGATGGAGAAAGGGCGAGCCCGTCTCCATCTCCTCCGCCAGATCGAGTTGCGATCCCCAGGCGTGCGTTTCGTCGCTCCGCCGGCGAAGCGGGTCCCGCACCCCTGGGGGCGCTGGTGAAGTCTCCCTCGTGAAAGAGAGACCTCCGGGAGCGGAGTGTTCGCAGCGGTAGCTGCAAACAATGCGGACAATCAGTCCCCTCGAGGGCTGACGCCGCGTGCTCCGCTCCCAGGCACGCCACGCACAAGCTGTGTGTGTCCCCACCCGTGATATAACGAGGGCAGGGATCAGCACACCGCTTGAAACGCGATGGAACACCAGCGTGTTTCGCCTTAGATTTCCTCTTTACACTCTGATCATCAGCCATAATATTTCTTTTAGCTAGACAAACAGACAGCAAATAGACAAACAATAACACGTAGCGCTTACTGAACGCAGAAAAGCTGGTGCCGGCATCGCAGAGCGTCACTTTATACTTCCTGGTCGGCGACGTCATCTCGTCCATGACGTCGCTCCCCTCCATTGGACAGACTTTACACGTGGTTCAGAACGGCGCACGCTGAAGGCGTTCCCAAAGCGTTTGTGACGCAGCTCGAGTTCCTGAAGAGGAACTAAGCAAATTGTGCTTTTGAGCTCTAATATGACTTTTTGTGTCCAAGATTAGAAACACACTGAAAAGGCTCATTCTGCTTTGAAACTGCATGAAAAAGCATTCTCTCACTGAGAAACAACCTTTAAAGCACTTCTAGGCTTGTTTTGACTTCATTTGCTAAGAAGCACTAAAACAGGACTTCTGTTCATGAAAAGTCAAGAACTAAGCAAATTGTGCTGTTTGAGCTCTAATATGACTTTTTGTGTCCAAGATTAGAAACACACAGAAAAAGCTCAATTTGCTTTGAAACTGCATGAAAAAGCATTCTCTCGCTGAGAAACAACCTTTAAAGCACTTCTAGGCTTGTTTTGACTTCATTTGCTAAGAATCACTAAAACAGCACTTCTGTTCATGAAAAGTCAAGAACTAAGCAAATTGTGCTTTTTGAGCTCTAATAAGACTTTTTGTGTCCAAGAATAGAAACACACTGAAAAGGCTCATTCTGCTTTGAAACTGCATGAAAAAGCATTCTCTCGCTGAGAAACAACCTTTAAATCACTTCTAGGCTTGTTTTGACTTCATTTGCTAAGAAGCAATAAAACAGCATTTCTGTTCATGAAAAGTCAAGAACTAAGCAAATTGTGCTTTTTGAGCTCTAATATGACTTTCTGTGTCCAAGAGTAGAAACACACTGAAAAGGCTCATTCTGCTTTGAAACTGCATGAAAAAGCGTTCTCTCGATGAGAAACAACCTTTAAAGCACTTCTAGGCTTGTTTTGACTTCATTTGCTAAGAAGCACTAAAACAGCAATTCTGTTCATGAAAAGTCAAGAACTAAGTAAATTGTGCTTTTTGAGCTCTAATATGACTTTTTGTGTCCAAGAGTAGAAACACACAGAAAAAGCTCAATTCGCTTTGAAACTGCATGAAAAAGCTTTCCCTCGCTGAGAAACAACCTTTAAAGCACTTCTAGGCTTGTTTTGAGTTCATTTTCTAAGATGCACTAAAACAGCATTTCTGATCATGAAAAGTCAAGAACTAAGCAAATTGTGCTTTTTGAGCTCTAATATGACTTTTTGTGTCCAAAACTAGAAACACATAGAAAAAGCTCAATTTGCTTTGAAACTGCATTAAAAAGCTTTCTCTCGCTGAGAAACAACCTTTAAAGCATTTCTAGGCTTGTTTTGAGATCATTTTCTAAGATGCACTAAAACAGCATTTCTGATCATGAAAAGTCAAGAACTAAGCAAATTGTGCTTTTTGAGCTCTAATATGACTTTTTGTGTCCTAGATTAGAAACACACTGAAAAGGCT
The DNA here is from genome assembly GCF_018831695.1 of Puntigrus tetrazona. NCBI lineage: Eukaryota > Metazoa > Chordata > Actinopteri > Cypriniformes > Cyprinidae > Puntigrus > Puntigrus tetrazona. The sequence continues at coordinate 175,852 of NW_025048765.1, read as the reverse complement.
CATTCTGCTTTGAAACTGCATAAAAAGCATTCCTCTCGCTGAGAAACAACCTTTAAAGCACTTCTAGGCTTGTTTTGACTTCATTTGCTAAGAAGCACTAAAACAGCACTTCTGTTCATGAAAAGTCAAGAACTAAGCAAATTGTGCTTTTTGAGCTCTAATATGACTTTTTGTGTCCAAGACTAGAAACACACTGAAAAGGCTCATTCTGCTTTGAAACTGCATGAAAAAGCATTCTCTCGCTGAGAAACAACCTTTAAAGCACTTCTAGGCTTGTTTTGACTTCATTTGCTAAGAAGCACTAAAACAGCATTTCTGTTCATGAAAATCAATAACTAAGCAAATTGTGCTTTTTGAGCTCTAAAATGACTTTTTTTAAGTCCAAGACTAGAAACATGCTGAAAAGGCTCATTCTGCTTTGAAACTGCATGAAAAAGCGTTCTCTCGATGAGAAACAACCTTTAAAGCACTTCTAGGCTTTTTTTGACTTCATTTGCTAAGAAGCACTAAAACAGCATTTCTGATCATGAAAAGTCAAGAACTAAGCAAATTGTGCTTTTTGAGCTCTAATATGACTTTTTGTGTCCAAGCGTAGAAACACACAGAAAAAGCTCAATTTGCTTTGAAACTATATAAAAAGCTTTCTCTCGCTGAGAAACAACCTTTAAAGCACTTCTAGGCTTGTTTTGACTTCATTTGCTAAGAAGCACTAAAACAGCACTTCTGTTCATGAAAAGTCAAGAACTAAGCAAATTGTGCTTTTTGAGCTCTAATAAGACTTTTTGTGTCCAAGAATAGAAACACACTGAAAAGGCTCATTCTGCTTTGAAACTGCATGAAAAAGCATTCTCTCGCTGAGAAACAACCTTTAAATCACTTCTAGGCTTGTTTTGACTTCATTTGCTAAGAAGCAATAAAACAGCATTTCTGTTCATGAAAAGTCAAGAACTAAGCAAATTGTGCTTTTTGAGCTCTAATATGACTTTCTGTGTCCAAGAGTAGAAACACACTGAAAGGCTCATTCTGCTTTGAAATTGCATGAAAAAGCATTCTCTCGCTGAGAAACAACCTTTAAAGCACTTCTAGGCTTGTTTTGACTTCATTTGCTAAGAAGCACTAAAACAGCACTTCTGTTCATGAAAAGTCAAGAACTAAGCAAATTGTGCTTTTTGAGCTCTAATATGACTTTTTGTGTCCAAGAGTAGAAACGCACTGAAAAGGCTCATTCTGCTTTGAAACTGCATGAAAAAGCATTCTCTCGCTGAGAAACAACCTTTAAAGCACTTCTAGGCTTGTTTTGACTTAATTTGCTAAGAAACACTAAAACAACATTTCTGTTCATGAAAAGTCAAGAACTAAGCAAATTGTGCTTTTTGAGCTCTAATATGACTTTTTGTGTCCAAGAGTAGAAACACACAGAAAAAGCTCAATTTGCTTTGAAACTGCATGAAAAAGCATTCTCTCGCTGAGAAACAACCTTTAATGCAATTCTAGGCTTGTTTTGACTTCATTTGCTAAGCAGCACTAAAACAGCATTTCTGTTCATGAAAATCAAAAACTAAGCAAATTGTGCTTTTTGAGCTCTAAAATGACTTTTTTTAAGTCCAAGACTAGAAACACGCTGAAAAGGCTCATTCTGCTTTGAAACTGCATGAAAAAGCGTTCTCTCGATGAGAAACAACCTTTAAAGCACTTCTAGGCTTGTTTTGAATTCATTTGCTAAGAAGCACTAAAACAGCACTTCTGTTCATGAAAAGTCAAGAACTAAGTAAATTGTGCTTTTTGAGCTCTAATATGACTTTTTGTGTCCAAGCGTAGAAACACACAGAAAAAGCTCAATTCGCTTTGAAACTGCATGAAAAAGCTTTCCCTCGCTGAGAAACAACCTTTAAAGCACTTCTAGGCTTGTTTTGACTTCATTTTCTAAGATGCACTAAAACAGCATTTCTGATCATGAAAAGTCAAGAACTAAGCAAATTGTGCTTTTTGAGCTCTAATATGACTTTTTGTGTCCAAGCGTAGAAACACACAGAAAAAGCTCAATTTGCTTTGAAACTATATAAAAGCTTTCTCTCGCTGAGAAACAACCTTTAAAGCACTTCTAGGCTTGTTTTGAGTTCATTTTCTAAGATGCACTAAAACAGCATTTCTGATCATGAAAAGTCAAGAACTAAGCAAATTGTGCTTTTTGAGCTCTAATATGACTTTTTGTGTCCAAGATTAGAAACACACTGAAAAGGCTCATTCTGCTTTGAAACTGCATGAAAAAGCATTCTCTCGCTGAGAAACAACCTTTAAAGCACTTCTAGGCTTGCTTTGACTTCATTTGCTAAGAAGCACTAAAACAGCATTTCTCTTTATGAAAAGTCAAGAACTAAGCAAATTGTGCTTTTTGAGCTCTAATATGACTTTTTGTGTCCAAGACTAGAAACACACTGAAAAGTCTCATTCTGCTTTGAAACTGCATGAAAAAGCATTCTCTCGGTGAGAAACAACCTTTAAATCACTTCTAGGCTTGTTTTGACTTCATTTGCTAAGAAGCACTAAAACAGCATTTCTGTTCATGAAAAGTCAAGAACTAAGCAAATTGTGCTTTTTGAGCTCTAATATGACTTTTTGTGTCCAAGACTAGAAACACACTGAAAAGGCTCATTCTGCTTTGAAACTGCATGAAAAAGCATTCTCTCGGTGAGAAACAACCTTTAAATCACTTCTAGGCTTGTTTTGACTTCATTTGCTAAGAAGCACTAAAACAGCATTTCTGTTCATGAAAAGTCAAGAACTAAGCAAATTGTGCTTTTTGAGCTCTAATATGACTTTTTGTGTCCAAGACACAAAAAAGTCAAGAACTAAGCAAATTGTGCTTCCTCTTCAGGAACTCGAGCTGCGTCACAAACGCTTTGGGAACGCCTTCGGCGTGAGCCGTTCTGAACCACGTGTGAAATCTGTCCAATGGAGAGGAGCGACGTCATGGGGCGAGATAGCGTCGCCGACCAGGAAGTATAAAGTCACGCTCTGCGATGCCGGCACCAGCCTCTGTAGTGAAGTAAGCGCCGGCAGGGGTGCGGGAAGTATGGCATCGGGACGCAGCGTCTCGCTTCCCTAGAGGAACCATGGTTACATTCAGTAACCTGAGACGTTCCTCTTCAGGAACTCGAGCTGCGTCACAAACGCTTTGGGAACGAGATGCCCACGCTGCCATAATTCCAAGGCCCTGCCTGAAAAGGGGTCCTCAGACCACCCATCAGAATAAGACAGAGGAGCCAGGAGCGGGCCTCATGTCGAAATTATAGAAAGGGCAAGTGGAGGGCGTGGACCACCCCGCAGCGTTGCAAATGTCCCGAGGGCACACTGCTAAGGTAGGCCATGGAGGCCGCCATATCCCTGTTGAATGGGCCTTGAGCCCAGGAGGGCACGTGAGTGCCGAGGCCTCATAGGCCAGGTGGATAGCCTCGACTATCCACCTGCTGAAGTTTGCTTAATAGCAGCACAACCCCTATCTGTCGGGCCAATTGGATAAGTAACTGGCCCGACCTCCGCAGAGACACAGTTCTGCACTACATGTCCAGTACTCGCACTGGACGCATTTGCAGTTGGACTTTAGCTGCCTGGAAGGGGTGAGGACAGGAGGCCTGCAGTACGATTGGTTGCGGTGTAACAGAGGGCACTTTAGGTGTATAACCCACTCTTGGGTATGCAAAAACCTTGGCCATGCCTGGGGCAAAGTCCAAGTAAGTAGGGGCCACGGAGAGGGCCTGCAGATCTCCCACCCTCCAAAGAGAGGTGATGGCGAGGAGAAATGCTGTCTTATCCTATAAGACAGGTAAGGGAACCTCTTCGAGGGGCTCGAAGGGTGCCTTACACAGAGCCTCTAACACCACAACCAAATCCCAGGGGGGGAACTCTGGTCCGCACTGGAGGTCTCAGCCTCAGCACACCGTGGAGGAATCGTGTAACTAATGGGTGTCTGCCCACTGAGTGGCCACCAATAGGGTCATGATATGCAGATATGACTGGCACATAGACCTTAGGGTGGAGTGGTTAACCCGATGGAGAATGTCGCCTGGAGGAACTCCAGCACTGAACCTACTGGGCAGTTAACTGGGTTCAAGTGGCGGTCTCCACACCAGGAAGTGAACATTCCTCACCTCCTGGCATACACGCTCCTCGTAGAGGGAGCTCTGGATTGGAGGATGGTCTCGACAACCTCAGCTGAAAGACCAGAGGCTATGAGTCGTGCCCCGTCAGGGGCCCACCCACAACTTCAGTAACTCCGGGCGAGGGTGAACTATTGTTCCCTCCGCCTGAGAGAGTAGATCTGGCCTCAGGGGGATCTCCCACGGATGACCGTCTACTAGGCCGATGAGGTCCGTGAACCATACTCGGCCCGGCCAGAACGGGCTACGAGCAGTAGTCTGATTCCGTCCTGGCGCACTCTCACCAGAACTCCTGGGAGCAGGGCAATCGGAGGAAATGCGTACAGGCGACGTCTTAGCCACGCCTGTGACATGGCATCCAGTCCCAGGGGAGCTGGATGAACTAGAGAGAACCAGAGGGGACATTGTGCATTCCCTCGAGAAGCAAAGAGGTCCACCTCTGCCTGGTACAATGCCGACCAGATCTGCTTCAACTCATCGGGGTGAAGCATCCATTCCCCCGGCCTCAACCCCTGTCTCGACAGGGTGTCGGCTCCCGTATTGAGATGCCCAGGGATGTAGGTCGCTCTCGGCTAGCAGATTTTGTCCTGGGACCACACAAGGATCTGGTGCGCCAGCTTGTTCAAGGGGCGCGAACACAGACCTCCCTGGTGGTTGATATAAGAGACCACTGCTGTGTTGTCGGTGTGCACCAACACATGGTGACCTCTCCTGTCTGGGAGGAGGTGCTTCAAAGCACGAAATACAGCTAACATCCCTAGCTGCATGATATACCACCCCTGGTGGTGCTAGCCACAGACCGTGGGCCGGGCGCTCGTTCAGCACTGCGCCCCAACTGGTTAGGAATGCATCTGTCGCAAGCAAGATGCGGCGACAAAGAGCTCCTAATACTGGGCCCTGATTCGGAAACCAAGGTTACTCCATGTAGGCATGACATGTAGGCATGATTTTGCGGAGTGGGTTTCCCCTCGGGGAAAGCCCCTTGGTCCTGAGTCGCCACTGTAGGAGTCTCATGTACGGCAGGCCAAAAGGTATCACGTTGGACGCAGCTGCCATCAGCCCCAGCAGTTTTTGATACTGCTTGACAGTGATTGACTGGCCTCCCTGACTCTCTCGACTGACATGAGGATCGACTGCACACGAGCAGGAGATAATTGTGCCCGCATCGAGGTCGAATCCCATACCACGCCTGGGTATATGGCCCTCTGATCGGGACGCAATACCTCTTCTTGGCGTTCAGTCTCAAACCCCACTCCCCCATATGGGACAGAACAACATCTCGATGTTGAACTGCCATCTGCTCTGATTGAGCTAATATCAACCGATCGTCGATATAGTCGAGTATACGGATGCGCTGGAGTCGCAGTGGAGCCAGAGCTGCATTCATACACTTCGTAATTGTGCGGGGTGAGAGCTTTTAACCACACACGGATCTGGTGCGCCAGCTTGTTCAAGGGGCGCGAACACAGTCCTCCCAGGTGGTTGATGTAAGAGACCACTGCTGTGTTGTTGGTGTGCACCAACACATGGTGACCTCTCAGGTCTGGGAGAAAGTGCCTCAGAGCACGAAATACAGCTAACATCTGTCGCAGATTGATATGCCACCTCTGGTGGTGATCGCTCCACAGACCGTGGGCCAGGCGCCCGTGAACACTGCGCCCCAACCGGTTAGGGATGCATCTGTCGCAAGGGAAGTCCGGCGACATAGAGCTCCTAACCTTGGGCCCTGATTCAGGAACCAAGGCTTCCTCCACAAGTCTAAGCCCGAACTGCATGGCGTGACACTTTGATTTTGCGGAGTGGGTTTCCCCTCGGGGAGAACCCCTTGGTCCTGAGCCACCACTGTAGGGGTCTCATGAGCAGCAGGCCAACGGGTATCACGTTGGACACAGCTGCCATTAGGCCCAGCAGTCTCTGATACTGCTTGACAGTGAATGACTGGCCTTCCCTGACTCTCTCGACTGACATGAGGATCGACTGCACACGAGCAGGAGACAAACATGCCCACATCGTGGTGGAGTCCCACACCACACCTAGGTATATGGTCCTCTGAGCGGGACGCAATACACTCTTGTTGGCGTTCAGTCTCAAACCCAACTCCCCCATGTGAGACAGAACAACATCCCGATGCTGAACTGCCATCTGCTCGGATTGAGCTAATATCGAGCAATCGTCGATATAATTAAGTATGCGGATGCCCTGGAATCTCAATGGAGCCAGAGCTGCATCCATATACTCCATACATGTGCGGGGTGAGAGTGCTAGGCCGAACGGAAGTACTCGATATTGGTTTGCTACGCCCCGAAAGCGAACCTCAGAAACTTCCATATATGAAAGTATGCGTCCTCCAGATCTATGTTGACAAACCAGTCCTCGGATCTGATTTGAGTCACCATATGCTTGATGGTAAGCATTTTGAACTTCAGTTTGTGACTGAGCAGTTCAAGACCCTTAGATCTAAGATAGGACGCCACCCGTCCTTCTTCGGAACAATGAGGTAGCTGTAAAACCGAACTGAATTTGATAGCCTTCCTCTATCATTTGTATGACCCCTTGAGATACATTTGGCAGAAGTTTCCACGCTGCTAAATAATCTACTAAGGGAATCAGCCTCTCAAAGCTGACCTCTGGTATATGAGATACGGGTGACTCGGTGGCCTGAAGCGGCTGACCGGCAGGCAGACACCGGGCTAGGTGTAAACGGGACCCCCGCAGGGGTAGCACGCTCCCTGGCCGTGATGCACCCTCGGGTGGATCCGGCTGGGGAAACGTGTTGGAAGCCTCCGCGCTCTGGCACGAGGGCAGAGATAGCGGAGTTACTCCCTGAGGGCACTGAGGAGGAGGAACGGGGGCCATCTAACCAGGCATAACCTGATCCCCCCCAGGAGGGGCAGCCCTCAGAAGCCCTGAATCACTCATCTCAGGGCTTCTTGGCTGCGGACTTCCTGTCCAGAAAGGCCCTCAGGTCTTTAGACCCGGAAGTCCCCGGCCCAGAGCGTCTGTTTCTGCGCTCGCCTGTATGAGGAGCTGGCACGCGGTGGGGGCATCTCTCGTCCTGATGCCCCCTGAGATCGACGTGGGAGGACGCTTTTGAACGCCGCCGCCTGTTTACGGGCCTCCTGGTGCCTATCGACGACCTCGTTGACAGAGTCGCCGAATAGGCCAGAAGGCTGCAGGGGCGTCCAGCCAGGCAGACCCTGTCCCGCACTTTTATATCGGACAGGGTCAGCCAGAGATGCCTCTCCGCGGCCACAAGGGATGACATAGACCGCCCCAAAGCACGTGCGGTCTCCCTTGTGACGCGGAGGCAGAGGTCAGCAGTCCGACGCAGTTCTGCGATGTCATCGGCCCTGACCCCCTCTCCCTCATCGACCTCTTTCAGCAGGTCGGCTTGGTATGCCTGCAAAACCGCCATTGTGTGCATGCAAGACCCAGCCAGACCTGCTGCCGCGTACCCCTTAGCCACCAAAGCCGACGTTGTTCTCAGCGGCTTCGATGGTAAGGTCGGAGCCTTTAAAGACGATGCCAAACCGGGGGACAGATAGGTAGCAAGCGACTCTTCTACCCGGGGCCTCGCCTTATAGCCGCACTCCGCGACTCCCGCCACATTGCTATAACAACTGACAGCAGTGGGGGGAAAAACGCGAGCGGAGTACGGCCTTCCCCAGGACCTCGACAGCTCACTGTGGAGGTCTGGGAAGAACGGAAGGCTCCGTCTTGGAGGTGGCTGCTTCGCTCTCAGAAATCTATCCTCTAACTTAGACTTCTGAGGCTGAGCAATACGCTCGTCGGGCCAATCGATATTTAATCTAGCTACCGCACGAGTAACCACCTCCAAGAGCTCCTCATACTGGGGCGTGCGCAATGGCGCATCGTCCACCACGTCAACATCAACCTCCTCGGAGGAAGAGTGAACGCGAGTGGACGTCTCCCCCGTGGCCGAAGAAGCCGAAGTTCGGGCTTCGAACACACGGGATCGAGCGCCCGATCTGGCGGATTCTGACGGAGAAAAGGACGAGCCCGTCGCCATCTCCTCCGCCAGATCGAGTTGCGATCCCCAGCCGTGCGTTCGCCGCTCCGCCTCGGCGGCAGCGAGTCCCACACCTCTGGGAACGCGGTGAAGGCTCCTCCTTGAAGAGAGCCCTCCGGGAGCGGAGTGTTCGCAGTGGTAACTGCGAACAATGCGGCAATCAGTCCCCTCGAGGGCTGACGCCGCGTGCTCGCTCCCAGGCACGCCACGCACAAGCTGTGTGTGTCCGCTCGTGATATAACGAGGGCAGGGATCAGCACACCGCTTGAAAGCGTGACGGATCACCCTTTTTAAATTTCCTCTCTAGCCCCTGAATATCAGCCATAATACAATATTTAAGCTGGACAAACAGACAGCAAATAGACAATACAAAATAACACGTAGCGCTTACTGAACAGCAGAAAGCTGGTGCCGGCATCGCAGAGCGTGACTTTATACTTCCTGGTCGGCGACGTCATCTCGTCCATGACGTCGCTCCTCTCCATTGGACAGATTTCACACGTGGTTCAGAACGGCTCACGCCGAAGGCGTTCCCAAAGCGTTTGAGACGCAGCTCGAGTTCCTGAAGAGGAACTAAGCAAATTGTGCTTTTTGAGCTCTAATATGACTTTTTGTGTCCAAGACTAGAAACACACTGAAAAGGCTCATTCTGCTATGAAACTGCATGAAAACGCATTCTCTCGCTGAGAAACAACCTTTAAAGCACTTCTAGGCTTGATTTGACTTAATTTGCTAAGAAGCACTAAAACAGCATTTCTGTTCATGAAAAGTCAAGAACTAAGCAAATTGTGCTTTTTGAGCTCTAATATGACTTTTTGTGTCCAAGACTAGAAACACACTAAAAGGCTCATTCTGCTTTGAAACTGCATGAAAAAGCATTCTCTCGCTGAGAAACAACCTTTAAAGCACTTCTAGGCTTGATTTGACTTCATTTGCTAAGAAGCACTAAAACAGCACTTCTGTTCATGAAAAGTCAAGAACTAAACAAATTGTGCTTTTTGAGCTCTAATATGACTTTTTGTGTCCAAGACTAGAAACACACTGAAAAGGCTCATTCTGCTTTGAAACTGCATGAAAAAGCATTCTCTCGCTGAGAAACAACCTTTAAAGCACTTCTAGGCTTGTTTTGACTTCATTTGCTAAGAAGCACTAAAACGACATTTCTGTTCATGAAAAGTCAAGAACTAAGCAAATTGTGCTTTTTGAGCTCTTTATGACTTTTTGTGTCCAAGACTAGAAACACACTGAAAAGGCTCATTCTGCTTTGAAACTGCATGAAAAAGCATTCTCTCGCTGAGAAACAACCTTTAAAGCACTTCTAGGCTTGTTTTGACTTAATTTGCTAAGAAGCACTAAAACAACATTTCTGTTCATGAAAAGTCAAGAACTAAGCAAATTGTGCTTTTTGAGCTCTAATATGACTTTTTGTGTCCAAGACTAGAAACACACTGAAAAGGCTCATTCTGCTTTGAAACTGCATGAAAAAGCATTCTCTCGCTGAGAAACAACCTTTAAAGCACTTCTAGGCTTGTTTTGACTTCATTTGCTAAGAAGCACTAAAACAGCACTTCTGTTCATGAAAAGTCAAGAACTAAGCAAATTATGCTTTTTGAGCTCTAATATGACTTTTTGTGTCCAAGACACAAAAAAGTCAAGAACTAAGCAAATTGTGCTTCCTCTTCAGGAACTCGAGCTGCGTCACAAACGCTTTGGGAACGCCTTCGGCGTGAGCCGTTCTGAACCACGTGTGAAATCTGTCCAATGGAGAGGAGCGACGTCATGGACGAGATGACGTCGCCGACCAGGAAGTATAAAGTCACGCTCTGCGATGCCGGCACCAGCCTCTGTAGTGAAGTAAGCGCCGGCAGGGGTGCGGGAAGTATGGCATCGGGACGCAGCGTCTCGTTCCCTAGAGGAACCATGGTTACATTCGTAACCTGAGACGTTCCTCTTCAGGAACTCGAGCTGCGTCACAAACGCTTTGGGAACGAGATGCCCACGCTGCCATAATTCCAAGGCCCTGCCTGAAAAGGGGTCCTCAGACCACCCATCAGAATAAGACAGAGGAGCCAGGAGCGGGCCTCATGTCGAAATTATAGAAAGGGCAAGGAGGGCGTGGACCACCCCGCAGCGTTGCAAATGTCCCCGAGGGGCACACTGCTAAGGTAGGCCATGGAGGCCGCCATATCCCTGTTGAATGGGCCTTGAGCCCAGGAGGGCACGTGAGTGCCGAGGCCTCATAGGCCAGGTGGATAGCCTCGACTATCCACCTGCTGAAGTTTGCTTAATAGCAGCACAACCCCTATCTGTCGGGCCAATTGGATAAGTAACTGGCCCGACCTCCGCAGAGACACAGTTCTGCACTACATGTCCAGTACTCGCACTGGACGCATTTGCAGTTGGACTTTAGCTGCCTGGAAGGGGTGAGGACAGGAGGCCTGCAGTACGATTGGTTGCGGTGTAACAGAGGGCACTTTAGGTGTATAACCCACTCTTGGGTATGCAAAAACCTTGGCCATGCCTGGGGCAAAGTCCAAGTAAGTAGGGGCCACGGAGAGGGCCTGCAGATCTCCCACCCTCCAAAGAGAGGTGATGGCGAGGAGAAATGCTGTCTTATCCTATAAGACAGGTAAGGGAACCTCTTCGAGGGGCTCGAAGGGTGCCTTACACAGAGCCTCTAACACCACAACCAAATCCCAGGGGAACTCTGGTCCGCACTGGAGGTCTCAGCCTCAGCACACCGTGGAGGAATCGTGTAACTAATGGGTGTCTGCCCACTGAGTGGCCACCAATAGGGTCATGATATGCAGATATGACTGGCACATAGACCTTAGGGTGGAGTGGTTAACCCGGTGGAGAATGTCGCCTGGAGGAACTCCAGCACTGAACCTACTGGGCAGTTAACTGGGTTCAAGTGGCGGTCTCCACACCAGGAAGTGAACATTCCTCACCTCCTGGCATACACGCTCCTCGTAGAGGGAGCTCTGGATTGGAGGATGGTCTCGACAACCTCAGCTGAAAGACCAGAGGCTATGAGTCGTGCCCCGTCAGGGGCCCACCCACAACTTCAGTAACTCCGGGCGAGGGTGAACTATTGTTCCCTCCGCCTGAGAGAGTAGATCTGGCCTCAGGGGGATCTCCCACGGATGACCGTCTACTAGGCCGATGAGGTCCGTGAACCATACTCGGCCCGGCCAGAACGGGCTACGAGCAGTAGTCTGATTCCGTCCTGGCGCACTCTCACCAGAACTCCTGGGAGCAGGGCAATCGGAGGAAATGCGTACAGGCGACGTCTTAGCCACGCCTGTGACATGGCATCCAGTCCCAGGGGAGCTGGATGAACTAGAGAGAACCAGAGGGGACATTGTGCATTCCCTCGAGAAGCAAAGAGGTCCACCTCTGCCTGGTACAATGCCGACCAGATCTGCTTCAACTCATCGGGGTGAAGCATCCATTCCCCCGGCCTCAACCCCTGTCTCGACAGGGTGTCGGCTCCCGTATTGAGATGCCCAGGGATGTAGGTCGCTCTCGGCTAGCAGATTTTGTCCTGGGACCACACAAGGATCTGGTGCGCCAGCTTGTTCAAGGGGCGCGAACACAGACCTCCCTGGTGGTTGATATAAGAGACCACTGCTGTGTTGTCGGTGTGCACCAACACATGGTGACCTCTCCTGTCTGGGAGGAGGTGCTTCAAAGCACGAAATACAGCTAACATCCCTAGCTGCATGATATACCACCCCTGGTGGTGCTAGCCACAGACCGTGGGCCGGGCGCTCGTTCAGCACTGCGCCCCAACTGGTTAGGAATGCATCTGTCGCAAGCAAGATGCGGCGACAAAGAGCTCCTAATACTGGGCCCTGATTCGGAAACCAAGGTTACTCCATGTAGGCATGATTTTGCGGAGTGGGTTTCCCCTCGGGGAAAGCCCCTTGGTCCTGAGTCGCCACTGTAGGAGTCTCATGTACGGCAGGCCAAAAGGTATCACGTTGGACGCAGCTGCCATCAGCCCCAGCAGTTTTTGATACTGCTTGACAGTGATTGACTGGCCTCCCTGACTCTCTCGACTGACATGAGGATCGACTGCACACGAGCAGGAGATAATTGTGCCCGCATCGAGGTCGAATCCCATACCACGCCTGGGTATATGGCCCTCTGATCGGGACGCAATACCTCTTCTTGGCGTTCAGTCTCAAACCCCACTCCCCCATATGGGACAGAACAACATCTCGATGTTGAACTGCCATCTGCTCTGATTGAGCTAATATCAACCGATCGTCGATATAGTCGAGTATACGGATGCGCTGGAGTCGCAGTGGAGCCAGAGCTGCATTCATACACTTCGTAATTGTGCGGGGTGAGAGCTTTTAACCACACACGGATCTGGTGCGCCAGCTTGTTCAAGGGGCGCGAACACAGTCCTCCCAGGTGGTTGATGTAAGAGACCACTGCTGTGTTGTTGGTGTGCACCAACACATGGTGACCTCTCAGGTCTGGGAGAAAGTGCCTCAGAGCACGAAATACAGCTAACATCTGTCGCAGATTGATATGCCACCTCTGGTGGTGATCGCTCCACAGACCGTGGGCCAGGCGCCCGTGAACACTGCGCCCCAACCGGTTAGGGGATGCATCTGTCGCAAGGGAAGTCCGCGACATAGAGCTCCTAACCTTGGGCCCTGATTCAGGAACCAAGGCTTCCTCCACAAGTCTAAGCCCGAACTGCATGGCGTGACACTTTGATTTTTTGCGGAGTGGGTTTCCTCGGGGAGAACCCCTTGGTCCTGAGCCACCACTGTAGGGGTCTCATGAGCAGCAGGCCAACGGGTATCACGTTGGACACAGCTGCCATTAGGCCCAGCAGTCTCTGATACTGCTTGACAGTGAATGACTGGCCTTCCCTGACTCTCTCGACTGACATGAGGATCGACTGCACACGAGCAGGAGACAAACATGCCCACATCGTGGTGGAGTCCCACACCACGCCTAGGTATATGGTCCTCTGAGCGGGGACGCAATACACTCTTGTTGGCGTTCAGTCTCAAACCCAACTCCCCCATGTGAGACAGAACAACATCCCGATGCTGAACTGCCATCTGCTCGGATTGAGCTAATATCGAGCAATCGTCGATATAATTAAGTATGCGGATGCCCTGGAATCTCAATGGAGCCAGAGCTGCATCCATATACTCCATACATGTGCGGGTGAGAGTGCTAGGCGAACGGAAGTACTCGATATTGGTTTGCTACGCCCAAAGCGAACCTCAGAAACTTCCATATATGAAAGTATGCGTCCTCCAGATCTATGTTGACAAACCAGTCCTCGGATCTGATTTGAGTCACCATATGCTTGATGGTAAGCATTTTGAACTTCAGTTTGTGACTGAGCAGTTCAAGACCCTTAGATCTAAGATAGGACGCCACCCGTCCTTCTTCGGAACAATGAGGTAGCTGTAAAACCGAACTGAATTTGATAGCCTTCCTCTATCATTTGTATGACCCCTTGAGATACATTTGGCAGAAGTTTCCACGCTGCTAAATAATCTACTAAGGGAATCAGCCTCTCAAAGCTGACCTCTGGTATATGAGATACGGGTGACTCGGTGGCCTGAAGCGGCTGACCGGCAGGCAGACACCGGGCTAGGTGTAAACGGGACCCCGCAGGGGTAGCACGCTCCTGGCCGTGATGCACCCTCGGGTGGATCCGGCTGGGGAAACGTGTTGGAAGCCTCCGCGCTCTGGCACGAGGGCAGAGATAGCGGAGTTACTCCCTGAGGGCACTGAGGAGGAACGGGGGCCATCTAACCAGGCATAACCTGATCCCCCCCAGGAGGGGCAGCCCTCAGAAGCCCTGAATCACTCATCTCAGGGCTTCTTGGCTGCGGACTTCCTGTCCAGAAAGGCCCTCAGGTCTTTAGACCCGGAAGTCCCCGGCCCAGAGCGTCTGTTTCTGCGCTCGCCTGTATGAGGAGCTGGCACGCGGTGGGGCATCTCGTCCTGATGCCCCTGAGATCGACGTGGGAGGACGCTTTTGAACGCCGCCGCCTGTTTACGGGCCTCCTGGTGCCTATCGACGACCTCGTTGACAGAGTCGCCGAATAGGCCAGAAGGCTGCAGGGGGGCGTCCAATAGGCAGACCCTGTCCCGCACTTTTATATCGGACAGGGTCAGCCAGAGATGCCTCTCCGCGGCCACAAGGGATGACATAGACCGCCCCAAAGCACGTGGCGGTCTCCTTGTGACGCTGGAGGCAGAGGTCAGCAGTCCGACGCAGTTCTGCGATGTCATCGGCCCTGACCCCCTCTCCCTCATCGACCTCTTTCAGCAGGTCGGCTTGGTATGCCTGCAAAACCGCCATTGTGTGCATGCAAGACCCAGCCAGACCTGCTGCCGCGTACCCCTTAGCCACCAAAGCCGACGTTGTTCTCAGCGGCTTCGATGGTAAGGTCGAGCCTTTAAAGACGATGCCAAACCGGGGGACAGATAGGTAGCAAGCGACTCTTCTACCCGGGGCCTCGCCTTATAGCCGCACTCCGCGACTCCCGCCACATTGCTATAACAACTGACAGCAGTGGGGGGAAAAACGCGAGCGGAGTACGGCCTTCCCCAGGACCTCGACAGCTCACTGTGGAGGTCTGGGAAGAACGGAAGGCTCCGTCTTGGAGGTGGCTGCTTCGCTCTCAGAAATCTATCCTCTAACTTAGACTTCTGAGGCTGAGCAATACGCTCGTCGGGCCAATCGATATTTAATCTAGCTACCGCACGAGTAACCACCTCCAAGAGCTCCTCATACTGGGGCGTGCGCAATGGCGCATCGTCCACCACGTCAACATCAACCTCCTCGGAGGAAGAGTGAACGCGAGTGGACGTCTCCCCCGTGGCCGAAGAAGCCGAAGTTCGGGCTTCGGACACACGGGATCGAGCGCCCGATCTGGCGGATTCTGACGGAGAAAAGGACGAGCCCGTCGCCATCTCCTCCGCCAGATCGAGTTGCGATCCCCAGCCGTGCGTTCGCCGCTCCGCCTCGGCGGCAGCGAGTCCCACACCTCTGGGAACGCCGGTGAAGGCTCCCTCCTTGAAGAGAGCCCTCCGGGAGCGGAGTGTTCGCAGTGGTAACTGCGAACAATGCGGGCAATCAGTCCCCTCGAGGGCTGACGCCGCGTGCTCCGCTCCCAGGCACGCCACGCACAAGCTGTGTGTGTCCCCGCTCGTGATATAACGAGGGCAGGGATCAGCACACCGCTTGAAACGTGACGGATCACCCTTTTTAAATTTCCTCTCTAGCCCCTGAATATCAGCCATAATACAATATTTAAGCTGGACAAACAGACAGCAAATAGACAATACAAAATAACACGTAGCGCTTACTGAACAGCAGAAAGCTGGTGCCGGCATCGCAGAGCGTGACTTTATACTTCCTGGTCGGCGACGTCATCTCGTCCATGACGTCGCTCCTCTCCATTGGACAGATTTCACACGTGGTTCAGAACGGCTCACGCCGAAGGCGTTCCCAAAGCGTTTGAGACGCAGCTCGAGTTCCTGAAGAGGAACTAAGCAAATTGTGCTTTTTGAGCTCTAATATGACTTTTTGTGTCCAAGACTAGAAACACACTGAAAAGGCTCATTCTGCTATGAAACTGCATGAAAACGCATTCTCTCGCTGAGAAACAACCTTTACAGCACTTCTAGGCTTGATTTGACTTAATTTGCTAAGAAGCACTAAAACAGCATTTCTGTTCATGAAAAGTCAAGAACTAAGCAAATTGTGCTTTTTGAGCTCTAATATGACTTTTTGTGTCCAAGACTAGAAACACACTAAAAAGGCTCATTCTGCTTTGAAACTGCATGAAAAAGCATTCTCTCGCTGAGAAACAACCTTTAAAGCACTTCTAGGCTTGATTTGACTTCATTTGCTAAGAAGCACTAAAACAGCACTTCTGTTCATGAAAAGTCAAGAACTAAACAAATTGTGCTTTTTGAGCTCTAATATGACTTTTTGTGTCCAAGACTAGAAACACACTGAAAAGGCTCATTCTGCTTTGAAACTGCATGAAAAAGCATTCTCTCGCTGAGAAACAACCTTTAAAGCACTTCTAGGCTTGTTTTGACTTCATTTGCTAAGAAGCACTAAAACGACATTTCTGTTCATGAAAAGTCAAGAACTAAGCAAATTGTGCTTTTTGAGCTCTTTATGACTTTTTGTGTCCAAGACTAGAAACACACTGAAAAGGCTCATTCTGCTTTGAAACTGCATGAAAAAGCATTCTCTCGCTGAGAAACAACCTTTAAAGCACTTCTAGGCTTGTTTTGACTTCATTTGCTAGGAAGCACTAAAACAGCACTTCTGTTCATGAAAAGTCAAGAATTAAGCAAATTGTGCTTTTTGAGCTCTAATATGACTTTTTGTGTCCAAGACTAGAAACACACTGAAAAGGCTCATTCTGCTTTGAAACTGCATGAAAAAGCATTCTCTCGCTGAGAAACAACCTTTAAAGCACTTCTAGGCTTGTTTTGACTTCATTTGCTAAGAAGCACTAAAACAACATTTCTGTTCATGAAAAGTCAAGAACTAAGCAAATTGTGCTTTTGAGCTCTAATATGACTTTTTGTGTCCAAGAGTAGAAACACACAGAAAAAGCTCAATTTGCTTTGAAACTGCATGAAAAAGCATTCTCTTGCTGAGAAACAACCTTTAAAGCACTTCTAGGCTTGTTTTGACTTAATTTGCTAAGAAGCACTAAAACAGCATTTCTGTTCATGAAAAGTCAAGAACTAAGCAAATTGTGCTTTTTGAGCTATAATATGACTTTTTGTGTCCAAGACTAGAAACACACTGAAAAGGCTCATTCTGCTTTGAAACTGCATAAAAAAGCATTCTCTCGCTGAGAAACAACCTTTAAAGCACTTCTAGGCTTGTTTTGACTTCATTTGCTAAGAAGCACTAAAACAGCATTTCTGTTCATGAAAAGTCAAGAACTAAGCAAATTGTGCTTTTTGAGCTCTAATATGACTTTTTGTGTCCAAGACTAGAAACACACTGAAAAGGCTCATTCTGCTTTGAAACTGCATGAAAAAGCATTCTCTCGCTGAGAAACAACCTTTAAAGCACTTCTAGGCTTGTTTTGACTTCATTTGCTAAGAAGCACTAAAACAGCACTTCTGTTCATGAAAAGTCAAGAACTAAGCAAATTATGCTTTTTGAGCTCTAATATGACTTTTTTGTGTCCAAGAGTAGAAACACACAGAAAAAGCTCAATTTGCTTTAAAACTGCATGGAAAAGCTTTCTCTCGCTGAGAAACAACCTTTAAAGCACTTCTAGGCTTGTTTTGACTTCATTTGCTAAGAAGCACTAAAACAACATTTCTGTTCATGAAAAGTCAAGAACTAAGCAAATTGTGCTTTTTGAGCTCTTTATGACTTTTTGTGTCCAAGACTAGAAACACACTGAAAAGGCTCATTCTGCTTTGAAACTGCATGAAAAAGCATTCTCTCGCTGAGAAACAACCTTTAAAGCACTTCTAGGCTTGTTTTGACTTCATTTGCTAGGAAGCACTAAAACAGCACTTCTGTTCATGAAAAGTCAAGAATTAAGCAAATTGTGCTTTTTTAACTCTAATATGACTTTTTGTGTCCAAGACTAGAAACACACTGAAAAGGCTCATTCTGCTTTGAAACTGCATGAAAAAGCATTCTCTCGCTAAGAAACAACCTTTAAAGCACTTCTAGGCTTGTTTTGACTTCATTTGCTAAGAAGCACTAAAACAGCACTTCTGTTCATGAAAAGTCAAGAATTAAGCAAATTGTGCTTTTTGAGCTCTAATATGACTTTTTGTGTCCAAGACTAGAAACACACTGAAAAGGCTCATTCTGCTTTGAAACTGCATGAAAAGCATTCTCTCGCTGAGAAACAACCTTTAAAGCACTTCTAGGCTTGTTTTGACTTCATTTGCTAAGAAGCACTAAAACAACATTTCTGTTCATGAAAAGTCAAGAACTAAGCAAATTGTGCTTTTTGAGCTCTAATATGACTTTTTGTGTCCAAGACTAGAAACACACTGAAAAGGCTCATTCTGCTTTGAAACTGCATGAAAAAGCATTCTCTCGCTGAGAAACAACCTTTAAAGCACTTCTAGGCTTGTTTTGACTTCATTTGCTAAGAAGCACTAAAACAACATTTCTGTTCATGAAAAGTCAAGAACTAAGCAAATTGTGCTTTTTGAGCTCTAATATGAATTTTTGTGTCCAAGACTAGAAACACACTGAAAAGGCTCTTTCTGCTTTGAAACTGCATGAAAAAGCATACTCTCGCTGAGAAACAACCTTTAAAGCACTTCTAGGCTTGTTTTGACTTCATTTGCTAAGAAGCACTAAAACAGCACTTCTGTTCATGAAAAGTCAAGAACTAAGCAAATTGTGCTTTTTGAGCTCTAATATGACTTCTTGTGTCCAAGACTAGAAACACACTGAAAAGGCTCATTCTGCTTTGAAACTGCATGAAAAAGCATTCTCTCGCTGAGAAACAACCTTTAAAGCACTTCTAGGCTTGTTTTGACTTCATTTGCTAAGAAGCACTAAAACAGCACTTCTGTTCATGAAAAGTCAAGAACTAAGCAAATTATGCTTTTTGAGCTCTAATATGACTTTTTTGTGTCCAAGAGTAGAAACACACAGAAAAAGCTCAATTTGCTTTAAAACTGCATGGAAAAGCTTTCTCTCGCTGAGAAACAACCTTTAAAGCACTTCTAGGCTTGTTTTGAGTTCATTTTCTAAGATGCACTAAAACATCATTTCTGATCATGAAAAGTCAAGAACTAAGCAAATTGTGCTTTTTGAGCTCTAATATGACTTTTGTGTCCAAGACTAGAAACACACTGAAAAGGCTCATTCTGCTTTGAAACTGCATGAAAAAGCATTCTCTCGCTGAGAAACAACCTTTAAAGCACTTCTAGGCTTGTTTTGACTTCATTTGCTAGGAAGCACTAAAATAGCACTTCTGTTCATGAAAAGTCAAGAATTAAGCAAATTGTGCTTTTTGAGCTCTAATATGACTTTTTGTGTCCAAGAGTAGAAACACACTGAAAAGGCTCATTCTGCTTTGAAACTGCATGAAAAAGCATTCTCTCGCTGAGAAACAACCTTTAAAGCACTTCTAGGCTTGTTTTGACTTCATTTGCTAAGAAGCACTAAAACAACATTTCTGTTCATGAAAAGTCAAGAACTAAGCAAATTGTGCTTTTTGAGCTCTAATATGACTTTTTGTGTCCAAGAGTAGAAACACACAGAAAAAGCTCAATTTGCTTTGAAACTGCATGAAAAAGCATTCTCTCGCTGAGAAACAACCTTTAAAGCACTTCTAGGCTTGTTTTGACTTAATTTTCTAAGAAGCACTAAAACAGCATTTCTGTTCATGAAAAGTCAAGAACTAAGCAAATTGTGCTTTTTGAGCTCTAATATGACTTTTTGTGTCCAAGACTAGAAACACACTGAAAAGGCTCATTCTGCTTTGAAACTGCATGAAAAAGCATTCTCTCGCTGACAAACAACCTTTAAAGCACTTCTAGGCTTGTTTTGACTTCATTTGCTAGGAAGCACTAAAACAGCACTTCTGTTCATGAAAAGTCAAGAACTAAGCAAATTGTGCTTTTTGAGCTCTAATATGACTTTTTGTGTCCAAGAGTAGAAACACACAGAAAAAGCTCAATTTGCTTTGAAACTGCATGAAAAAGCATTCTCTCGCTGAGAAACAACCTTTAAAGCACTTCTAGGCTTGTTTTGACTTCATTTGCTAAGAATTCAAAACTTAATGCCAAACATACAGGCGCTTCATCTAGCCAATCTTGGCCGTGAAAGGTGCTACTTCTTGGACTCTTTCCATTCAACCCCTACCACCCTGGAGGAATTTTTTTAATTTTCAAAACCTGAGTCCAGATATCTAGGCGCTTCTTCCAGCCGATCTTGGCTGGGTTAAGTGCTACTTCTTGGACGCTTTACCACTTGACCATGGTAACCCTGGAGAACATTTTTAAGAATTCAAAACTTAATGCCAAACATCCAGGCTTCATCTAGCCAATCTTTTTCCGTGAAAGGTGCTACTTCTTGGACTAATTTCCATTCAACCCCTGCCACCCTGGAGGAAATTTTTTAATTTTCAAAGTGAAAGTCCAAACATCCAGGCGCTTCATCCAGCTGATCTTGGCTGGGTTAAGTGCTACTTCTTGGACGCTTTACCACTCGACCACGATAACCCTGGAGAAAATTTTTAAGAATTCAAAACTTAATGCCAAACATCCAGGCTTCATCTAACCAATCTTGGCCGTGAAAGTTGCTACTTCTTGGACTCTTTTCCATTCAACCCCTGCCACCCTGGAGGAAATTTTTTTAATTTTCAAAGACTGAGTCCAGATATCTAGGCGCTTCATCCAGCCGATCTTGGCTGGGTTAAGTGCTACTTCTTGGAAGCTTTTCCACTCGACCATGGTAACCCTGGAGAAAATTTTTAAGAATTCAAAACTTAATGCCAAACATCCAGGCTTCATCTAGCCAATCTTTTTCCGTGAAAGGTGCTACTTCTTGGACTAATTTCCACTGAACCCTTGCCACCCTGGAGGAAATTTTTTAATTTTTAAAGCGAAAGCACAAACGTCCAGGCGCTTCATCCAGCCGATCTTGGCTGGGTTAAGTGCTACTTCTTGGACGCTTTTCCACTCGACCATGGTAACCCTGGAGAAAATTTTTAAGAATTCAAAACTTAATGCCAAACATCCAGGCTTCATCTAACCAATCTTGGCCATGAAAGGTGCTACTTCTTGGACTCTTTTACATTCAACCCCTGCCACCCTGGAGGAAATTTTTTAATTTTCAAAGTGAAAGTCCAAACATCCAGGCGCTTCATCCAGCCGATCTTGGCTGGGTTAAGTGCTACTTCTTGGACGCTTTACCACTCGACCATGGTAACCCTGGAGAAAATATTTAAGAATTCAAAACTTAAAGCCAAACATCCAGGCTTCATCTAACCAATCTTGGCCGTGAAAGTTGCTACTTCTTGGACTCTTTTCCATTCAACCCCTGCCACCCTGGGAAATTTTTTTAATTTTCAAAGACTGAGTCCAGATATCTAGGCGCTTCATCCAGCCGATCTTGGCTGGGTTAAGTGCTATCTCTTGGAAGCTTTTCCACTCGACCATGGTAACCCTGGAGAAAATTTTTAAGAATTCAAAACTTAATGCCAAACATCCAGGCGCTTCATCTAGCCAATCTTGGCCGTGAAAGGTGCTACTTCTTGGACTCTTTTCCATTCAACCCCTGCCACCCTGGAGAAACTTTTTTAATTTTCAAAGCCTGAGTCCAGATATCTAGGCGCTTCATCCAGCTGATCTTGGCTGGGTTAAGTGCTACTTCTTGGACGCTTTACCACTCGACCACGATAACCCTGGAGAAAATTTTTAAGAATTCAAAACTTAATGCCAAACATCCAGGCTTCATCTAACCAATCTTGGCCGTGAAAGTTTCTTCTTCTTGGACTCTTTTCCATTCAACCCCTGCCACCCTGGAGGAATTTTTTTTAATTTTCAAAGACTGAGTCCAGATATCTAGGCGCTTCATCCAGCCGATCTTGGCTGGGTTAAGCGCTACTTCTTGGAAGCTTTTCCACTCGACCATGGTAACCCTGGAGAAAATTTTTAAGAATTCAAAACTTAATGCCAAACATCCAGGCTTCATCTAGCCAATCTTTTTCCGTGAAAGGTGCTACTTCTTGGACTCATTTCCACTCAACCCTTGCCACCCTGGAGGAAATTTTTTAATTTTTAAATGGCGTAAGAAAGGTGCTACTTCTTGGACTCTTTTCCATTCAAACCCTGCCACCCTGGAGGAAATTTTTTAATTTTCAAAACCTGAGTCCAAATATCTAGGCGCTTCATCCAGTCGATCTTGGCTGGGTTAAGTGCTACTTCTTGACGCTTTTCCAATTGACCATGGTATACCTGGAGAAAATTTTTAAGAATTCAAAACTTACTGCCAAACATCCAGGCACTTCATCTAGCCAATTTTGGCCGTGAAAGGTGCTACTTCTTGGACTCTTTTCCATTCAACCCCTGCCACCCTGGAGGAAATTTTTAAATTTTCAAAGGAAAAGTCCAAACATCCAGGCGCTTCATCCAGCCGATCTTGGCTGGGTTAAGTGCTACTTCTTGTATGGACGCTTTACCACTCAACCATGGTAACCCTAGAGAAAATTTTTAAGAATTCAAAACTTAATGCCAAACATCCAGGCTTCATCTAATCAATCTTGGCCGTGAAAGTTGCTACTTCTTGGACTCTTTTCCATTCAACCCCTGCCACCCTGGAGGAAATTTTTAAATTTTCAAAGCAAAAGTCCAAACGTCCAGGCGCTTCATCCAGCCGATCTTGGCTGGGTTAAGTGCTACTTCTTGGACGCTTTTCCACTCGACCATGGTAACCCTAGAGAAAATTTTTAAGAATTCAAAATTTAATGCCAAACGTCCAGGCGCTTCATCCAGCCGATCTTGGCTGGGTTAAGTGCTACTTCTTGGACGCTTTTCCACTCGACCAAGGTAACCCTGGAGAAAATTTTTAAGAATTCAAAACTTCATGCCAAACATCCAGGCTTCATCTAACCAATCTTGGCCGTGAAAGGTGCTACTTCTTGGACTCTTTTCCATTCAACTCCTGCCACCCTGGAGGAAATTTTTTAATTTTCAAAACCTGAGTCCAGATATCCAGGCGCTTCATCCAGCCAATCTTGGCTGTGTTAAGTGCTACTTCTTGGACGCTTTTCCACTCGACCATGGTAACCCTGGAGAAAATTTTTAAGAATTCAAAACTTAATGCCAAACATCCAGGCACTTCATCTAACCAATCTTGGCCGTGAAAAGTGATACTTCTTGGACTCTTTTTCATTCAACCCCTGCCACCCTGAAGGAAATTTTTAAACTTTCAAAACCTGAGTCCAGATATCTAGGCGCTTCATTTAGTCGATCTTGGCTGGGTTAAGTGCGACTTCTTGGACGCTTTACCACTCGACCATGGTAACCCTGGAGAAAATTTTTAAGAATTCAAAACTTAATGCCAAACATCCAGGCTTCATCTAACCAATCTTGGCCGTGAAAGGTGCAACTTCTTGGACTCTTTTCCTTTCAACCCCTGCCACCCTGAAGAAATTTTTGATTTTCAAAACCTGAGTCCAGATATCTAGGCGCTTCATCCAGCCGATCTTGGCTGGGTTAAGTGCTACTTCTTGACACTTTTCCACTCGACCATGGTAACCCTAGAGAAAATTTTTAAGAATTCAAAACTTAATGCCAAACGTCCAGGCGCTTCATCCAGCCGATCTTGGCTGGGTTAAGTGCTACTTCTTGGACGCTTTTCCACTCGACCATGGTAACCCTGGAGAAAATTTTTAAGAATTCGAAATTTAAAGCCAAACATCCAGGCACTTCATCTAGCCAATTTTGGCCGTGAAAGGTGCTACTTCTCGGACTCTTTTCCATTCAACCGCTGCCACCCTGGAGGAAATTTTAAAATTTTCAAAGCAAAAGTCCAAACATCCAGGCGCTTCATCCAGCCGATCTTTGCTGGGTTAAGTGCTACTTCTTGGACGCTTTTCCACTCGACCATGGTAACCCTAGAGAAAATTTTTAAGAATTCAAAACTTAATGCCAAACATCCAAGTGCTTCATCTAGCCAATTTTGGCCGTGAAAGGTGCTACTTCTTGGACTCTTTTCCATTCAACCGCTGCCACCCTGGAGGAAATTTTTAAATTTTCAAAGCAAAAGTCCAAACATCCAGGCGCTTCATCCAGCCGATCTTGGCTGGGTTAAGTGCTACTTCTTGGACGCTTTTCCACTCGACCATGGTAACCCTGGAGAAAATTTTTAAGAATTCAAAACTTAATGCCAAACATCCAGGCTTCATCTAATCAATCTTGGCCGTGAAAGTTGCTACTTCTTGGACTCTTTTCCATTCAACCCCTGCCACCCTGGAAGACATTTTTTAATCTTCAAAACCTGAGTCCAGATATCTAGGTGCTTCATCCAGCCGAACTTGGCTGGGTTAAGTGCTACTTCTTGGACGCTTTTCCACTCGACCATGGTAAGCCTAGAGAAAATTTTTAAAAATTCAAAACTTAATGCCAAACATCCAGGTGCTTCATCTAGCCAATTTTGGCCGTGAAAGGTGCTACTTCTTGGTTTCTTTTCCATTCAACCCATGCAACCCTAGAGGAATTTTTTTTTAATTTTCAAAACCTGAGTCCAGATATCTAGGCGCTTCATCCAGCCGATCTTGGCTGGGTTAAGTGCTACTTCTTGGATGCTTTTCCACTCGACCATGGTAACCCTGGAGAAAATTTTTAAGAATTCAAAACTTAATGCCAAACATCCAGGCTTCATCTAATCAATCTTGGCCGTGAAAAGTGCTACTTCTTGGACTCTTTTCCATTCAACCCCTGCCACCCTGGAGAATTTTTTTAATTTTCAAAACCTGAGTCCAGATATCTAGGCGCTTCAGCCAGTCGATCTTGGCTGGGTTAAGTGCTACCTCTTGGAAGCTTTTCCACTCGACCATGGTAACCCTGGAGAAAATGTTTCAGAATTCAAAACTTAATGCCAAACATCCAGGCGCTTCATCTAGCCAATCTTGGCCGTGAAAGGTGCTACTTCTTGGACTCTTTTCCATTCAACCCCTGCCACCCTGGAGGAAATTTTTAAATTTTGAAAGCAAAAGACCAAACATCCAGGCACTTCATCCAGCCGATCTTGGCGGGGTTAAGTGCTAATTCTTGGATGCTTTTGCACTCGACCATGGTAACCCTGGAGAAAATTTTTAAGAATTCAAAACTTAATGCCAACCATCCAGGCTACATCTAGCCAATCTTTTTCTGTGAATGGTGCTACTTCTTGGAATCTTTTCCACTCAACCCCTGCCACCCTGGAGATTTTTTTAATTTTCAAAACCTGAGTCCAGATATCTAGGCGCTTCATCCAGCCGATCTTGGCTGGGTTAAGTGCTACTTCTTGGACGCTTTTCCACTCGACCATGGTAACCCTGGAGAAAATTTTTAAGAATTCAAAACTTAAAGCCAAACATTCAGGCACTTCATCTAGCCAATTTTGGCCGTGAAAGGTGCTACTTCTTGGACTCTTTTCCATTCAACCGCTGCCAGCCTGGAGGAAATTTTTAAATTTTCAAAGCAAAAGACCAAACATCCAGGCTTTTCATCCAGCCGATCTTGGCTGGGTTAAGTGCTACTTCTTGGACGCTTTTCCACTCGACCATGGTAACCCTAGAGAAAATTTTTAAGAATTCAAAACTTAATGCCAAACGTCCAGGCGCTTCATCCAGCCGATCTTGGCTGGGTTAAGTGCTACTTCTTGGATGCTTTTCCACTCGACCATGGTAACCCTGGAGAAAATTTTTAAGAACTCGAAATTTAAAGCCAAACATCCAGGCACTTCATCTAGCCAATTTTGGCCATGAAAGGTGCTACTTCTCGGACTCTTTTCCATTCAACCGCTGCCACCCTGGAGGAAATTTTTTAATTTTCAAAGCAAAAGTCCAAACGTCCAGGCGCTTCATCCAGCCGATCTTGGCTGGGTTAAGTGCTACTTCTTGGACGCTTTACCACTCGACCATGGTAACCCTGGAGAAAATTTTTAAGAATTCAAAACTTAATGCCAAACATCCAAGCTTCATCTAGCCAATATTGGCTCTGAAAGGTGCTACTTCTTGGACTCTTTTCCATTCAACCCCTGCCACCCTGGAGGAATTTTTTTAATTTTCAAAACCTGAGTCCAGATATCTAGGCACTTTATCCACTTGATCTTGGCTGGGTTAAGTGCTACCTCTTGGACGCTTTTCCACTCGACCATGGTAACCCTGGAGAAAATTTTTAAGAATTCAAAACTTAATGCCAACCATCCAGGCTACATCTAGCCAATCTTTTTCCGTGAAAGGTGCTACTTCTTGGACTCTTTTCCATTCAACCCCTGCCACCCTGGAGGAATTTTTTTTAATTTTCAAAACCTGAGTCCAGATATCTAGGCGCTTCTTCCAGCTGATCTTGGCTGGGTTAAGTGCTACTTCTTGGACGCTTTTCCACTCTATCATGGTAACCCTAGAGAAAATATTTAAGAATTCAAAACTTAATGCCAAACATCCAGGCTTCATCTAGCCAATCTTGGCCGTAAAAGGTGCTACTTCTTGGACTCTTTTCCTTTCAACCCCTGCCACCCTAAAGGAAATTTTTAAACTTTCAAAACCTGAGTCCAGATATCTAGTCGCTTCATCCAGTCGATCTTGGCTGGGTTAAGTGCTACTTCTTGGACGCTTTACCACTCGACCATGGTAACCCTGGAGAAAATTTTTAAGAATTCAAAACTTAATGCCAAACATCCAGGCTTCATCTAACCAATCTTGGCCGTGAAAGGTGCTACTTCTTGGACTCTTTTCCTTTCAACCCCTGCCACCCTGGAGGAAATTTTTGATTTTCAAAACCTGAGTCCAGATATCTAGGCGCTTCATCCAGCCGATCTTGGCTGGGTTAAGTGCTACTTCTGGACGCTTTTCCACTCGACCATGGTAACCCTAGAGAAAATTTTTAAGAATTCAAAACTTAATGCCAAACGTCCAGGCGCTTCATCCAGCCGATCTTGGCTGGGTTGAGTGCTACTTCTTGGACGCTTTTCCACTCGACCAAGGTAACCCTGGAAAAAATTTTTAAGAATTCAAAACTTAATGCCAAACATCCAGGCTTCATCTAACCAATCTTGGCCGTGAAAGGTGCTACTTCTTGAACTCTTTCCCATTCAACCCCTGCCACCCTGAAGGAAATTTTTAAAATTTCAAAGCAAAAGTCCAAACATCCAGGCGCTTCATCCAGCCGATCTTGGCTGGGTTAAGTGCTACTTCTTGGACGCTTTACCACTCAACCATGGTAACCCTGGAGAAAATTTTTAAGAATTCAAAACTTAATGCCAAACATCAAGGCGCTTCATCTAGCCAATCTTGGCCGTGAAAGGTGCTACTTCTTGGACTCTTTACCATTCAACCCCTGCCACCCTGAAGAAATTTTTTAATTTTGAAACCTGAGTCCAGATATCTAGGCGCTTCATCCAGTCGATCTTGGCTGGGTTAAGTGCTACTTCTTGGACGCTTTTCCACTCGACCATAATAACCCTGGAGAAAATTTTTAAGAATTCAAAACTTAATGCCAAACATCCAGGTGCTTCATCTAGCCAATCTTGGCCGTGAAAGGTGCTACTTCTTGGTTTCTTTTCCATTTAACCCCTGCCACTCTGGAGGAATTTTTTTAATTTTCAAAACCTGAGTCCCGATATCTAGGCGCTTCATCCAGTCGATCTTGGCTGGGTTAAGTGCTACTTCTTGGACGCTTTTCCACTCGACCATGGTAACCCTGGAGAAAATGTTTAAGAATTCAAAACTTAATGCCAAACATCCAGGCGCTTCATCTAGCCATTCTTGGCCGTTAAAGGTGCTTCTTCTTGGACTCTTTCCATTCAACCCCTGCCACCCTGGAAGAATTTTTTTAATTTTCAAAACCTGAGTCCAGATATCTAGGCGCTTCATCCAGCCGATCTTGGCTGGGTTAAATGCTACTTCTTGGACGCTTTTCCACTCGATCATGGTAACCCTGGAGAAAATGTTTAAGAATTCAAAACTTAATGCCAAACATCCAGGCGCTTCATCTAGCCAATCTTGGCCGTGAAAGGTGCTACTTCTTGGACTCTTTCCATTCAACCCCTGCCACCCTGGAGGAATTTTTTTTAATTTTCAAAACCTGAGTCCAGATATCTAGGCGCTTCTTCCAGCCGATCTTGGCTGGGTTAAGTGCTACTTCTTGGACACTTTTCCACTCTATCATGGTAACCCTAGAGAAAATATTTAAGAATTCAAAACTTAATGCCAAACATCCAGACTTCATCTAGCCAATATTGGCTGTGAAAGGTGCTACTTCTTGGACTCTTTTCCATTCAACCCCTGCCACCCTGGAGGAATTTTTTTAATTTTCAAAACCTGAGTCCAGATATCTAGGCGCTTCATCCAGTCGATCTTGACTGGGTTAAGTGCTACTTCTTGGACGCTTTTCCACTCGACCATGGTAACCCTGGAGAAAATTTTTAAGAATTCAAAACTTAATGCCAAACATCCAGGCACTTCATCTAACCAATCTTGGCCGTGAAAGGTGCTACTTCTTGGACTCTTTTCCTTTCAACCCCTGCCACCCTGGAGGAAATTTTTTGATTTTCAAAACCTGAGTCCAGATATGTAGGCGCTTCATCCAGCCGATCTTGGCTGGGTTAAGTGCTACTTCTTGGATGCTTTTCCACTCGACCATAGTAACCCTAGAGAAAATTTTTAAGAATTCAAAACTTAATGCCAAACATCCAGGCTTCATCTAACCAATCTTGGCGTGAAAGGTGCTACTTCTTGAACTCTTTTCCATTCAACCCCTGCCACCCTGGAGGAAATTTTTAAAATTTCAAAGCAAAAGTCCAAACATCCAGGCGCTTCATCCAGTCGATCTTGGCTGGGTTAAGTGCTACTTCTTGGACGCTTTACCACTCAACCATGGTAAGCCTAGAGAAAATTTTTAAGAATTCAAAACTTAATGCCAAACATCCAGGCTTCATCTAATCAATCTTGGCCGTGAAAAAGTTGCTACTTCTTGGACTCTTTTCCATTCAACCCCTGCCACTCTGGAAGACATTTTTTAATCTTCAAAACCTGAGTCCAGATATCTAGGTGCTTCATCCAGTCGATGTTGGCTGGGTTAAGTGCTACTTCTTGGACGCTTTTCCACTCGACCATGGTAACCCTGGAGAAAGTGTTTAAGAATTCAAGACTTAATGCCAAACATCCAGGCTACATCTAGCCAATCTTTTTCTGTGAAAGGTGCTACTTCTTGGAATCTTTTCCACTCAACCCCTGCCAACCTGGAGGAAATTTTTAAATTTTCAAAACCTGAGTCCAGATATCTAGGTGCTTCATCCAGCCGATCTTGGCTGGGTTAAGTGCTACTTCTTGGACACTTTTCCACTCGACCATGGTAACCCTGGAGAAAATTTTTAAGAATTCAAAACTTAAAGCCAAACATCCAGGCGCTTCATCTAGCCAATTTTGGCCGTGAAAGGTGCTACTTCTCGGACTCTTTTCCATTCAACCCCTGCCACCCTGGAGGAAATTTTTAAATTTTCAAAACCTGAGTCCAGATATCTAGGCGCTTCTTCCAGCCAATCTTGGCTGGGTTAAGTGCTACTTCTTGGACGCTTTACCGCTCGACCATGGTAACCCTGGAGAAAATTTTTAAGAATTCAAAACTTAATGCCAAACATCCAAGCTTCATCTAACCAATATTGGCTAAGAAAGGTGCTACTTCTTGGACTCTTTTCCATTCAAACCCTGCCACCCTGGAGGAATTTTTAATTTTCAAAACCTGAGTCCAAATATCTAGGCGCTTCATCCAGTCGATCTTGGCTGGTTTAAGTGCTACTTCTTGGACGCTTTTCCACTCGACCATGGTAACCCTGGAGAAAATTTTTACGAATTCGAAATTTAAAGCCAAACATCCAGGCACTTCATCTAGCCAATTTTGGCCGTGAAAGGTGCTACTTCTCGGCCTCTTTTACATTCAACCGCTGCCACCCTGGAGGAAATTTTTAAATTTTCAAAGCAAAGTCCAAACATCCAGGCGCTTCATCCAGCCGATCTTGGCTGGGTTAAGTGCTACTTCTTGGACGCTTTTCCACTCAACCATGGTAACCCTAGAGAAAATTTCTAAGAATTCAAAACTTAATGCCAAACATCCAGGCTTCATCTAATCAATCTTGGCCGTGAAAAGTGCTACTTCTTGGACTCTTTTCCATTCAACCCCTGCCACCCTGGAGGAAATTTTTAAATTTTCAAAGGAAAAGTCCAAACATCCAGGCGCTTCATCCAGCCGATCTTGGCTGGGTTAAGTGCTACTTCTTGGACGCTTTACCACTCAACCATGGTAACCCTAGAGAAAATTTTTAAGAATTCAAAACTTAATGCCAAACATCCAGGCTTCATCTAATCAATCTTGGCCGTGAAAGTTGCTACTTCTTGGACTCTTTTCCATTCAACCCCTGCCACCCTGGAGGAATTTTTTAAATTTTCAAAGCAAAAGTCCAAACGTCCAGGCGCTTCATCCAGCCGATCTTGGCTGGGTTAAGTGCTACTTCTTGGACGCTTTTCCACTCGACCATGGTAACCCTGGAGAAAATTTTTAAGAATTCAAAACTTAATGCCAAACATCCAAGCTTCATCTAGCCAATATTGGCTGTGAAAGGTGCTACTTCTTGGACTCTTTTCCATTCAACCCCTGCCACCCTGGAGGAATTTTTTTAATTTTCAAAACCTGAGTCCAGATATCTAGGCGCTTCTTCCAGCCGATCTTGGCTGGGTTAAGTGCTACTTCTTGACGCTTTTCCACTCGACCATGGTAACCCTAGAGAAATTTTTAAGAATTCAAAATTTAATGCCAAACATCCAGGCGCTTCATCCAGCCGATCTTGGCTGGGTTAAGTGCTGCTACTACTTGGACGCTTTTCCACTCGACCATGGTAACCCTGGAGAAAATTTTAAGAATTCGAAATTTAAAGCCAAACATCCAGGCACTTCATCTAGCCAATTTTGGGCCGTGAAAGTGCTACTTCTTGGACTCTTTTCCATTCAACCGCTGCCACCCTGGAGAAATTTTTAAATTTTCAAAGCAAAGTCCAAACATCCAGGCGCTTCATCCAGCCGATCTTGGCTGGGTTAAGTGCTACTTCTTGGACGCTTTTCCACTCGACCATGGTAACCCTGGAGAAAATTTTTAAGAATTCAAAACTTAATGCCAAACATCCAGGCTTCATCTAGCCAATATTGGCTGTGAAAGGTGCTACTTCTTGGACTCTTTTCCATTCAACCCCTGCCACCCTGGAGGAATTTTTTTAATTTTCAAAACCTGAGTGCAGATATCTAGGCGCTTCATCCAGTCGATCTTGGCTGGGTTAAGTGCTACTTCTTGGACGCTTTTCCACTCGACCATGGTAACCCTAGAGAAAATTTTTAAGAATTCAAAACTTAATGCCAAACATCTAGGCTTCATCTAACCAATCTTCGCCGTGAAAGGTGCTACTTCTTGGACTCTTTTCCATTCAACCGCTGCCACCCTGGAGGAAATTTTTAAATTTTCAAAGGAAAAGTCCAAACATCCAGGCGCTAGAGCCAGCCGATCTTGGCTGGGTTAAGTGCTACTTCTTGGACGCTTTACCACTCAACCATGGTAACCCTAGAGAAAATTTTTAAGAATTCAAAACTTAATGCCAAACATTCAGGCTTCATCTAATCAATCTTGGCCGTGAAAGTTGCTACTTCTTGGACTCTTTTCCATTCAACCCCTGCCACCCTGGAGGAAATTTTTAAATTTTCAAAGCAAAAGTCCAAACGTCCAGGCGCTTCATCCAGCCGATCTTGGCTGGGTTAAGTGCTACTTCTTGGACGCTTTTCCACTCGACCATGGTAACCCTGGAGAAAATTTTTAAGAATTCAAAACTTAATGCCAAACATCCAAGCTTCATCTAGCCAATATTGGCTGTGAAAGGTGCTACTTCTTGGACTCTTTTCCATTCAACCCCTGCCACCCTGGAGGAATTTTTTTAATTTTCAAAACCTGAGTCCAGATATCTAGGCGCTTCTTCCAGCCGATCTTGGCTGGGTTAAGTGCTACTTCTTGGAAGCTTTTCCACTCGATCATGGTAACCCTAGAAAAAATTTTTAAGAATTCAAAACTTAATGCCAAACATCCAGGCTTCGTCTAACCAATCTTGGCCGTGAAAGGTGCTACTTTTTGGACTCTTTTCCTTTCAACCCCTGCCACCCTGGAGGAAATTTTTTGATTGGCAAAACCTGAGTCCAGATATCTAGGCACTTCATCCAGCCGATCTTGGCTGGGTTAAGTGCTACTTCTTGGACGCTTTTCCACTCGACCATGGTAACCCTAGAGAAAATTTTTAAGAATTCAAAATTTAATGCCAAACGTCCAGGCGCTTCATCCAGCCGATCTTGGCTGGGTTAAGTGCTACTTCTTGGACGCTTCTCCACTCGACCAAGGTAACCCTGGAGAAAATTTTTAAGAATTCAAAACTTCATGCCAAACATCCAGGCTTCATCTAACCAATCTTGGCCTTGAAAGGTGCTACTTCTTGGACTCTTTTCCATTCAACTCCTGCCACCCTGGAGGAAATTTTTTAATTTTCAAAACCTGAGTCCAGATATCCAGGCGCTTCATCCAGCCAATCTTGGCGGGGTTAAGTGCTACTTCTTGGACGCTTTTCCACTCGACCATGGTAACCCTGGAGAAAATTTTTAAGAATTCAAAACTTAATGCCAAACATCCAGGCACTTCATCTAACCAATCTTGGCCGTGAAAAGTGATACTTCTTGGACTCTTTTTCATTCAACCCCTGCCACCCTGAAGGAAATTTTTAAACTTTCAAAACCTGAGTCCAGATATCTAGGCGCTTCATTTAGTCGATCTTGGCTGGGTTAAGTGCGACTTCTTGGACGCTTTACCACTCGACCATGGTAACCCTGGAGAAAATTTTTAAGAATTCAAAACTTAATGCCAAACATCCAGGCTTCATCTAACCAATCTTGGCCGTGAAAGGTGCAACTTCTTGGACTCTTTTCCTTTCAACCCCTGCCACCCTGAAGGAAATTTTTTGATTTTCAAAACCTGAGTCCAGATATCTAGGCGCTTCATCCAGCCGATCTTGGCTGGGTTAAGTGCTACTTCTTGGACACTTTTCCACTCGACCATGGTAACCCTAGAGAAAATTTTTAAGAATTCAAAACTTAATGCCAAACGTCCAGGCGCTTCATCCAGCCGATCTTGGCTGGGTTAAGTGCTACTTCTTGGACGCTTTTCCACTCGACCATGGTAACCCTGGAGAAAATTTTTAAGAATTCGAAATTTAAAGCCAAACATCCAAGTGCTTCATCTAGCCAATTTTGGCCGTGAAAGGTGCTACTTCTTGGGCTCTTTTCCATTCAACCGCTGCCACCCTGGAGGAAATTTTTAAATTTTCAAAGCAAAAGTCCAAACATCCAGGCGCTTCATCCAGCCGATCTTGGCTGGGTTAAGTGCTACTTCTTGGACGCTTTTCCACTCGACCATGGTAACCCTAGAGAAAATTTTTAAGAATTCAAAACTTAATGCCAAACATCCAAGTGCTTCATCTAGCCAATTTTGGCCGTGAAAGGTGCTACTTCTTGGGCTCTTTTCCATTCAACCGCTGCCACCCTGGAGGAAATTTTTAAATTTTCAAAGCAAAAGTCCAAACATCCAGGCGCTTCATCCAGCCGATCTTGGCTGGGTTAAGTGCTACTTCTTGGACGCTTTTCCACTCGACCATGGTAACCCTGGAGAAAATTTTTAAGAATTCAAAACTTAATGCCAAACATCCAGGCTTCATCTAATCAATCTTGGCCGTGAAAGTTGCTACTTCTTGGACTCTTTTCCATTCAACCCCTGCCACCCTGGAAGACATTTTTAATCTTCAAAACCTGAGTCCAGATATCTAGGTGCTTCATCCAGCCGAACTTGGCTGGGTTAAGTGCTACTTCTTGGACGCTTTTCCACTCGACCATGGTAAGCCTAGAGAAAATTTTTAAAAATTCAAAACTTAATGCCAAACATCCAGGTGCTTCATCTAGCCAATTTTGGCCGTGAAAGGTGCTACTTCTTGGTTTCTTTTCCATTCAACCCATGCAACCCTAGAGGAATTTTTTTTTAATTTTCAAAACCTGAGTCCAGATATCTAGGCGCTTCATCCAGCCGATCTTGGCTGGGTTAAGTGCTACTTCTTGGAGGCTTTTCCACTCGACCATGGTAACCCTGGAGAAAATTTTTAAGAATTCAAAACTTAATGCCAAACATCCAGGCTTCATCTAATCAATCTTGGCCGTGAAAAGTGCTACTTCTTGGACTCTTTTCCATTCAACCCCTGCCACCCTGGAGGAATTTTTTTTAATTTTCAAAACCTGAGTCCAGATATCTAGGCGCTTCAGCCAGTCGATCTTGGCTGGGTTAAGTGCTACCTCTTGGAAGCTTTTCCACTCGACCATGGTAACCCTGGAGAAAATGTTTCAGAATTCAAAACTTAATGCCAAACATCCAGGCGCTTCATCTAGCCAATCTTGGCCGTGAAAGGTGCTACTTCTTGGACTCTTTTCCATTCAACCCCTGCCACCCTGGAGGAAATTTTTAAATTTTGAAAGCAAAAGACCAAACATCCAGGCACTTCATCCAGCCGATCTTGGCGGGGTTAAGTGCTAATTCTTGGATGCTTTTGCACTCGACCATGGTAACCCTGGAGAAAATTTTTAAGAATTCAAAACTTAATGCCAACCATCCAGGCTACATCTAGCCAATCTTTTTCTGTGAATGGTGCTACTTCTTGGAATCTTTTCCACTCAACCCCTGCCACCCTGGAGGATTTTTTTTAATTTTCAAAACCTGAGTCCAGATATCTAGGCGCTTCATCCAGCCGATCTTGGCTGGGTTAAGTGCTACTTCTTGGACGCTTTTCCACTCGACCATGGTAACCCTGGAGAAAATTTTTAAGAATTCAAAACTTAAAGCCAAACATTCAGGCACTTCATCTAGCCAATTTTGGCCGTGAAAGGTGCTACTTCTTGGACTCTTTTCCATTCAACCGCTGCCAGCCTGGAGGAAATTTTTAAATTTTCAAAGCAAAAGACCAAACATCAGGCTTTTCATCCAGCCGATCTTGGCTGGGTTAAGTGCTACTTCTTGGACGCTTTTCCACTCGACCATGGTAACCCTAGAGAAATTTTTAAGAATTCAAAACTTAATGCCAAACGTCCAGGCGCTTCATCCAGCCGATCTTGGCTGGGTTAAGTGCTACTTCTTGGATGCTTTTCCACTCGACCATGGTAACCCTGGAGAAAATTTTTAAGAACTCGAAATTTAAAGCCAAACATCCAGGCACTTCATCTAGCCAATTTTGGCCATGAAAGGTGCTACTTCTCGGACTCTTTTCCATTCAACCGCTGCCACCCTGGAGGAATTTTTTAATTTTCAAAGCAAAAGTCCAAACGTCCAGGCGCTTCATCCAGCCGATCTTGGCTGGGTTAAGTGCTACTTCTTGGACGCTTTACCACTCGACCATGGTAACCCTGGAGAAAATTTTTAAGAATTCAAAACTTAATGCCAAACATCCAAGCTTCATCTAGCCAATATTGGCTCTGAAAGGTGCTACTTCTTGGACTCTTTTCCATTCAACCCCTGCCACCCTGGAGGAATTTTTTTAATTTTCAAAACCTGAGTCCAGATATCTAGGCACTTTATCCACTTGATCTTGGCTGGGTTAAGTGCTACCTCTTGGACGGTTTTCCACTCGACCATGGTAACCCTGGAGAAAATTTTTAAGAATTCAAAACTTAATGCCAACCATCCAGGCTACATCTAGCCAATCTTTTTCCGTGAAAGGTGCTACTTCTTGGACTCTTTTCCATTCAACCCCTGCCACCCTGGAGGAAATTTTTAAATTTTGAAAGCAAAAGACCAAACATCCAGGCGCTTCATTCATCCAGCCGATCTTGGCTGGGTTAAGTGCTACTTCTTGATGCTTTTCCACTCGACCATGGTAACCCTGGAGAAAATTTTTAAGAATTCAAAACTTAATGCCAAACCATCCAGGCTACATCTAGCCAATCTTTTTCTGTGAAAGGTGCTACTTCTTGGAATCTTTTCCACTCAACCCCTGCCACCTTGGAGGATTTTTTTTAATTTTCAAAACCTGAGTCCAGATATCTAGGCGCTTCATCCAGCCGATCTTGGCTGGGTTAAGTGCTACTTCTTGGGACGCTTTTCCACTCAACCATGGTAACCCTGGAGAAAATTTTTAAGATTTCAAAACTTAAAGCCAAACATCCAGGCACTTCATCTAGCCAATTTTGGCCGTGAAAGGTGCTACTTGTCGGACTCTTTTCCATTCAACCCCTGCCACCCTGGAGGAAATTTTTTAATTTTCAAAACCTGAGTCCAGATATCTAGGCGCTTCTTCCAGCCAATCTTGGCTGGGTTAAGTGCTACTTCTTGGACGCTTTTCCACTCGACCATGGTAACCCTAGAGAAAATTTTTAAGAATTCAAAACTTAATGCCAAACATCCAGGCTTCATCTATCCAATATTGGCTGTGAAAGGTCCTACTTCTTGGACTCTTTTCCATTCAACCCCTGCCACCCTGGAGGAATTTTTTTTAATTTTCAAAACCTGAGTCCACATATCTAGGCGCTTCATCCAGTCGATCTTGGCTGGGTTAAGTGCTACTTCTTGGACGCTTTTCCACTCGACCATGGTAACCCTGGAGAAAGTGTTTAAGAATTCAAAACTTAATGCCAAACATCCAGGCTACATCTAGCCAATCTTTCTCTGTGAAAGGTGCTACTTCTTGGAATCTTTTCCATTCAACCCCTGCCACCCTGGAGGAATTTTTTTAATTTTCAAAACCTGAGTCCAGATATCTAGGCGCTTCTTCCAGCCGATCTTGGCTGGGTTAAGTGCTACTTCTTGGAAGCTTTTCCACTCGATCATGGTAACCCTAGAAAAAATGTTTAAGTATTCAAAACTTAATGCCAAACATCCAGGCTTCATCTAGCCAATATTGGCTGTGAAAGGTGCTACTTCTTGGACTCTTTTCCATTCAACCCCTGCCACCCTGGAGGAATTTTTTTAATTTTCAAAACCTGAGTCCAGATATCTAGTCGCTTCTTCCAGTCGATATTGGCTGGGTTAAGTGCTACTTCTTGGACGCTTTACCACTCGACCATGGTAACCCTGGAGAAAATTTTTAAGAATTCAAAACTTAATGCCAAACATCCAGGCTTCATCTAACCAATCTTGGCCGTGAAAGGTGCTACTTTTGGACTCTTTTCCTTTCAACCCCTGCCACCCTGGAGAAATTTTTTGATTGGCAAAACCTGAGTCCAGATATCTAGGCACTTCATCCAGCCGATCTTGGCTGGGTTAAGTGCTACTTCTTGGACGCTTTTCCACTCGACCATGGTAACCCTAGAGAAATTTTTAAGAATTCAAAATTTAATGCCAAACGTCCAGGCGCTTCATCCAGCCGATCTTGGCTGGGTTAAGTGCTACTTCTTGGACGCTTCTCCACTCGACCAAGGTAACCCTGGAGAAAATTTTTAAGAATTCAAAACTTCATGCCAAACATCCAGGCTTCATCTAACCAATCTTGGCCTTGAAAGGTGCTACTTCTTGGACTCTTTTCCATTCAACTCCTGCCACCCTGGAGGAAATTTTTAATTTTCAAAACCTGAGTCCAGATATCCAGGCGCTTCATCCAGCCAATCTTGGCGGGGTTAAGTGCTACTTCTTGGACGCTTTTCCACTCGACCATGGTAACCCTGGAGAAAATTTTTAAGAATTCAAAACTTAATGCCAAACATCCAGGCACTTCATCTAACCAATCTTGGCCGTGAAAAGTGATACTTCTTGGACTCTTTTTCATTCAACCCCTGCCACCCTGAAGGAAATTTTTAAACTTTCAAAACCTGAGTCCAGATATCTAGGCGCTTCATTTAGTCGATCTTGGCTGGGTTAAATGCGACTTCTTGGACGCTTTACCACTCGACCATGGTAACCCTGGAGAAAATTTTTAAGAATTCAAAACTTAATGCCAAACATCCAGGCTTCATCTAACCAATCTTGGCCGTGAAAGGTGCAACTTCTTGGACTCTTTTCCTTTCAACCCCTGCCACCCTGAAGGAAATTTTTTGATTTTCAAAACCTGAGTCCAGATATCTAGGCGCTTCATCCAGCCGATCTTGGCTGGGTTAAGTGCTACTTCTTGGACACTTTTCCACTCGACCATGGTAACCCTAGAGAAAATTTTTAAGAATTCAAAACTTAATGCCAAACGTCCAGGCGCTTCATCCAGCCGATCTTGGCTGGGTTAAGTGCTACTTCTTGGACGCTTTTCCACTCGACCATGGTAACCCTGGAGAAAATTTTTAAGAATTCGAAATTTAAAGCCAAACATCCAAGTGCTTCATCTAGCCAATTTTGGCCGTGAAAGGTGCTACTTCTTGGGCTCTTTTCCATTCAACCGCTGCCACCCTGGAGGAAATTTTTAAATTTTCAAAGCAAAAGTCCAAACATCCAGGCGCTTCATCCAGCCGATCTTTGCTGGGTTAAGTGCTACTTCTTGGACGCTTTTCCACTCGACCATGGTAACCCTAGAGAAAATTTTTAAGAATTCAAAACTTAATGCCAAACATCCAAGTGCTTCATCTAGCCAATTTTGGCCGTGAAAGGTGCTACTTCTTGGGCTCTTTTCCATTCAACCGCTGCCACCCTGGAGGAAATTTTTAAATTTTCAAAGCAAAAGTCCAAACATCCAGGCGCTTCATCCAGCCGATCTTGGCTGGGTTAAGTGCTACTTCTTGGACGCTTTTCCACTCGACCATGGTAACCCTGGAGAAAATTTTTAAGAATTCAAAACTTAATGCCAAACATCCAGGCTTCATCTAATCAATCTTGGCCGTGAAAGTTGCTACTTCTTGGACTCTTTTCCATTCAACCCCTGCCACCCTGGAAGACATTTTTAATCTTCAAAACCTGAGTCCAGATATCTAGGTGCTTCATCATCCAGCCGAACTTGGCTGGGTTAAGTGCTACTTCTTGGACGCTTTTCCACTCGACCATGGTAAGCCTAGAGAAAATTTTTAAAAATTCAAAACTTAATGCCAAACATCCAGGTGCTTCATCTAGCCAATTTTGGCCGTGAAAGGTGCTACTTCTTGGTTTCTTTTCCATTCAACCCATGCAACCCTAGAGGAATTTTTTTTTAATTTTCAAAACCTGAGTCCAGATATCTAGGCGCTTCATCCAGCCGATCTTGGCTGGGTTAAGTGCTACTTCTTGGAGGCTTTTCCACTCGACCATGGTAACCCTGGAGAAAATGTTTCAGAATTCAAAACTTAATGCCAAACATCCAGGCGCTTCATCTAGCCAATCTTGGCCGTGAAAGGTGCTACTTCTTGGACTCTTTTCCATTCAACCCCTGCCACCCTGGAGGAAATTTTTAAATTTTGAAAGCAAAAGACCAAACATCCAGGCACTTCATCCAGCCGATCTTGGCGGGGTTAAGTGCTAATTCTTGGATGCTTTTGCACTCG
Organism: Puntigrus tetrazona; assembly: GCF_018831695.1. NCBI lineage: Eukaryota > Metazoa > Chordata > Actinopteri > Cypriniformes > Cyprinidae > Puntigrus > Puntigrus tetrazona. Next base: position 136,400 of record NW_025048765.1, on the reverse strand, counting down.
ACCATGGTAACCCTGGAGAAAATTTTTAAGAATTCAAAACTTAATGCCAACCATCCAGGCTACATCTAGCCAATCTTTTTCTGTGAATGGTGCTACTTCTTGGAATCTTTTCCACTCAACCCCTGCCACCCTGGAGGATTTTTTTTAATTTTCAAAACCTGAGTCCAGATATCTAGGCGCTTCATCCAGCCGATCTTGGCTGGGTTAAGTGCTACTTCTTGACGCTTTTCCACTCGACCATGGTAACCCTGGAGAAAATTTTTAAGAATTCAAAACTTAAAGCCAAACATTCAGGCACTTCATCTAGCCAATTTTGGCCGTGAAAGGTGCTACTTCTTGGACTCTTTTCCATTCAACCGCTGCCAGCCTGGAGGAAATTTTTAAATTTTCAAAGCAAAAGACCAAACATCCAGGCTTTTCATCCAGCCGATCTTGGCTGGGTTAAGTGCTACTTCTTGGACGCTTTTCCACTCGACCATGGTAACCCTAGAGAAAATTTTTAAGAATTCAAAACTTAATGCCAAACGTCCAGGCGCTTCATCCAGCCGATCTTGGCTGGGTTAAGTGCTACTTCTTGGATGCTTTTCCACTCGACCATGGTAACCCTGGAGAAAATTTTTAAGAACTCGAAATTTAAAGCCAAACATCCAGGCACTTCATCTAGCCAATTTTGGCCATGAAAGGTGCTACTTCTCGGACTCTTTTCCATTCAACCGCTGCCACCCTGGAGGAAATTTTTTAATTTTCAAAGCAAAAGTCCAAACGTCCAGGCGCTTCATCCAGCCGATCTTGGCTGGGTTAAGTGCTACTTCTTGGACGCTTTACCACTCGACCATGGTAACCCTGGAGAAAATTTTTAAGAATTCAAAACTTAATGCCAAACATCCAAGCTTCATCTAGCCAATATTGGCTCTGAAAGGTGCTACTTCTTGGACTCTTTTCCATTCAACCCCTGCCACCCTGAGGAATTTTTTTAATTTTCAAAACCTGAGTCCAGATATCTAGGCACTTTATCCACTTGATCTTGGCTGGGTTAAGAGCTACCTCTTGGACGCTTTTCCACTCGACCATGGTAACCCTGGAGAAAATTTTTAAGAATTCAAAACTTAATGCCAACCATCCAGGCTACATCTAGCCAATCTTTTTCCGTGAAAGGTGCTACTTCTTGGACTCTTTTCCATTCAACCCCTGCCACCCTGGAGGAAATTTTTAAATTTTGAAAGCAAAAGACCAAACATCCAAGCGCTTCATCCAGCCGATCTTGGCGGGGTTAAGTGCTACTTCTTGGATGCTTTTCCACTCGACCATGGTAACCCTGGAGAAAATTTTTAAGAATTCAAAACTTAATGCCAACCATCCAGGCTACATCTAGCCAATCTTTTTCTGTGAAAGGTGCTACTTCTGGAATCTTTTCCACTCAACCCCTGCCACCTTGGAGATTTTTTTAATTTTCAAAACCTGAGTCCAGATATCTAGGCGCTTCATCCAGCCGATCTTGGCTGGGTTAAGTGCTACTTCTTGGACGCTTTTCCACTCAACCATGGTAACCCTGGAGAAAATTTTTAAGATTTCAAAACTTAAAGCCAAACATCCAGGCACTTCATCTAGCCAATTTTGGCCGTGAAAGGTGCTACTTGTCGGACTCTTTTCCATTCAACCCCTGCCACCCTGGAGAAATTTTTTAATTTTCAAAACCTGAGTCCAGATATCTAGGCGCTTCTTCCAGCCAATCTTGGCTGGGTTAAGTGCTACTTCTTGGACGCTTTTCCACTCGACCATGGTAACCCTAGAGAAAATTTTTAAGAATTCAAAACTTAATGCCAAACATCCAGGCTTCATCTATCCAATATTGGCTGTGAAAGGTCCTACTTCTTGGACTCTTTTCCATTCAACCCCTGCCACCCTGGAGGAATTTTTTTAATTTTCAAAACCTGAGTCCACATATCTAGGCGCTTCATCCAGTCGATCTTGGCTGGGTTAAGTGTGCTACTTCTTGACGCTTTTCCACTCGACCATGGTAACCCTGGAGAAAGTGTTTAAGAATTCAAAACTTAATGCCAAACATCCAGGCTACATCTAGCCAATCTTTCTCTGTGAAAGGTGCTACTTCTTGGAATCTTTTCAACTCAACCCCTGCCACCCTGGAGGAACTTTTTAATTTTCAAAACCGAGTCCAGATATCTAGGTGCTTCATCCAGCCTATCTTGGCTGGGTTAAGTGCCACTTCTTGCACGCTTTTCCACTCGACCATGGTAAGCCTAGAGAAAATTTTTAAGAATTCAAAACTTAATGCCAAACATCCAGGCTTCATCTAACCAATCTTGGCCGTGAAAGTTGCTACTTTTTGGTTTCTTTTCCATTCAACCCCTGCAACCCTGGAGGATTTTTTTTAATTTTCAAAACCTGAGTCCAGATATCTAGGCGCTTCATCCAGCCGATCTTGGCTGGGTTAAGTGCTAGTTCTTGACGCTTTTCCACTCGACCATGGTAACCCTGGAGAATGTTTTTAAGAATTCAAAACTTAAAGCCAAACATCCAAGCGCTTCATCTAGCCAATTTTGGCCGTGAAAGGTGCTACTTCTTGGACTCTTTTCCATTCAACCGCTGCCACCCTGGAGAAATTTTTAAATTTTCAAAGCAAAAGTCCAAACGTCCAGGCGCTTCATCCAGCCGATCTTGGCTGGGTTAAGTGCTACTTCTTCTGGACGCTTTACCGCTCGACCATGGTAACCCTGGAGAAAATTTTTAGGAATTCAAAACTTAATGCCAACCATCCAGGCTACATCTAGCCAATCTTTTTCTGTGAAAGGTGCTACTTCTTGGAATCTTTTCCATTCAAACCCTGCCACCCTGGAGGAATTTTTTTAATTTTCAAAACCTGAGTCCAGATATCTAGTCGCTTCATCCAGTCGATCTTGGCTGGGTTAAGTGCTACTTCTTGGACGCTTTTCCACTCGACCATGGTAACCCTGGAGAAAATGTTTAAGAATTCAAAACTTAATGCCAAACATCCAGGCGCTTCATCTAGCCAATCTTGGCCGTGAAAGGTGCTACTTCTTGGACTCTTTTCCATTCAACCCCTGCCACCCTGGAGGAAATTTTTAAATTTTGAAAGCAAAAATCCAAACGTCCAGGCGCTTCATCCAGCCGATCTTGGCGGGGTTAAGTGGTACTTCTTGGATGCTTTTCCACTCGACCATGGTAACCCTGGAGAAAATTTTTAAGAATTCAAAACTTAATGCCAAACATCCAGGCGCTTCATCTAGCCAATCTTGGCCGTGAAAGGTGCTACTTCTTGGACTCTTTACCATTCAACCCCTGCCACCCTGAAGAAATTTTTTTTAATTTTCAAAACCTGAGTCCAGATATCTAGTCGCTTCATCCAGTCGATCTTGGCTGGGTTAAGTGCTACTTCTTGGACGCTTTTCCACTCGACCATGGTAACCCTGGAGAAAATTTTTAAGAATTCAAAACTTAATGCCAAACATCCAGGTGCTTCATCTAGCCAATCTTGGCCGTGAAAGGTGCTACTTCTTGGTTTCTTTTCCATTCAACCCCTGCCACCCTGGATTAATTTTTTTTATTTTTCAAAACCTGAGTCCAGATATCTAGGCGCTTCATCCAGTCGATCTTGGCTGGGTTAAGTGCTACTTCTTGGACGCTTTTCCAACTCGACCATGGTAACCCTGGAGAAAATGTTTAAGAATTCAAAACTTAATGCCAAACATCCAGGCGCTTCATCTAGCCAATCTTGGCCGTGAAAGGTGCTACTTCTTGGACTCTTTCCATTCAACCCCTGCCACCCTGGAGGAATTTTTTAATTTTCAAAACCTGAGTCCAGATATCTAGGCGCTTCTTCCAGCCGATCTTGGCTGGGTTAAGTGCTACTTCTTGGACGCTTTTACACGCGATCAAGGTAACCCTGGAGAAAATGTTTAAGAATTCAAAACTTAATGCCAAACATCCAGGCGCTTCATCCTAGCCAATCTTGGCCGTGAAAGGTGCTACTGCTTGGACTCTTTTCCATTCAACCCCTGCCACCCTGGAGGAAATTTTTTAATTTTCAAAGCAAAAGTCCAAACATCCAGGCGCTTCATCCAGCTAAACTTGGCTGGGTTAAGTTTTACTTCCTGGATGCTTTTCCACTCGTCCATGGTAACCCTGGAGAAAATTTTTAAGAATTCAAAACTTAATGCCAAACGTCCAGGCGCTTCATCCAGCCGATCTTGGCTAGGTTAAGTGCTACTTCTTGAGCGCTTTTCCACTCGACCATGGTAAGCCTAAAGAAAATTTTTAAGAATTCAAAACTTAATGCCAAACATGTAGGCTTCATCTAACCAATCTTGGCCGTGAAAGGTGCTACTTCTTGAACTCTTTTCAATTCAACCCCTGCCAAACTGGAGGAAATTTTTAAATTTTCAAAGCAAAAGTCCAAACGTCCAGGCGCTTCATCCAGCCGATCTTGGCTGGGTTAAATGCTACTTCTTGGACGCTTTTCCACTTGATCATGGTAACCCTAGAGAAAATTTTTAAGAATTCAAAACTTAATGCCAAACATCCAGGCTTCATCTAGCCAATGTTGGCTGTGAAACGTGCTACTTCTTGGACTCTTTTCCATTCAACCCCTGCCACCCTGGAGGAATTTTTTTAATTTTCAAAACCTGAGTCCAGATATCTAGGCGCTTCATCCAATTGATCTTGGCTGGGTTAAGTGCTACTTCTTGACGCTTTTCCACTCGACCATGGTAACCCTGGAGAAAATTTTTAAGAATTCAAAACTTAAAGCCAAACATTCAGGCGCTTCATCTAGCCAATCTTGGCCGTGAAAGGTGCTACTTCTTGGACTCTTTTCCATTCAACCCCTGCCACCCTGGAGGATTTTTTTTAATTTTCAAAGACTGAGTCCAGATATCTAGGCGCTTCATCCAGCCGATCTTGGCTGGGTTAAGTGCTACTTCTTGGATGCTTTTCCACTCGACCATGGTAAGCCTAGAGAAAATTTTAAAAATTCAAAACTTAATGCCAAACATCCAGGTGCTTCATCTAGCCAATTTTGGCCGTGAAAGGTGCTACTTCTTGGTTTCTTTTCCATTCAACCCATGCAACCCTAGAGGAATTTTTTTAATTTTCAAAACCTGAGTCCAGATATCTAGGCGCTTCATCCAGCCGATCTTGGCTGGGTTAAGTGCTACTTCTTGATGCTTTTCCACTCGACCATGGTAACCCTGGAGAAAATTTTTAAGAATTCAAAACTTAATGCCAAACATCCAGGCTTCATCTAATCAATCTTGGCCGTGAAAAGTGCTACTTCTTGGACTCTTTTCCATTCAACCCCTGCCACCCTGGAGGAATTTTTTAATTTTCAAAACCTGAGTCCAGATATCTAGGCGCTTCAGCCAGTCGATCTTGGCTGGGTTAAGTGCTACCTCTTGGAAGCTTTTCCACTCGACCATGGTAACCCTGGAGAAAATGTTTAAGAATTCAAAACTTAATGCCAAACATCCAGGCGCTTCATCTAGCCAATCTTGGCCGTGAAAGGTGCTACTTCTTGGACTCTTTTCCATTCAACCCCTGCCACCCTGGAGGAAATTTTTAAATTTTGAAAGCAAAAGACCAAACATCCAGGCACTTCATCCAGCCGATCTTGGCGGGGTTAAGTGCTAATACTTGGATGCTTTTGCACTCGACCATGGTAACCCTGGAGAAAATTTTTAAGAATTCAAAACTTAATGCCAACCATCCAGGCTACATCTAGCCAATCTTGGCCGTGAAAGGTGCTACTTCTTGGACTCTTTACCATTCAACCCCTGCCACCCTGAAGAAATTTTTTTTAATTTTCAAAACCTGAGTCCAGATATCTAGTCGCTTCAGCCAGTCGATCTTGGCTGGGTTAAGTGCTACTTCTTGGACGCTTTTCCACTCGACCATGGTAACCCTGGAGAAAATTTTTAAGAATTCAAAACTTAATGCCAAACATCCAGGTGCTTCATCTAGCCAATCTTGGCCGTGAAAGGTGCTACTTCTTGGTTTCTTCTCCATTCAACCCCTGCCACCCTGGAGGAATTTTTTTTATTTTTCAAAACCTGAGTCCAGATATCTAGGCGCTTCTTCCAGCCGATCTTGGCTGGGTTAAGTGCTACTTCTTGGACGCTTTTACACGCGATCAAGGTAACCCTGGAGAAAATGTTTAAGAATTCAAAACTTAATGCCAAACATCCAGGCGCTTCATCTAGCCAATCTTGGCCGTGAAAGGTGCTACTGCTTGGACTCTTTTCCATTCAACCCCTGCCACCCTGGAGAAATTTTTTTAATTTTCAAAGCAAAAGTCCAAACATCCAGGCGCTTCATCCAGCTAAACTTGGCTGGGTTAAGTTTTACTTCCTGGATGCTTTTCCACTCGTCCATGGTAACCCTGGAGAAAATTTTTAAGAATTCAAAACTTAATGCCAAACGTCCAGGCGCTTCATCCAGCCGATCTTGGCTGGGTTAAGTGCTACTTCTTGGCGCTTTTCCACTCGACCATGGTAAGCCTAAAGAAAATTTTTAAGAATTCAAAACTTAATGCCAAACATCCAGGCTTCATCTAACCAATCTTGGCCGTGAAAGGTGCTACTTCTTGAACTCTTTTCAATTCAACCCCTGCCAAACTGGAGGAAATTTTTAAATTTTCAAAGCAAAAGTCCAAACGTCCAGGCGCTTCATCCAGCCGATCTTGGCTGGGTTAAATGCTACTTCTTGGACGCTTTTCCACTTGATCATGGTAACCTAGAGAGAAATTTTTAAGAATTCAAAACTTAATGCCAAACATCCAGGCTTCATCTAGCCAATGTTGGCTGTGAAACGTGCTACTTCTTGGACTCTTTTCCATTCAACCCCTGCCACCCTGGAGGAATTTTTTTAATTTTCAAAACCTGAGTCCAGATATCTAGGCGCTTCATCCAATTGATCTTGGCTGGGTTAAGTGCTACTTCTTGGACGCTTTTCCACTCGACCATGGTAACCCTGGAGAAAATTTTTAAGAATTCAAAACTTAAAGCCAAACATTCAGGCGCTTCATCTAGCCAATCTTGGCCGTGAAGGTGCTACTTCTTGGACTCTTTTCCATTCAACCCCTGCCACCCTGAGGAAATTTTTTAATTTTCAAAGCAAAAGTCCAAACATCCAGGCGCTTCATCCAGCTAAACTTGGCTGGGTTAAGTTTTACTTCCTGGATGCTTTTCCACTCGTCCATGGTAACCCTGGAGAAAATTTTTAAGAATTCAAAACTTAATGCCAAACATCCAGGCTTCAACTAGCCAATATTGGCTGTGAAAGGTGCTACTTCTTGGAATCTTTTCCACTCAACCCCTGCCACCCTGGAGGATTTTTTTAAATTTTCAAAGCAAAAGACCAAACATCCAGGCTTTTCATCCAGCCGATCTTGGCTGGGTTAAGTGCTACTTCTTGGACGCTTTTCCACTCGACCATGGTAACCCTAGAGAAAATTTTTAAGAATTCAAAACTTAATGCCAAACGTCCAGGCGCTTCATCCAGCCGATCTTGGCTGGGTTAAGTGCTACTTCTTGGATGCTTTTCCACTCGACCATGGTAACCCTGGAGAAAATTTTTAAGAACTCGAAATTTAAAGCCAAACATCCAGGCACTTCATCTAGCCAATTTTGGCCATGAAAGGTGCTACTTCTCGGACTCTTTTCCATTCAACCGCTGCCACCCTGGAGAAATTTTTTAATTTTCAAAGCAAAAGTCCAAACGTCCAGGCGCTTCATCCAGCCGATCTTGGCTGGGTTAAGTGCTACTTCTTGGACGCTTTACCACTCGACCATGGTAACCCTGGAGAAAATTTTTAAGAATTCAAAACTTAATGCCAAACATCCAAGCTTCATCTAGCCAATATTGGCTCTGAAAGGTGCTACTTCTTGGACTCTTTTCCATTCAACCCCTGCCACCCTGGAGGAATTTTTTAATTTTCAAAACCTGAGTCCAGATATCTAGGCACTTTATCCACTTGATCTTGGCTGGGTTAAGTGCTACCTCTTGGACGCTTTTCCACTCGACCATGGTAACCCTGGAGAAAATTTTTAAGAATTCAAAACTTAATGCCAACCATCCAGGCTACATCTAGCCAAACTTTTTCCGTGAAAGGTGCTACTTCTTGGACTCTTTTCCATTCAACCCTGCCACCCTGGAGAAATTTTTAAATTTTGAAAGCAAAAGACCAAACATCCAGGCGCTTCATCCAGCCGATCTTGGCGGGGTTAAGTGCTACTTCTTGGATGCTTTTCCACTCGACCATGGTAACCCTGGAGAAAATTTTTAAGAATTCAAAACTTAATGCCAACCATCCAGGCTACATCTAGCCAATCTTTTTCTGTGAAAGGTGCTACTTCTCGGAATCTTTTCCACTCAACCCCTGCCACCTTGGAGGATTTTTTTTAATTTTCAAAACCTGAGTCCAGATATCTAGGCGCTTCATCCAGCCGATCTTGGCTGGGTTAAGTGCTACTTCTTGGACGCTTTTCCACTCAACCATGGTAACCCTGGAGAAAATTTTTAAGATTTCAGAACTTAAAGCCAAACATCCAGGCACTTCATCTAGCCAATTTTGGCCGTGAAAGGTGCTACTTCTCGGACTCTTTTCCATTCAACCCCTGCCACCCTGGAGGAATTTTTTAATTTTCAAAACCTGAGTCCAGATATCTAGGCGCTTCTTCCAGCCAATCTTGGCTGGGTTAAGTGCTACTTCTTGACGCTTTTCCACTCGACCATGGTAACCCTAGAGAAAATTTTTAAGAATTCAAAACTTAATGCCAAACATCCAGGCTTCATCTATCCAATATTGGCTGTGAAAGGTGCTACTTCTTGGACTCTTTTCCATTCAACCCCTGCCACCCTGGAGGAATTTTTTTAATTTTCAAAACCTGAGTCCACATATCTAGGCGCTTCATCCAGTCGATCTTGGCTGGGTTAAGTGCTACTTCTTGGACGCTTTTCCACTCGACCATGGTAACCCTGGAGAAAGTGTTTAAGAATTCAAAACTTAATGCCAAACATCCAGGCTACATCTAGCCAATCTTTTCTGTGAAAGGTGCTACTTCTTGGAATCTTTTCAACTCAACCCCTGCCACCCTGGAGGAACTTTTTAATTTTCAAAACCCGAGTCCAGATATCTAGGTGCTTCATCCAGCCTATCTTGGCTGGGTTAAGTGCCACTTCTGCACGCTTTTCCACTCGACCATGGTAAGCCTAGAGAAAATTTTTAAGAATTCAAAACTTAATGCCAAACATCCAGGCTTCATCTAACCAATCTTGGCCGTGAAAGTTGCTACTTTTTGGTTTCTTTTCCATTCAACCCCTGCAACCCTGGAGGATTTTTTTTAATTTTCAAAACCTGAGTCCAGATATCTAGGCGCTTCATCCAGCCGATCTTGGCTGGGTTAAGTGCTAGTTCTTGGACGCTTTTCCACTCGACCATGGTAACCCTGGAGAATGTTTTTAAGAATTCAAAACTTAAAGCCAAACATCCAAGCGCTTCATCTAGCCAATTTTGGCCGTGAAAGGTGCTACTTCTTGGACTCTTTTCCATTCAACCGCTGCCACCCTGGAGGAAATTTTTAAATTTTCAAAGCAAAAGTCCAAACGTCCAGGCGCTTCATCCAGCCGATCTTGGCTGGGTTAAGTGCTACTTCTTGGACGCTTTACCGCTCGACCATGGTAACCCTGGAGAAAATTTTTAGGAATTCAAAACTTAATGCCAACCATCCAGGCTACATCTAGCCAATCTTTTTCTGTGAAAGGTGCTACTTCTTGGAATCTTTTCCATTCAAACCCTGCCACCCTGGAGGAATTTTTTTAATTTTCAAAACCTGAGTCCAGATATCTAGTCGCTTCATCCAGTCGATCTTGGCTGGGTTAAGTGCTACTTCTTGGACGCTTTTCCACTCGACCATGGTAACCCTGGAGAAAATGTTTAAGAATTCAAAACTTAATGCCAAACATCCAGGCGCTTCATCTAGCCAATCTTGGCCGTGAAAGGTGCTACTTCTTGGACTCTTTTCCATTCAACCCCTGCCACCCTGGAGGAAATTTTTAAATTTTGAAAGCAAAAATCCAAACGTCCAGGCGCTTCATCCAGCCGATCTTGGCGGGGTTAAGTGCTACTTCTTGGATGCTTTTCCACTCGACCATGGTAACCCTGGAGAAAATTTTTAAGAATTCAAAACTTAATGCCAAACATCCAGGCGCTTCATCTAGCCAATCTTGGCCGTGAAAGGTGCTACTTCTTGGTTTCTTTTCCATTCAACCCCTGCCACCCTGGAGGAATTTTTTTTATTTTTCAAAACCTGAGTCCAGATATCTAGGCGCTTCATCCAGTCGATCTTGGCTGGGTTAAGTGCTACTTCTTGGACGCTTTTCCACTCGACCATGGTAACCCTGGAGAAAATGTTTAAGAATTCAAAACTTAATGCCAAACATCCAGGCGCTTCATCTAGCCAATCTTGGCCGTGAAAGGTGCTACTTCTTGGACTCTTTCCATTCAACCCCTGCCACCCTGGAGAATTTTTTAATTTTCAAAACCTGAGTCCAGATATCTAGGCGCTTCTTCCAGCCGATCTTGGCTGGGTTAAGTGCTACTTCTTGGGACGCTTTTACACGCGATCAAGGTAACCCTGGAGAAAATGTTTAAGAATTCAAAACTTAATGCCAAACATCCAGGCGCTTCATCTAGCCAATCTTGGCCGTGAAAGGTGCTACTGCTTGGACTCTTTTCCATTCAACCCCTGCCACCCTGGAGAAATTTTTTTAATTTTCAAAGCAAAAGTCCAAACATCCAGGCGCTTCATCCAGCTAAACTTGGCTGGGTTAAGTTTTACTTCCTGGATGCTTTTCCACTCGTCCATGGTAACCCTGGAGAAAATTTTTAAGAATTCAAAACTTAATGCCAAACGTCCAGGCGCTTCATCCATCCCGATCTTGGCTAGGTTAAGTGCTACTTCTTGAGCGCTTTTCCACTCGACCATGGTAAGCCTAAAGAAAATTTTTAAGAATTCAAAACTTAATGCCAAACATGTAGGCTTCATCTAACCAATCTTGGCCGTGAAAGGTGCTACTTCTTGAACTCTTTTCAATTCAACCCCTGCCAAACTGGAGGAAATTTTTAAATTTTCAAAGCAAAAGTCCAAACGTCCAGGCGCTTCATCCAGCCGATCTTGGCTGGGTTAAATGCTACTTCTTGGACGCTTTTCCACTTGATCATGGTAACCCTAGAGAAAATTTTTAAGAATTCAAAACTTAATGCCAAACATCCAGGCTTCATCTAGCCAATGTTGGCTGTGAAACGTGCTACTTCTTGGACTCTTTTCCATTCAACCCCTGCCACCCTGGAGGAATTTTTTTAATTTTCAAAACCTGAGTCCAGATATCTAGGCGCTTCATCCAATTGATCTTGTCTGGGTTAAGTGCTACTTCTTGGACGCTTTTCCACTCGACCATGGTAACCCTGGAGAAAATTTTTAAGAATTCAAAACTTAAAGCCAAACATTCAGGCGCTTCATCTAGCCAATCTTGGCCGTGAAAGGTGCTACTTCTTGGACTCTTTTCCATTCAACCCCTGCCACCCTGGAGGATTTTTTTTAATTTTCAAAGACTGAGTCCAGATATCTAGGCGCTTCATCCAGCCGATCTTGGCTGGGTTAAGTGCTACTTCTTGGAAGCTTTTCCTCTCGACCATGGTAACCCTGGAGAAAATTTTTAAGAATTCAAAACTTAATGCCAAACATCCAGGCTTCATCTAGCCAATCTTGGCCGTGAAAGGTGCTACTTCTTGGACTCTTTTCCATTCAACCCCTGCCACCCTGGAGAATTTTTTGATTTTCAAAGACTGAGTCCAGATATCTAGGCGCTTCATCCAGCTGATCTTGGCTGGGTTAAGTGCTACTTCTTGGACGCTTTTGTACTCGACCATGGTAACCCTGGAAAAAATTTTTAAGAATTCAAAACTTAATGCCAAACGTCCAGGCGCTTCATCCAGCCGATCTTGGCTGGGTTAAGTGCTACTTCTTGGACGCTTTTCCACTCGACCATGGTAATCCTGGAGAAAATTTTTAAGAATTCAAAACTTAATGCCAAACATCCAGGCTTCATCTAACCAATCTTGGCCGTGAAAGGTGCTACTTCTTGGACTCTTTTCCATTCAACCCCTGCCACCCTGGAGGAAATTTTTTAATTTTCAAAGACTGAGTCCAGATATCTAGGCGCTTCATCCAGCCGATCTTGACTGTGTTAAGTGCTACTTCTTGGACGCTTTACCACTCAACCATGGTAACCCTGGTGAAAAAACATCCAGGCTTCATCTAATCAATCTTGGCCGTGAAAGTTGCTACTTCTTGGACTCTTTTCCATTCAACCGCTGCCACCCTGGAGGAAATTTTTAAATTTTGAAAGCAAAAGTCCAAACATCCAGGCGCTTCATCCAGCCGATCTTGGCTGGGTTAAGTGCTACTTCTTGGACGCTTTTCCACTCGACCATGGTAACCCTGGAGAAATTTTTTAAGAATTCAAAACTTAATGCCAAACATCCAGGCTTCAACTAGCCAATATTGGCTGTGAAAGGTGCTACTTTTTGGACTCTTCTCCATTCAACCCCTGCCACCCTGGAGGAATTTTTTTAATTTTCAAAACCTGAGTCCAGATATCTAGGTGCTTCATCCAGTCGATCTTGGCTGGGTTAAGTGCTACTTCTTGGACGCTTTTCCACTCGACCATGGTAACCCTGGAGAAAGTGTTTAAGAATTCAAAACTTAATGCCAAACATCCAGGCACTTCATCTAGCCAATTTTGGCCGTGAAAGGTGCTACTTCTCGGACTCTTTTCCATTCAACCCCTGCCACCCTGAAGGAAATTTTTTAATTTTCAAAGCAAAAGTCCAAACATCCAGGCACTTCATCCAGCCGATCTTGGCTGGGTTAAGTGCTACTTCTTGGACGCTTTTCCACTCAACCATGGTAACCCTAGAGTAAATTTCTAAGAATTCAAAACTTAATGCCAAACATCCAGGCTTCATCTAATCAATCTTGGCCGTGAAAAGTGCTACTTCTTGGACTCTTTTCCATTCAACCCCTGCCACCCTGGAGGAAATTTTTAAATTTTCAAAGGAAAAGTCCAAACATCCAGGCGCTTCATCCAGCCGATCTTGGCTGGGTTAAGTGCAACTTCTTGGACGCTTTACCACTCAACCATGGTAACCCTAGGGAAAATTTTTAAGAATTCAAAACTTAATGCCAAACATCCAGGCTTCATCTAATCAATCTTGGCCGTGAAAGTTGCTACTTCTTGGACTCTTTTCCATTCAACCTCTGCCACACTGGAGGAAATTTTTAAATTTTCAAAGCAAAAGTCCAAACGTCCAGGCGCTTCATCCAGCCGATCTTGGCTGGGTTAAGTGCTACTTCTTGGACGCTTTTCCACTCGACCATGGTAACCCTGGTGAAAATTTTTAAGAATTCAAAACTTAATGCCAAACATCCAAGCTTCATCTAGCCAATATTGGCTGTGAAAGGTGCTACTTCTTGGACTCTTTTCCATTCAACCCCTGCCACCCTGGAGGAATTTTTTTAATTTTCAAAACCTGAGTCCAGATATCTAGGCGCTTCTTCCAGCCGATCTTGGCTGGGTTAAGTGCTACTTCTTGGAAGCTTTTCCACTCGATCATGGTAACCCTACAGAAAATGTTTAAGTATTCAAAACTTAATGCCAAACATCCAGGTTTCATCTAGCCAATATTGGCTGTGAAAGGTGCTACTTCTTGGACTCTTTTCCATTCAACCCCTGCCACCCTGGCGGAATTTTTTTAATTTTCAAAACCTGAGTCCAGATATCTAGTCGCTTCTTCCAGTCGATATTGGCTGGGTTAAGTGCTACTTCTTGGACGCTTTACCACTCGACCATGGTAACCCTGGAGAAAATTTTTAAGAATTCAAAACTTAATGCCAAACATCCAGGCTTCATCTAACCAATCTTGGCCGTGAAAGGTGCTACTTCTTGGACTCTTTTCCTTTCAACCCCTGCCACCCTGGAGAAAATTTTTAAAATTTCAACGCACAAGTCCAAACATCCAGGCGCTTCATCCAGCCGATCTTGGCTGGGTTAAGTGCTACTTCTTGGACGCTTTACCACTCGACCATGGTAACCCTAGAGAAAATTTTTAAGAATTCAAAACTTAATGCCAAACATCCAGGCTTCATCTAATCAATCTTGGCCGTGAAAGTTGCTACTTCTTGGACTCTTTTCCATTCAACCCCTGCCCCTGGAGAAATTTTTAAATTTTCAAAGCAAAAGTCCAAACGTCCAGGCGCTTCATCCAGCCGATCTTGGCTGGGTTAAGTGCTACTTCTTGGACGCTTTTCCACGCGACCATGGTAACCCTGGAGAAAATTTTTAAGAATTCAAAACTTAATGCCAAACATCCAAGCGTCATCTAGCCAATATTGGCTGTGAAAGGTGCTACTTCTTGGACTCTTTTCCATTCAACCCCTGCCACCCTGGAGGAATTTTTTTAATTTTCAAAACCTGAGTCCAGATATCTAGGCGCTTCTTCCAGCCGATCTTGGCTGGGTTAAGTGCTACTTCTTGGAAGCTTTTCCACTCGATCATGGTAACCCTAGAGAAAATGTTTAAGTATTCAAAACTTAATGCCAAACATCCAGGCTTCATCTAGCCAATATTGGCTGTGAAAGGTGCTACTTCTTGGACTCTTTTCCATTCAACCCCTGCCACCCTGGAGGAATTTTTTTAATTTTCAAAACCTGAGTCCAGATATCTAGTCGCTTCTTCCAGTCGATATTGGCTGGGTTAAGTGCTACTTCTTGGACGCTTTACCACTCGACCATGGTAACCCTGGAGAAAATTTTTAGGAATTCAAAACTTAATGCCAAACATCCAGGCTTCATCTAACCAATCTTGGCCGTGAAAGGTGCTACTTCTTGGACTCTTTTCCTTTCAACCCCTGCCACCCTGGAGGAAATTTTTTGATTGTCAAAACCTGAGTCCAGATATCTAGGCACTTCATCCAGCCGATCTTGGCTGGGTTAAGTGCTACTTCTTGGACGCTTTTCCACTCGACCATGGTAACCCTAGAGAAAATTTTTAAGAATTCAAAATTTAATGCCAAACGTCCAGGCGCTTCATCCAGCCGATCTTGGCTGGGTTAAGTGCTACTTCTTGGACGCTTTTCCACTCGACCAAGGTAACCCTGGAGAAAATTTTTAAGAATTCAAAACTTCATGCCAAACATCCAGGCTTCATCTAACCAATCTTGGCCGTGAAAGGTGCTACTTCTTGGACTCTTTTCCATTCAACTCCTGCCACCCTGGAGGAAATTTTTAATTTTCAAAACCTGAGTCCAGATATCCAGGCGCTTCATCCAGCCAATCTTGGCTGTGTTAAGTGCTACTTCTTGGACGCTTTTCCACTCGACCATGGTAACCCTGGAGAAAATTTTTAAGAATTCAAAACTTAATGCCAAACATCCAGGCACTTCATCTAACCAATCTTGGCCGTGAAAAGTGATACTTCTTGGACCCTTTTTCATTCAACCTCTGCCACCCTGAAGGAAATTTTTAAACTTTCAAAACCTGAGTCCAGATATCTAGGCGCTTCATTTAGTCGATCTTGGCTGGGTTAAGTGCGACTTCTTGGACGCTTTACCACTCGACCATGGTAACCTGGAGAAAATTTTTAAGAATTCAAAACTTAATGCCAAACATCCAGGCTTCATCTAACCAATCTTGGCCGTGAAAGGTGCAACTTCTTGGACTCTTTTCCTTTCAACCCCTGCCACCCTGAAGGAAATTTTTGATTTTCAAAACCTGAGTCCAGATATCTAGGCGCTTCATCCAGCCGATCTTGGCTGGGTTAAGTGCTACTTCTTGACACTTTTCCACTCGACCATGGTAACCCTAGAGAAAATTTTTAAGAATTCAAAACTTAATGCCAAACGTCCAGGCGCTTCATCCAGCCGATCTTGGCTGGGTTAAGTGCTACTTCTTGACGCTTTTCCACTCGACCATGGTAACCCTGGAGAAAATTTTTAAGAATTCGAAATTTAAAGCCAAACATCCAGGCACTTCATCTAGCCAATTTTGGCGTGAAAGATGCTACTTCTCGGACTCTTTTCCATTCAACCGCTGCCACCCTGGAGGAAATTTTAAATTTTCAAAGCAAAAGTCCAAACATCCAGGCGCTTCATCCAGCCGATCTTGGCTGGGTTAAGTGCTACTTCTTGGACGCTTTTCCACTCGACCAGGGTAACCCTGGAGAAAATTTTTAAGAATTCAAAACTTAATGCCAAACATCCAGGCTTCATCTAGCCAATATTGGCTGTGAAAGGTGCTACTTCTTGGACTCTTTTCCATTCAACCCCTGCCACCCTGGAGGAATTTTTTTTTAATTTTCAAAACCTGAGTGCAGATATCTAGGCACTTCATCCAGTCGATCTTGGCTGGGTTAAGTGCTACTTCTTGGACGCTTTTCCACTCGACCATGGTAACCCTAGAGAAAATTTTTAAGAATTCAAAACTTAATGCCAAACATCCAAGTGCTTCATCTAGCCAATTTTGGCCGTGAAAGGTGCTACTTCTTGGACTCTTTTCCATTCAACCGCTGCCACCCTGGAGGAAATTTTTAAATTTTCAAAGGAAAAGTCCAAACATCCAGGCGCTTCATCCAGCCGATCTTGGCTGGGTTAAGTGCTACTTCTTGGACGCTTTACCACTCAACCATGGTAACCCTAGAGAAAATTTTTAAGAATTCAAAACTTAATGCCAAACATCCAGGCTTCATCTAATCAATCTTGGCCGTGAAAGTTGCTACTTCTTGGAGTCTTTTCCATTCAACCCCTGCCACCCTGGAGGAAATTTTTAAATTTTCAAAGCAAAAGTCCAAACGTCCAGGCGCTTCATCCAGCCGATCTTGGCTGGGTTAAGTGCTACTTCTTGGACGCTTTTCCACGCGACCATGGTAACCCTGGAGCCGATCTTGGCTGGGTTAAGTGCTACTTCTTGGGAAAGCTTTTCCACTCGATCATGGTAACTCCTAGAGAAAATTTTTAAGAATTCAAAACTTAATGCCAAACATCCAAGCTTCATCTAGCCAATATTGGCTGTGAAAGGTTCTACTTCTTGGACTCTTTTCCTTTCAACCCCTGCCACCCTGGAGGAAATTTTTGGATTGTCAAAACCTGAGTCCAGATATCTAGGCACTTCATCCAGCCGATCTTGGCTGGGTTAAGTGCTACTTCTTGGACGCTTTTCCACTCGACCATGGTAACCCTAGAGAAAATTTTTAAGAATTCAAAATTTAATGCCAAACGTCCAGGCGCTTCATCCAGCCGATCTTGGCTGGGTTAAGTGCTACTTCTTGGACGCTTTTCCACTCGACCAAGGTAACCCTGGAGAAAATTTTTAAGAATTCAAAACTTCATGCCAAACATCCAGGCTTCATCTAACCAATCTTGGCCGTGAAAGGTGCTACTTCTTGGACTCTTTTCCATTCAACTCCTGCCACCCTGGAGAAATTTTTAATTTTCAAAACCTGAGTCCAGATATCCAGGCGCTTCATCCAGCCAATCTTGGCTGTGTTAAGTGCTACTTCTTGGACGCTTTTCCACTCGACCATGGTAACCCTGGAGAAAATTTTTAAGAATTCAAAACTTAATGCCAAACATCCAGGCACTTCATCTAACCAATCTTGGCCGTGAAAAGTGATACTTCTTGGACTCTTTTTCATTCAACCCCTGCCACCCTGAAGGAAATTTTTAAACTTTCAAAACCTGAGTCCAGATATCTAGGCGCTTCATTTAGTCGATCTTGGCTGGGTTAAGTGCGACTTCTTGGACGCTTTACCACTCGACCATGGTAACCCTGGAGAAAATTTTTAAGAATTCAAAACTTAATGCCAAACATCCAGGCTTCATCTAACCAATCTTGGCCGTGAAAGGTGCAACTTCTTGGACTCTTTTCCTTTCAACCCCTGCCACCCTGAAGGAAATTTTTTGATTTTCAAAACCTGAGTCCAAATATCTAGGCGCTTCATCCAGCCGATCTTGGCTGGGTTAAGTGCTACTTCTTGGACACTTTTCCACTCGACCATGGTAACCCTAGAGAAAATTTTTAAGAATACAAAACTTAATGCCAAACGTCCAGGCACTTCATCTAGCCAATTTTGGCCGTGAAAGCTGCTACTTCTCGGACTCTTTTCCATTCAACCGCTGCCACCCTGGAGGAAATTTTTAAATTTTCAAAGCAAAAGTCCAAACATCCAGGCGCTTCATCCAGCCGATCTTGGCTGGGTTAAGTGCTACTTCTTGGACGCTTTTCCACTCGACCATGGTAACCCTAGAGAAAATTTTTAAGAATTCAAAACTTAATGCCAAACATCCAAGTGCTTCATCTAGCCAATTTTGGCCGTGAAAGGTGCTACTTCTTGGACTCTTTTCCATTCAACCGCTGCCACCCTGGAGGAAATTTTTAAATTTTCAAAGCAAAAGTCCAAACATCCAGGCGCTTCATCCAGCCGATCTTGGCTGGGTTAAGTGCTACTTCTTGGACGCTTTTCCACTCGACCAAGGTAACCCTGGAGAAAATTTTTAAGAATTCAAAACTTAATGCCAAACATCCAGGCTTCATCTAATCAATCTTGGCCGTGAAAGTTGCTACTTCTTGGACTCTTTTCCATTCAACCCCTGCCACCCTGGAAGACATTTTTAATCTTCAAAACCTGAGTCCAGATATCTAGGTGCTTCATCCAGCCGAACTTGGCTGGGTTAAGTGCTACTTCTTGGACGCTTTTCCACTCGACCATGGTAAGCCTAGAGAAAATTTTTAAAAATTCAAAACTTAATGCCAAACATCCAGGTGCTTCATCTAGCCAATTTTGGCCGTGAAAGGTGCTACTTCTTGGTTTCTTTTCCATTCAACCCATGCAACCCTAGAGGAATTTTTTTTTAATTTTCAAAACCTGAGTCCAGATATCTAGGCGCTTCATCCAGCCGATCTTGGCTGGGTTAAGTGCTACTTCTTGGATGCTTTTCCACTCGACCATGGTAACCCTGGAGAAAATTTTTAAGAATTCAAAACTTAATGCCAAACATCCAGGCTTCATCTAATCAATCTTGGCCGTGAAAAGTGCTACTTCTTGGACTCTTTTCCATTCAACCCCTGCCACCCTGGAGGAATTTTTTTTAATTTTCAAAACCTGAGTCCAGATATCTAGGCGCTTCAGCCAGTCGATCTTGGCTGGGTTAAGTGCTACCTCTTGGAAGCTTTTCCACTCGACCATGGTAACCCTGGAAAAAATGTTTAAGAATTAAAAACTTAATGCCAAACATCCAGGCGCTTCATCTAGCCAATCTTGGCCGTGAAAGGTGCTACTTCTTGGACTCTTTTCCATTCAACCCCTGCCACCCTGGAGGAAATTTTTAAATTTTGAAAGCAAAAGACCAAACATCCAGGCACTTCATCCAGCCGATCTTGGCGGGGTTAAGTGCTACTTCTTGGATGCTTTTGCACTCGACCATGGTAACCCTGGAGAAAATTTTTAAGAATTCAAAACTTAATGCCAACCATCCAGGCTACATCTAGCCAATCTTTTTCTGTGAAAGGTGCTACTTCTTGGAATCTTTTCCACTCAACCCCTGCCACCCTGGAGGATTTTTTTTAATTTTCAAAACCTGAGTCCAGATATCTAGGCGCTTCATCCAGCCGATCTTGGCTGGGTTAAGTGCTACTTCTTGACGCTTTTCCACTCGACCATGGTAACCCTGGAGAAAATTTTTAAGAATTCAAAACTTAAAGCAAAACATTCAGGCACTTCATCTAGCCAATTTTGGCCGTGAAAGGTGCTACTTCTTGGACTCTTTTCCATTCAACCGCTGCCACCCTGGAGGAAATTTTTAAATTTTCAAAGCAAAAGACCAAACATCCAGGCTTTTCATCCAGCCAATCTTGGCTGGGTTAAGTGCTACTTCTTGGGACGCTTTTCCACTCGACCATGGTAACCCTAGAGAAAATTTTTAAGAATTCAAAACTTAATGCCAACCGTCCAGGCGCTTCATCCAGCCGATCTTGGCTGGGTTAAGTGCTACTTCTTGGATGCTTTTCCACTCGACCATGGTAACCCTGGAGAAAATTTTTAAGAACTCGAAATTTAAAGCCAAACATCCAGGCACTTCATCTAGCCAATTTTGGCCATGAAAGGTGCTACTTCTCGGACTCTTTTCCATTCAACCGCTGCCACCCTGGAGAAATTTTTTAATTTTCAAAGCAAAAGTCCAAACGTCCAGGCTTTTCATCCAGCCAATCTTGGCTGGGTTAAGTGCTACTTCTTGGACGCTTTTCCACTCGACCATGGTAACCCTAGAGAAAATTTTTAAGAATTCAAAACTTAATGCCAACCGTCCAGGCGCTTCATCCAGCCAATCTTGGCTGGGTTAAGTGCTACTTCTTGGACGCTTTTCCACTCGACCATGGTAACCCTAGAGAAAATTTTTAAGAATTCAAAACTTAATGCCAACCGTCCAGGCGCTTCATCCAGCCGATCTTGGCTGGGTTAAGTGCTTACTTCTTGGATGCTTTTCCACTCGACCATGGTAACCCTGGAGAAAATTTTTAAGAACTCGAAATTTAAAGCCAAACATCCAGGCACTTCATCTAGCCAATTTTGGCCATGAAAGGTGCTACTTCTCGGACTCTTTTCCATTCAACCGCTGCCACCCTGGAGGAAATTTTTAATTTTCAAAGCAAAAGTCCAAACGTCCAGGCGCTTCATCCAGCCGATCTTGGCTGGGTTAAGTGCTACTTCTTGGACGCTTTACCCACTCGACCATGGTAACCCTGGAAAAATTTTAAGAATTCAAAACTTAATGCCAAACATCCAAGCTTCATCTAGCCAATATTGGCTCTGAAAGGTGCTACTTCTTGGACTCTTTTCCATTCAACCCCTGCCACCCTGGAGGAATTTTTTTAATTTTCAAAACCTGAGTCCAGATTTCTAGGCACTTTATCCACTTGATCTTGGCTGGGTTAAGTGCTACCTCTTGGACGCTTTTCCACTCGACCATGGTAACCCTGGAGAAAATTTTTAAGAATTCAAAACTTAATGCCAACCATCCAGGCTACATCTAGCCAATCTTTTTCCGTGAAAGGTGCTACTTCTTGGACTCTTTTCCATTCAACCCCTGCCACCCTGGAGAAATTTTTAAATTTTGAAAGCAAAAGACCAAACATCCAGGCGCTTCATCCAGCCGATCTTGGCGGGGTTAAGTGCTACTTCTTGGATGCTTTTCCACTCGACCATGGTAACCCTGGAGAAAATTTTTAGGAATTCAAAACTTAATGCCAACCATCCAGGCTACATCTAGCCAATCTTTTTCTGTGAAAGGTGCTACTTTTCGGAATCTTTTCCACTCAACCCCTGCCACCTTGGAGGATTTTTTTTAATTTTCAAAACCTGAGTCCAGATATCTAGGCGCTTCATCCAGCCGATCTTGGCTGGGTTAAGTGCTACTTCTTGGACGCTTTTCCACTCAACCATGGTAACCCTGGAGAAAATTTTTAAGATTTCAAAACTTAAAGCCAAACATCCAGGCACTTCATCTAGCCAATTTTGGCCGTGAAAGGTGCTACTTCTCGGACTCTTTTCCATTCAACCCCTGCCACCCTGGGAGAATTTTTTTAATTTTCAAAACCTGAGTCCAGATATCTAGGCGCTTCTTCCAGCCAATCTTGGCTGGGTTAAGTGCTACTTCTTGGACGCTTTTCCACTCGACCATGGTAACCCTAGAGAAAATTTTTAAGAATTCAAAACTTAATGCCAAACATCCAGGCTTCATCTATCCAATATTGGCTGTGAAAGGTGCTACTTCTTGGACTCTTTTCCATTCAACCCCTGCCACCCTGGAGGAATTTTTTTTAATTTTCAAAACCTGAGTCCACATATCTAGGCGCTTCATCCAGTCGATCTTGGCTGGGTTAAGTGCTACTTCTTGGACGCTTTTCCACTCGACCATGGTAACCCTGGAGAAAGTGTTTAAGAATTCAAAACTTAATGCCAAACATCCAGGCTACATCTAGCCAATCTTTTCTGTGAAAGGTGCTACTTCTTGGAATCTTTTCAACTCAACCCCTGCCACCCTGGAGGAACTTTTTAATTTTCAAAACCTGAGTCCAGATATCTAGGTGCTTCATCCAGCCTATCTTGGCTGGGTTAAGTGCCACTTCTGCACGCTTTTCCACTCGACCATGGTAAGCCTAGAGAAAATTTTTAAGAATTCAAAACTTAATGCCAAACATCCAGGCTTCATCTAACCAATCTTGGCCGTGAAAGTTGCTACTTTTTGGTTTCTTTTCCATTAAACCCCTGCAACCCTGGAGGATTTTTTTTTAATTTTCAAAACCTGAGTCCAGATATCTAGGCGCTTCATCCAGCCGATCTTGGCTGGGTTAAGTGCTAGTTCTTGGACGCTTTTCCACTCGACCATGGTAACCCTGGAGAATGTTTTTAAGAATTCAAAACTTAAAGCCAAACATCCAAGCGCTTCATCTAGCCAATTTTGGCCGTGAAAGGTGCTACTTCTTGGACTCTTTTCCATTCAACCGCTGCCACCCTGGAGGAAATTTTTAAATTTTCAAAGCAAAAGTCCAAACGTCCAGGCGCTTCATCCAGCCGATCTTGGCTGGGTTAAGTGCTACTTCTTGGACGCTTTACCGCTCGACCATGGTAACCCTGGAGAAAATTTTTAGGAGTTCAAAACTTAATGCCAACCATCCAGGCTACATCTAGCCAATCTTTTTCTGTGAAAGGTCCTACTTCTTGGAATCTTTTCCATTCAAACCCTGCCACCCTGGAGGAATTTTTTTTAATTTTCAAAACCTGAGTCCAGATATCTAGGCGCTTCAGCCAGTCGATCTTGCCTGGGTTAAGTGCTACTTCTTGGAAGCTTTTCCACTCGACCATGGTAACCCTGGAGAAAATGTTTAAGAATTCAAAACTTAATGCCAAACATCCAGGCGCTTCATCTAGCCAATCTTGGCCGTGAAAGGTGCTACTTCTTGGACTCTTTTCCATTCAACCCCTGCCACCCTGGAGGAAATTTTTAAATTTTGAAAGCAAAAGACCAAACATCCAGGCACTTCATCCAGCCGATCTTGGCGGGGTTAAGTGCTACTTCTTGGATGCTTTTGCACTCGACCATGGTAACCCTGGAGAAAATTTTTAAGAATTCAAAACTTAATGCCAACCATCCAGGCTACATCTAGCCAATCTTTTTCTGTGAAAGGTGCTACTTCTTGGAATCTTTTCCACTCAACCCCTGCCACCCTGGAGGATTTTTTTTAATTTTCAAAACCTGAGCCCAGATATCTAGGCGCTTCATCCAGCCGATCTTGGCTGGGTTAAGTGCTACTTCTTGGACGCTTTTCCACTCGACCATGGTAACCCTGGAGAAAATTTTTAAGAATTCAAAACTTAAAGCCAAACATTCAGGCACTTCATCTAGCCAATTTTGGCCGTGAAAGGTGCTACTTCTTGGACTCTTTTCCATTCAACCGCTGCCACCCTGGAGGAAATTTTTAAATTTTCAAAGCAAAAGACCAAACATCCAGGCTTTTCATCCAGCCAATCTTGGCTGGGTTAAGTGCTACTTCTTGGACGCTTTTCCACTCGACCATGGTAACCCTAGAGAAAATTTTTAAGAATTCAAAACTTAATGCCAACCGTCCAGGCGCTTCATCCAGCCGATCTTGGCTGGGTTAAGTGCTACTTCTTGGATGCTTTTCCACTCGACCATGGTAACCCTGGAGAAAATTTTTAAGAACTCGAAATTTAAAGCCAAACATCCAGGCACTTCATCTAGCCAATTTTGGCCATGAAAGGTGCTACTTCTCGGACTCTTTTCCATTCAACCGCTGCCACCCTGGAGGAAATTTTTAATTTTCAAAGCAAAAGTCCAAACGTCCAGGCTTTTCATCCAGGCAATCTTGGCTGGGTTAAGTGCTACTTCTTGGACGCTTTTCCACTCGACCATGGTAACCCTAGAGAAAATTTTTAAGAATTCAAAACTTAATGCCAACCGTCCAGGCGCTTCATCCAGCCAATCTTGGCTGGGTTAAGTGCTACTTCTTGGACGCTTTTCCACTCGACCATGGTAACCCTAGAGAAAATTTTTAAGAATTCAAAACTTAATGCCAACCGTCCAGGCGCTTCATCCAGCCGATCTTGGCTGGGTTAAGTGCTACTTCTTGGATGCTTTTCCACTCGAACATGGTAACCCTGGAGAAAATTTTTAAGAACTCGAAATTTAAAGCCAAACATCCAGGCACTTCATCTAGCCAATTTTGGCCATGAAAGGTGCTACTTCTCGGACTCTTTTCCATTCAACTGCTGCCACCCTGGAGGAAATTTTTTAATTTTCAAAGCAAAAGTCCAAACGTCCAGGCGCTTCATCCAGCCGATCTTGGCTGGGTTAAGTGCTACTTCTTGGACGCTTTACCACTCGACCATGGTAACCCTGGAGAAAATTTTTAAGAATTCAAAACTTAATGCCAAACATCCAGGTGCTTCATCTAGCCAATCTTGGCCGTGAAAGGTGCTACTTCTTGGTTTCTTTTCCATTTAACCCCTGCCACCCTGGAGGAATTTTTTTAATTTTCAAAACCTGAGTCCAGATATCTAGGCGCTTCATCCAGTCGATCTTGGCTGGGTTAAGTGCTACTTCTTGGATGCTTTTCCACTCGACCATGGTAACCCTGGAGAAAATGTTTAAGAATTCAAAACTTAATGCCAAACATCCAGGCGCTTCATCTAGCCAATCTTGGCCGTGAAAGGTGCTACTTCTTGGACTCTTTCCATTCAACCCCTGCCACCCTGGAGGAATTTTTTTAATTTTCAAAACCTGAGTCCAGATATCTAGGCGCTTCTTCCAGCCGATCTTGGCTGGGTTAAGTGCTACTTCTTGGACGCTTTTACACGCGATCATGGTAACCCTGGAGAAAATGTTTAAGAATTCAAAACTTAATGCCAAACATCCAGGCGCTTCATCTAGCCAATCTTGGCCGTGAAAGGTGCTACTGCTTGGACTCTTTTCCATTCAACCCCTGCCACCCTGGAGGAAATTTTTTAATTTTCAAAGCAAAAGTCCAAACATCCAGGCGCTTCATCCAGCTAAACTTGGCTGGGTTAAGTTTTACTTCCTGGACGCTTTTCCACTCGTCCATGGTAACCCTGGAGAAAATTTTTAAGAATTCAAAACTTAATGCCAAACGTCCAGGCGCTTCATCCAGCCGATCTTGGCTAGGTTAAGTGCTACTTCTTGAGCGCTTTTCCACTCGACCATGGTAAGCCTAAAGAAAATTTTTAAGAATTCAAAACTTAATGCCAAACATGTAGGCTTCATCTAACCAATCTTGGCCGTGAAAGGTGCTACTTCTTGAACTCTTTTCAATTCAACCCCTGCCAAACTGGAGGAAATTTTTAAATTTTCAAAGCAAAAGTCCAAACGTCCAGGCGCTTCATCCAGCCGATCTTGGCTGGGTTAAGTGCTACTTCTTTGACGCTTTTCCACTTGATCATGGTAACCCTAGAGAAAATTTTTAAGAATTCAAAACTTAATGGCAAACATCCAGGCTTCATCTAGCCAATCTTGGCCGTGAAAGGTGCTACTTCTTGGACTCTTTTCCATTCAACCCCTGCCACCCTGGAGGAATTTTTTGATTTTTAAAGACTGAGTCCAGATATCTAGGCGCTTCATCCAGCCGATCTTGGCTGGGTTAAGTGCTACTTCTTGGACGCTTTTGTACTCGACCATGGTAACCCTGGAGAAAATTTTTAAGAATTCAAAACTTAATGCCAAACGTCCAGGCGCTTCATCCAGCCGATCTTGGCTGGGTTAAGTGCTACTTCTTGACGCTTTTCCACTCGACCATGGTAACCCTGGAGAAAATTTTTAAGAATTCAAAACTTAATGCCAAACATCCAGGCTTCATCTAACCAATCTTGGCCGTGAAAGGTGCTACTTCTTGGACTCTTTTCCATTCAACCCCTGCCACCCTGGAGGAAATTTTTTAATTTTCAAAGACTGAGTCCAGATATCTAGGCGCTTCATCCAGCCGATCTTGGCTGGGTTAAGTGCAATTTCTTGGACGCTTTTCCACTCGACCATGCTAATCCTGGAGAAAATTTTTAAGAATTCAAAACTTAATGCCAAACGTCCAGGCGCTTCATCCAGCCGATCTTGGCTGGGTTAAGTGCTACTTCTTAGACGCTTTTCCACTCGACCATGGTATGCCTAGAGAAAATTTTTAAGAATTCAAAACTTAATGCCAAACATCCAGGCTTCATCTAACCAATCTTGGCCGTGAAAGGTACTACTTCTTGGACTCTTTTCCTTTCAACCCCTTCCACCCTGGAGGAAATTTTTTAATTTTCAAAACCTGAGTCCAGATATCTAGGCGCTTCATCCAGCCGAACTTGGCTGGGTTAAGTGCTACTTCTTGGACGCTTTTCCACTCGACCATGGTAACCCTGGAGAAAATGTTTAAGAATACAAAACTTAATGCCAAACATCCAGGCTTCATCTAGCCAATATTGGCTGTGAAAGGTGCTACTTCTTGGACTCTTTTCCATTCAACCCCTGCCACCCTGGAGGAATTTTTTTAATTTTCAAAACTTGAG
The DNA here is from genome assembly GCF_018831695.1 of Puntigrus tetrazona. Taxonomy (NCBI): domain Eukaryota; kingdom Metazoa; phylum Chordata; class Actinopteri; order Cypriniformes; family Cyprinidae; genus Puntigrus; species Puntigrus tetrazona. The sequence continues at coordinate 109,679 of NW_025048765.1, read as the reverse complement.
TCCAGATATCTAGGCGCTTCATCCAGTCGATCTTGACTGGGTTAAGTGCTACTTCTTGGACGCTTTACCACTCAACCATGGTAACCCTGGTGAAAAAACATCCAGGCTTCATCTAATCAATCTTGGCCGTGAAAGTTGCTACTTCTTGGACTCTTTTCCATTCAACCGCTGCCACCCTGGAGGAAATTTTTAAATTTTGAAAGCAAAAGTCCAAACATCCAGGCGCTTCATCCAGCCGATCTTGGCTGGGTTAAGTGCTACTTCTTGGACGCTTTTCCGCTCGACCATGGTAACCCTGGAGAAAATTTTTAAGAATTCAAAACTTAATGCCAAACATCCAGGCTTCATCTAACCAATCTTGGCCGTGAAAGGTGCTACTTATTGGACTCTTTTCCATTCAACCCCTGCCACCCTGGAGGAAATTTTTAATTTTCAAAACCTGAGTCCAGATATCTAGGCGCTTCATCCAGCCGATCTTGGCTGTGTTAAGTGCTACTTCTTGGACGCTTTTCCACTCGACCATGGTAACCCTGGAGAAAATTTTTAAGAATTCAAAACTTAATGCCAAACATCCAGGCACTTCATCTAACCAATCTTGGCCGTGAAAAGTGATACTTCTTGGACTCTTTTTCATTCAACCCTGCCACCCTGAAGGAAATTTTTAAACTTTCAAAACCTGAGTCCAGATATCTAGGCGCTTCATTTAGTCGATCTTGGCTGGGTTAAGTGCGACTTCTTGGACGCTTTTTTACCACTCTACCATGGTAACCCTGGAGAAAATTTTTAACAATTCAAAACTTAATGCCAAACATCCCGGCTTCATCTAGCCAATCTTGGCCGTGAAAGGTGCTACTTCTTGAACTCTTTTCAATTCAACCCCTGCCAACCTGGAGGAAATTTTTAAATTTTCAAAGCAAAAGTCCAAACATCCAAGCGCTTCATCCAGCCGATCTTGGCTGGGTTAAGTGCTACTTCTTGGACGCTTTTCTACTCGACCATGGTAACCCTGTAAAAAATTTTAAGAATTCAAAACTTAATGCCAAACGTCCAGGCGCTTCATCCAGCCGATCTTGGCTGGGTTAAGTGCTACTTCTTGACGCTTTTCCACTCGATAATGGTAACCCTAGAGAAAATTTTTAAGAATTCAAAACTTAATGCCAAACATCCAGGCTTCATCTAACCAATCTTGGCCGTGAAAGGTGCTACTTCTTGGACTCTTTTCCATTCAACCCCTGCCACCCTGGAGAAAATTTTTTAATTTTCAAAGCCTGAGCCCAGATATCTAGGCGCTTCATCCAGCCGATCTTGGCTGGGTTAAGTGCTACTTCTTGAACGCTTTTCCACACTGACCATGGTAACCCTGGAGAAAATTTTTAAGAATTCAAAACTTAATGCCAAACATCCAGGTGCTTCATCTAGCCAATCTTGGCCATGAAAGGTGCTACTTCTTCGTTTCTTTTCCATTCAACCCCTGCAACCCTGGAGAATTTTTTTAATTTTCAAAACCTGAGTCCAGATATCTAGGCGCTTCATCCAGCCGATTTTGGTTAGGTTAAGTGCTACTTCTTGGACGCTTTTCTACTCGACCATGGTAACCCTGGAGAAAATTTTTAAGAATTCAAAACTTAATGCCAAATGTCCAGGCGCTTCATCCAGTCGATCTTTGCTGGGTTAAGTTCTACTTCTTGGACGCTTTTCCACTCGACCATGGTAACCCTGGAGAAAATGTTTAAGAATTCAAAACTTAATGCCAAACATCCAGGCGCTTCATCTAGCCAATCTTGGCCGTGAAAGGTGCTACTTCTTGGACTCTTTCCATTCAACCCCTGCCACCCTGGAAGAATTTTTTAATTTTCAAAACCTGAGTCCAGATATCTAGGCGCTACTTCCAGCCGATCTTGGCTGGGTTAGTGTGCTACTTCTTGGACGCTTTTCTACTCGACCATGGTAACCCTGGAGAAAATTTTTAAGAATTCAAAACTTAATGCCAAACGTCCAGGCGCTTCATCCAGCCGATCTTGGCTGGGTTAAGTGCTACTTCTTGGATGCTTTTCCACTCAACCATGGTAACCCTGGAGAAAATTTTTAAGAATTCAAAACTTAATGCCAAACATTCAGGCTTCATCTAACCAAACTTGGCCGTGAAAGGTGCTACTTCTTGAACTCTTTTCAATTCAACCCCTGCCAACCTGGATGAAATTTTTTGATTTTCAAAGACTGAGTCCAGATATCTAGGCGCTTCATCCAGCCGATCTTGGTTAGGTTAAGTGCTACTTCTTGGACGCTTTTCTACTCGACCATGGTAACCCTGGAGAAAATTTTTAAGAATTCAAAACTTAATGCCAAACATCCAGGTGCTTCATCTAGCCAATCTTGGCCATGAAAGGTGCTACTTCTTGGTTTCTTTTCCATTCAACCCCTGCAACCCTGGAGGAATTTTTTTTAATTTTCAAAACCTGAGTCCAGATATCTAGGCGCTTCATCCAGCCGATCTTGGCTGGTTTAAGTGCTACTACTTTGGACGCTGTTCCACTCGACCATGGTAACCCTGGAGAAAATGTTTAAGAATTCAAAACTTAATGCCAAACATCCAGGCTTCATCTAACTAATCTTGGCCGTGAAAGGTGCTACTTCTTGTACTCTTTTCCATTCAACCGCTGCCACCCTGGAGGAAATTTTAAAATTTTCAAAGCAAAAGTCCAAACATCCAGGCGCTTCATCCAGCTAAACTTGGCTGGGTTAAGTTCTACTTCTTGGACGCTTTTCCACTGTCCATGGTAAACCTGGAGAAAATTTTTAAGAATTCAAAACTTAATGCCAAACATCCAGGCTTCATCTAGCCAATGTTGGCTGTGAAAGGTGCTACTTCTTGGACTCTCTTCCATTCAACCCCTGCCACCCTGGAAGAATTTTTTTTAATTTTCAAAACCTGAGTCCAGATATCTTGGCGCTTCATCCAGTCGATCTTGGCTGGGTTAAGTTCTACTTCTTGGACGCTTTTCCACTCGACCATGGTAACCCTGGAGAAAATGTTTAAGAATTCAAAACTTAATGCCAAACATCCAGGCGCTTCATCTAGCCAATCTTGGCCGTGAAAGGTGCTACTTCTTGGACTCTTTCCATTCAACCCCTGCCACCCTGGAAGAATTTTTTTAATTTTCAAAACCTGAGTCCAGATATCTAGGCGCTACTTCCAGCCGATCTTGGCTGGGTTAAGTGCTACCTCTTGGGACGCTTTTCTACTCGACCATGGTAACCCTGGAGAAAATTTTTAAGAATTCAAAACTTAATGCCAAACATCCAGGTGCTTCATCTAGCCAATCTTGGCCATGAAAGGTGCTACTTCTTGGTTTCTTTTCCATTCAAGCCCTGCCACCCTGGAGGAAATTTTTCAATTTCAAAGACTGAGTCCAGATATCTAGATGCTTCATCCAGCCGATATTGGCTGGGTTAAGTGCTACTTCTTGACACTTTTCCACTCGACCATGGTAACCCTGGAGACAATTCTTAAGAATTCAAAACTTAATGCCAAACATCCAGGCTTCATCTAACCAATCTTGGCCGTGAAAGGTGCTACTTCTTAAACTCTTTTCAATTCAACCCCTGCCAACCTGGAGGAAATTTTTTAATTTTCAAAACAGAAGTCCAAACGTCCAGGCGCTTCATCCAGCCGATTTTGGCTGGGTTATGTACTACTTTGGACGCTTTACCGCTCGACCATGGTAACCCTGGAGAAAATTTTTAAGAATTCAAAACTTAATGCCAAACATCCAAGCTTCATCTAGCCAATATTTGCTGTGAAAGGTGCTACTTCTTGGACTCTTTTCCATTCAAACCCTGCCACCCTGGAGGAATTTTTTTAATTTTCAAAACCTTAGTCCAGATATCTAGTCGCTTCATCCAGTCGATCTTGGCTGGGTTAAGTGCTGCTTCTTGGACACTTTTCCACTTGACCATGCTAACCCTGGAGAAAATTTTTAAGAATTCAAAACTTAATGCCAAACGTCCAGGCGCTTCATCCAGCCGATCTTGGCCGTGAAAGGTGCTACTTCTTGGTTTCTTTTCCATTCAACCCCTGCCACCCTGGAGGAATTTTTTTAATTTTCAAAACCTGAGTCCAGATATCTAGGCGCTTCATCCAGTCGATCTTGGCTGGGTTAAGTTCTACTTCTTGGACGCTTTTCCACTCGACCATGGTAACCCTGGAAAAAATTTTAAGAATTCAAAACTTAATGCCAAACGTCCAGGCGCTTCATCTAGCCAATATTTGCTGTGAAAGGTGCTACTTCTTGGACTCTTTTCCATTCAACCCCTGCCACCCTGGAGGAATTTTTTTAATTTTCAAAACCTGAGTCCAGATATCTAGTCGCTTCATCCAGTCGATCTTGGCTGGGTTAAGTGCTACTTCTTGGACACTTTTCCACTCGACCATGCTAACCCTGGAGAAAATTTTTAAGAATTCAAAACTTAATGCCAAACATCCAGGCTTCATCTAGCCAATCTTGGCCGTGAAAGGTGCTACTTCTTGAACTCTTTTCAATTCAACCCCTGCCAACCTGGACGAAATTTTTTGATTTTCAAAGACTGAGTCCAGATATCTAGGCGCTTCATCCAGCCGATCTTGGTTAGGTTAAGTGCTACTTCTTGGACGCTTTTCTACTCGACCATGGTAACCCTGGAGAAAATTTTTAAGAATTCAAAACTTAATGCCAAATGTCCAGGCGCTTCATCCAGCCGATCTTGGCTGGGTTAAGTGCTACTTCTTGGACGCTTTTCCACTCGACCATGGTAACCCTGGAGAAAATTTTTAAGAATTCAAAACTTAATGCCAAACATCCAAGCTTCATCTAGCCAATATTTGCTGTGAAAGGTGCTACTTCTTGGACTCTTTTCCATTCAACCGCTGCCACCCTGGAGAAAATTTTTTTAATTTTCAAAGCAAAAGTCCAAACATCCAGGCGCTTCATCCAGCTAAACTTGGCTGGGTTAAGTTCTACTTCTTGGACGCTTTTCCACTCGTCCATGGTAACCCTGGAGAAAATTTTTAAGAATTCAAAACTTAATGCCAAACATCCAGGCTTCATCTAGCCAATGTTGGCTGTGAAAGGTGCTACTTCTTGGACTCTTTGCCATTCAACCCCTGCCACCCTGGAGGAATTTTTTTAATTTTCAAAACCTGAGTCCAGATATCTAGGCGCTTCATCCAGTCGATCTTGGCTGGGTTAAGTTCTACTTCTTGGACGCTTTTCCACTCGACCATGGTAACCCTGGAGAAAATTTTTAAGAATTCAAAACTTAATGCCAAACGTCCAGGCGCTTCATCCAGCCGATCTTGGCCGTGAAAGGTGCTACTTCTTGGTTTCTTTTCCATTCAACCCCTGCCACCCTGGAGAATTTTTTTAATTTTCAAAACCTGAGTCCAGATATCTCTAGGCGCTTCATCCAGTCGATCTTGGCTGGGTTAAGTTCTACTTCTTGGACGCTTTTCCACTCGACCATGGTAACCCTGGAAAAAATTTTTAAGAATTCAAAACTTAATGCCAAACGTCCAGGCGCTTCATCTAGCCAATATTTGCTGTGAAAGGTGCTACTTCTTGGACTCTTTTCCATTCAACCCCTGCCACCCTGGAGGAATTTTTTTAATTTTCAAAACCTGAGTCCAGATATCTAGTCGCTTCATCCAGTCGATCTTGGCTGGGTTAAGTGCTACTTCTTGGACACTTTTCCACTCGACCATGCTAACCCTGGAGAAAATTTTTAAGAATTCAAAACTTAATGCCAAACATCCAGGCTTCATCTAGCCAATCTTGGCCGTGAAAGGTGCTACTTCTTGAACTCTTTTCAATTCAACCCCTGCCAACCTGGACGAAATTTTTTGATTTTCAAAGACTGAGTCCAGATATCTAGGCGCTTCATCCAGCCGATCTTGGTTAGGTTAAGTGCTACTTCTTGACGCTTTTCACTCGACCATGGTAACCCTGGAGAAAATTTTTAAGAATTCAAAACTTAATGCCAAATGTCCAGGCGCTTCATCCAGCCGATCTTGGCTGGGTTAAGTGCTACTTCTTGGACGCTTTACCGCTCGACCATGGTAACCCTGGAGAAAATTTTTAAGAATTCAAAACTTAATGCCAAACATCCAAGCTTCATCTAGCCAATATTTGTTGTGAAAGGTGCTACTTCTTGGACTCTTTTCCATTCAACCGTTGCCACCCTGGAGGAAATTTTTTTAATTTTCAAAGCAAAAGTCCAAACATCCAGGCGCTTCATCCAGCTATCTTGGCTGGGTTAAGTTCTACTTCTTGACGCTTTTCCACTCGTCCATGGTAACCCTGGAGAAAATTTTTAAGAATTCAAAACTTAATGCCAAACATCCAGGCTTCATCTAGCCAATGTTGGCTGTGAAAGGTGCTACTTCTTGGACTCTTTTCCATTCAACCCCTGCCACCCTGGAGGAATTTTTTTAATTTTCAAAACCTGAGTCCAGATATCTAGGCGCTTCATCCAGTCGATCTTGGCTGGGTTAAGTTCTACTTCTTGGACGCTTTTCCACTCGACCATGGTAACCCTGGAGAAAATGTTTAAGAATTCAAAACTTAATGCCAAACATCCAGGCGCTTCATCTAGCCAATCTTGGCCGTGAAAGGTGCTACTTCTTGGACTCTTTCCATTCAACCCCTGCCACCCTGGAAAATTTTTTAATTTTCAAAACCTGAGTCCAGATATCTAGGCGCTTACATCCAGCCGATCTTGGCTGGGTTAAGTGCTACTTCTTGGACGCGCTTTTCACTCGACCATGGTAACCCTGGAGAAAATTTTTAAGAATTCAAAACTTAATGCCAAACGTCCAGGCGCTTCATCCAGCCGATCTTGGCTGGGTTAAGTGCTACTTCTTGGACGCTTTTCCACTCGACCATGGTAACCCTGGAGAAAATTTTTAAGAATTCAAAACTTAATGCCAAACATTCAGGCTTCATCTAACCAATCTTGGCCGTGAAAGGTGCTACTTCTTGAACTCTTTTCAATTCAACCCCTGCCAACCTGGACGAAATTTTTTGATTTTCAAAGACTGAGTCCAGATATCTAGGCGCTTCATCCAGCCGATCTTGGTTAGGTTAAGTGCTACTTCTTGGACGCTTTTCTACTCGACCATGGTAACCCTGGAGAAAATTTTTAAGAATTCAAAACTTAATGCCAAATGTCCAGGCGCTTCATCCAGCCGATCTTGGCTGGGTTAAGTGCTACTTCTTGGACGCTTTACCTCTCGACCATGGTAACCCTGGAGAAAATTTTTAAGAATTCAAAACTTAATGCCAAACATCCAAGCTTCATCTAGCCAATATTTGCTGTGAAAGGTGCTACTTCTTGGACTCTTTTCCATTCAAACCCTGCCACCCTGGAGGAATTTTTTTAATTTTCAAAACCTGAGTCCAGATATCTAGTCGCTTCATCCAGTCGATCTTGGCTGGGTTAAGTGCTACTTCTTGGACACTTTTCCACTCGACCATGCTAACCCTGGAGAAAATTTTTAAGAATTCAAAACTTAATGCCAAACGTCCAGGCGCTTCATCCAGCCGATCTTGGCCTTGAAAGGTGCTACTTCTTGGTTTCTTTTCCATGCAACCCCTGACACCCTGGAGGAATTTTTTTAATTTTCAAAACCTGAGTCCAGATATCTAGGCGCTTCATCCAGTCGATCTTGGCTGGGTTAAGTGCTACTTCTTGGACGCTTTTCCACTCGACCATGGTAACCCTGGAGAAAATTTTTAAGAATTCAAAACTTAATGCCAAACATCCAGGTGCTTCATCTAGCCAATCTTGGCCGTGAAAGGTGCTACTTCTTGGTTTCTTTTCCATTCAACCCCTGCCACCCTGGAAAAATTTTTTTAATTTTCAAAACCTGAGTCCAAATATCTAGGCGCTTCATCCAGGTCGATCTTGGCTGGGTTAAGTGCTACCTCTTGGACGCTTTTCTACTCGACCATGGTAACCCTGGAGAAAATGTTTAAGAATTCAAAACTTAATGCCAAACGTCCAGGCGCTTCATCCAGCCGATCTTGGCTGGGTTAAGTGCTACTTCTTGACGCTTTTCCACTCGACCATGGTAACCCTGGAGAAAATTTTTAAGAATTCAAAACTTAATGCCAAACATCCAGGCTTCATCTAACCAATCTTGGCCGTGAAAGGTGCTACTTCTTGAACTCTTTTCAATTCAACCCCTGCCAACCTGGACGAAATTTTTTGATTTTCAAAGACTGAGTCCAGATATCTAGGCGCTTCATCCAGCCGATCTTGGCTGGGTTAAGTGCTACTTCTTGACGCTTTTCCACTCGACCATGGTAACCCTGGAGAAAATTTTTAAGAATTCAAAACTTAATACCAAACATCCAGGCTTCATCTAACCAATCTTGGCCGTGAAAGGTGCTACTTCTTGGACTCTTTTCCTTTCAACCCCTGCCACCCTGGAGAAATTTTTTGATTTTCAAAACCTGAGTCCAGATATCTAGGCGCTTCATCCAGCCGATCTTGGCTGGGTTAAGTGCTACTTCTTGGACGCTTTTCCACTCGACCATGGTAACCCTGGAGAAAATTTTTAAGAATTCAAAACTTAGTGCCAAACGTCCAGGCGCTTCATCCAGCCGATCTTGGCTGGGTTGAGTGCTACTTCTTGGACGCTTTTCCACTCAACCAAGGTAACCCTGGAAAAAATTTTTAAGAATTCAAAACTTAATGCCAAACATCCAGGCTTCATCTAACCAATCTTGGCCGTGAAAGGTGCTACTTCTTGAACTCTTTCCCATTCAACCCCTGCCACCCTGGAGGAAATTTTTAAAATTTCAAAGCAAAAGTCCAAACATCCAGGCGCTTCATCCAGCCGATCTTGGCTGGGTTAAGTGCTACTTCTTGGACGCTTTACCACTCAACCATGGTAACCCTGGAGAAAATTTTTAAGAATTCAAAACTTAAAGCCAAACATCCAGGCGCTTCATCTAGCCAATTTTGGTTGTGAAAGGTCCTACTTCTCGGACTCTTTTCCATTCAACCCCTGCCACCCTGGAGGAAATTTTTTAATTTTCAAAATCTGAGTCCAGATATCTAGGCGCTTCTTCCAGCCGATCTTGGCTGGGTTAAGTGCTACTTCTTGGACGCTTTTCCACTCGACCATGGTAACCCTGGAGAAAATTTTTAAGAATTCAAAACTTAATGCCAAACATCCAGGCTTCATCTAACCAATCTTGGCCGTGAAAGGTGCTACTTCTTGAACTCTTTTCAATTCAACCCCTGTCAACCTGGACGAAATTTTTTGATTTTCAAAGACTGAGTCCAGATATCTAGGCGCTTCAACCAGCCGATCTTGTTTAGGTTAAGTGCTACTTCTTGGACGCTTTTCTACTCGACCATGGTAACCCTGGAGAAAATTTTTAAGAATTCAAAACTTAATGCCAAACGTCCAGGCGCTTCATCCAGCCGATCTTGGCTGGGTTAAGTGCTACTACTCTTGGACGCTTTTCTACTCGACCATGGTAACCCTGAGAAAATTTTTAAGAATTCAAAACTTAAAGTTAAACATTCAGGCACTTCATCTAACCAATCTTGGCCGTGAAAGGTGCTACTTCTTGAACTCTTTTCCATTCAACCCCTGCCACCCTGAAGAAATTTTTTTAATTTTCAAAACCTGAGTCCAGATATCTAGGCGCTTCATCCAGTCGATCTTGACTGGGTTAAGTGCTACTTCTTGGACGCTTTTCCACTCGACCATGGTAACCCTGGAGAAAATTTTTAAAAATTCAAAACTTAATGCCAAACATCCAGGCTTCATCTAACCAATCTTGGCCGTGAAAGGTGCTACTTCTTGGACTCTTTTCCATTCAACCCCTGCCACCCTGAAGGAAATTTTTAAACTTTCAAAACCTGAGTCCAGATATCTAGTCGCTTCATCCAGTCGATCTTGGCTGGGTTAAGTGCTACTTCTTGGACGCTTTACCACTCGACCATGGTAACCCTGGAGAAAATTTTTAAGAATTCAAAACTTAATGCCAAACATCCAGGCTTCATCTAACCAATCTTGGCCGTGAAAGGTGCTACTTCTTGGACTCTTTCCATTCAACCCCTGCCACCCTGGAGGAATTTTTTTTAATTTTCAAAACCTGAGTCCAGATATCTAGGCGCTTCTTCCAGCCGATCTTGGCTGGGTTAAGTGCTACTTCTTGACGCTTTTCCACTCGACCATGGTAACCCTGGAGAAAATGTTTAAGAATTCAAAACTTAATGCTAAACATCCAGGCGCTTCATCTAGCCATTCTTGGCGTGAAAAGTGCTACTTCTTGGACTCTTTCCATTCAACCCCTGCCACCCTGGAGGAATTTTTTTAATTTTCAAAACCTGAGTCCAGATATCTAGGCGCTTCTTCCAGCCGATCTTGGCTGGGTTAAATGCTACTTCTTGGACGCTTTTCCACTCGACCATGGTAACCCTGGAGAAAATTTTTAAGAATTCAAAACTTAAAGCCAAACATCCAGGCGCTTCATCTAGCCAATCTTGGCCGTGAAAGGTGCTACTTCTTGGACTCTTTTCCATTCAACCCCTGCCACCCTGAAGAAATTTTTTTAATTTTCAAAACCTGAGTCCAGATATCTAGGCGCTTCATCCAGTCGATCTTGGCTGGGTTAAGTGCTACTTCTTGGACGCTTTTCCACTCGACCATGGTAACCCTGGAGAAAATTTTTAAGAATTCAAAACTTAATGCCAAACATCCAGGTGCTTCATCTAGCCAATCTTGGCCGTGAAAGGTGCTACTTCTTGGTTTCTTTTCCATTTAACCCCTGCCACCCTGGAGGAATTTTTTTAATTTTCAAAACCTGAGTCCAGATATCTAGGCGCTTCATCCAGTCGATCTTGGCTGGGTTAAGTGCTACTTCTTGGACACTTTCCACTCGACCATGGTAACCCTGGAGAAAATGTTTAAGAATTCAAAACTTAATGCCAAACATCCAGGCGCTTCATCTAGCCAATCTTGGCCATTGAAAGGTGCTACTTCTTGGACTCTTTCCATTCAACCCCTGCCACCCTGGAGGAATTTTTTTAATTTTCAAAACCTGAGTCCAGATATCTAGGCGCTTCTTCCAGCCGATCTTGGCTGGGTTAAATGCTACTTCTTGGACGCTTTTCCACTCGATCATGGTAACCCTGGAGAAAATGTTTAAGAATTCAAAACTTAATGCCAAACATCCAGGCGCTTCATCTAGCCAATCTTGGCCGTGAAAGGTGCTACTTCTTGGACTCTTTCCATTCAACCCCTGCCACCCTGGAGAATTTTTTTAATTTTCAAAACCTGAGTCCAGATATCTAGGCGCTTCTTCCAGCCGATCTTGGCTGGGTTAAGTGCTACTTCTTGGACGCTTTTCCTCTCTATCATGGTAACCCTGGAGAAAATGTTTAAGAATTCAAAACTTAATGCCAAACATCCAGGCTTCATCTAGCCAATATTGGCTGTGAAAGGTGCTACTTCTTGGACTCTTTTCCATTCAACCCCTGTCACCCTGGAGGAATTTTTTTAATTTTCAAAACCTGAGTCCAGATATCTAGGCGCTTCATCCAGTCGATCTTGGCTGGGTTAAGTGCTACTTCTTGGACGCTTTTCCACTCGACCATGGTAACCCTGGAGAAAATTTTTAAGAATTCAAAACTTAATGCCAAACATCCAGGTTTCATCTAACCAATCTTGGCCGTGAAAGGTGCTACTTCTTGGACTCTTTTCCATTCAACCCCTGCCACCCTGGAGGAAATTTTTTAATTTTCAAAACCTGAGTCCAGATATCTAGGCGCTTCATCCAGCCGATCTTGGCTGTGTTAAGTGCTACTTCTTGGACGCTTTTCCACTCGACCATGGTAACCCTGGAGAAAATTTTTAAGAATTCAAAACTTAATGCCAAACATTCAGGCTTCATCTAACCAATCTTGGCCGTGAAAGGTGCTACTTCTTGAACTCTTTTCAATTCAACCCCTGCCAACCTGGACGAAATTTTTTGATTTTCAAAGACTGAGTCCAGATATCTAGGCGCTTCATCCAGCCGATCTTGGTTAGGTTAAGTGCTACTTCTTGGACGCTTTTATACTCAACCATGGTAACCCTGGAGAAAATTTTTAAGAATTCAAAACTTAATGCCAAATGTCCAGGCGCTTCATCCAGCCGATCTTGGCTGGGTTAAGTGCTACTTCTTGGACGCTTTACCGCTCGACCATGGTAACCCTGGAGAAAATTTTTAAGAATTCAAAACTTAATGCCAAACATCCAAGCTTCATCTAGCCAATATTTGCTGTGAAAGGTGCTACTTCTTGGACTCTTTTCCATTCAAACCCTGCCACCCTGGAGGAATTTTTTTAATTTTCAAAACCTGAGTCCAGATATCTAGTCGCTTCATCCAGTCGATCTTGGCTGGGTTAAGTGCTACTTCTTGACACTTTTCCACTCGACCATGGTAACCCTGGAGAAAATTTTTAAGAATTCAAAACTTAATGCCAAACGTCCAGGCGCTTCATCCAGCCGATCTTGGCCGTGAAAGGTGCTACTTCTTGGTTTCTTTTACATGCAACCCCTGACACCCTGGAGGAATTTTTTTAATTTTCAAAACCTGAGTCCAGATATCTAGGCGCTTCATCCAGTCGATCTTGGCTGGGTTAAGTGCTACTTCTTGGACGCTTTTCCACTCGACCATGGTAACCCTGGAGAAAATTTTTAAGAATTCAAAACTTAATGCCAAACATCCAGGTGCTTCATCTAGCCAATCTTGGCCGTGAAAGGTGCTACTTCTTGGTTTCTTTTCCATTCAACCCCTGCCACCCTGGAAAAATTTTTTTAATTTTCAAAACCTGAGTCCAAATATCTAGGCGCTTCATCCAGTCGATCTTGGCTGGGTTAAGTGCTACTTCTTGGACGCTTTTCCACTCGACCATGGTAACCCTGGAGAAAATGTTTAAGAATTCAAAACTTAATGCCAAACGTCCAGGCGCTTCATCCAGCCGATCTTGGCTGGGTTAAGTGCTACTTCTTGGACGCTTTTCCACTCGACCATGGTAACCCTGGAGAAAATTTTTAAGAATTCAAAACTTAATGCCAAACATCCAGGCTTCATCTAACCAATCTTGGCCGTGAAAGGTGCTACTTCTTGAACTCTTTTCAATTCAACCCCTGCCAACCTGGACGAAATTTTTTGATTTTCAAAGACTGAGTCCAGATATCTAGGCGCTTCATCCAGCCGATCTTGGCTGGGTTAAGTGCTACTTCTTGGACGCTTTTCCACTCGACCATGGTAACCCTGGAGAAAATTTTTAAGAATTCAAAACTTAATACCAAACATCCAGGCTTCATCTAACCAATCTTGGCCGTGAAAGGTGCTACTTCTTGGACTCTTTTCCTTTCAACCCCTGCCACCCTGGAGGAAATTTTTGATTTTCAAAACCTGAGTCCAGATATCTAGGCGCTTCATCCAGCCGATCTTGGCTGGGTTAAGTGCTACTTCTTGGACGCTTTTCCACTCGACCATGGTAACCCTAGAGAAAATTTTTAAGAATTCAAAACTTAGTGCCAAACGTCCAGGCGCTTCATCCAGCCGATCTTGGCTGGGTTGAGTGCTACTACTTCTTGACGCTTTTCCACTCAACCAAGGTAACCCTGGAAAAAATTTTTAAGAATTCAAAACTTAATGCCAAACATCCAGGCTTCATCTAACCAATCTTGGCCGTGAAAGGTGCTACTTCTTGAACTCTTTCCCATTCAACCCCTGCCACCCTGGAGGAAATTTTTAAAATTTCAAAGCAAAAGTCCAAACATCCAGGCGCTTCATCCAGCCGATCTTGGCTGGGTTAAGTGCTACTTCTTGGACGCTTTACCACTCAACCATGGTAACCCTGGAGAAAATTTTTAAGAATTCAAAACTTAAAGCCAAACATCCAGGCGCTTCATCTAGCCAATTTTAGTTGTGAAAGGTCCTACTTCTCGGACTCTTTTCCATTCAACCCCTGCCACCCTGGAGGAAATTTTTTAATTTTCAAAATCTGAGTCCAGATATCTAGGCGCTTCTTCCAGCCGATCTTGGCTGGGTTAAGTGCTACTTCTTGGACGCTTTTCCACTCGACCATGGTAACCCTGGAGAAAATTTTTAAGAATTCAAAACTTAATGCCAAACATCCAGGCTTCATCTAACCAATCTTGGCCGTGAAAGGTGCTACTTCTTGAACTCTTTTCAATTCAACCCCTGTCAACCTGGACGAAATTTTTGATTTTCAAAGACTGAGTCCAGATATCTAGGCGCTTCAACCAGCCGATCTTGTTTAGGTTAAGTGCTACTTCTTGGACGCTTTTCTACTCGACCATGGTAACCCTGGAGAAAATTTTTAAGAATTCAAAACTTAATGCCAAACGTCCAGGCGCTTCATCCAGCCGATCTTGGCTGGGTTAAGTGCTACTTCTTGGACGCTTTTCTACTCGACCATGGTAACCCTGGAGAAAATTTTTAAGAATTCAAAACTTAAAGTTAAACATTCAGGCACTTCATCTAACCAATCTTGGCCGTGAAAGGTGCTACTTCTTGAACTCTTTTCCATTCAACCCCTGCCACCCTGAAGAAATTTTTTTAATTTTCAAAACCTGAGTCCAGATATCTAGGCGCTTCATCCAGTCGATCTTGACTGGGTTAAGTGCTACTTCTTGACGCTTTTCCACTCGACCATGGTAACCCTGGAGAAAATTTTTAAAAATTCAAAACTTAATGCCAAACATCCAGGCTTCATCTAACCAATCTTGGCCGTGAAAGGTGCTACTTCTTGGACTCTTTTCCATTCAACCCCTGCCACCCTGAAGGAAATTTTTAAACTTTCAAAACCTGAGTCCAGATATCTAGTCGCTTCATCCAGTCGATCTTGGCTGGGTTAAGTGCTACTTCTTGGACGCTTTACCACTCGACCATGGTAACCCTGGAGAAAATTTTTAAGAATTCAAAACTTAATGCCAAACATCCAGGCTTCATCTAGCCAATCTTGGCCGTGAAAGGTGCTACTTCTTGAACTCTTTCCCATTCAACCCCTGCCACCCTGGAGAATTTTTTTAATTTTCAAAACCTGAGTCCAGATATCTAGGCGCTTCATCCAGTCGATCTTGGCTGGGTTAAGTGCTACTTCTTGGACGCTTTTCCACTCGACCATGGTAACCCTGGAGAAAATGTTTAAGAATTCAAAACTTAATGCTAAACATCCAGGCGCTTCATCTAGCCATTCTTGGCCGTTAAAGGTGCTACTTCTTGGACTCTTTCCATTCAACCCCTGCCACCCTGGAGGAATTTTTTAATTTTCAAAACCTGAGTCCAGATATCTAGGCGCTTCTTCCAGCCGATCTTGGCTGGGTTAAATGCTACTTCTTGGACGCTTTTCCACTCGACCATGGTAACCCTGGAGAAAATTTTTAAGAATTCAAAACTTAAAGCCAAACATCCAGGCGCTTCATCTAGCCAATCTTGGCCGTGAAAGGTGCTACTTCTTGGACTCTTTTCCATTCAACCCCTGCCACCCTGAAGAAATTTTTTTAATTTTCAAAACCTGAGTCCAGATATCTAGGCGCTTCATCCAGTCGATCTTGGCTGGGTTAAGTGCTACTTCTTGGACGCTTTTCCACTCGACCATGGTAACCCTGGAGAAAATTTTTAAGAATTCAAAACTTAATGCCAAACATCCAGGTGCTTCATCTAGCCAATCTTGGCCGTGAAAGGTGCTACTTCTTGGTTTCTTTTCCATTTAACCCCTGCCACCCTGGAGGAATTTTTTTAATTTTCAAAACCTGAGTCCAGATATCTAGGCGCTTCATCCAGTCGATCTTGGCTGGGTTAAGTGCTACTTCTTGGACACTTTTCCACTCGACCATGGTAACCCTGGAGAAAATGTTTAAGAATTCAAAACTTAATGCCAAACATCCAGGCGCTTCATCTAGCCATTCTTGGCCATTAAAGGTGCTACTTCTTGGACTCTTTCCATTCAACCCCTGCCACCCTGGAGGAATTTTTTTAATTTTCAAAACCTGAGTCCAGATATCTAGGCGCTTCTTCCAGCCGATCTTGGCTGGGTTAAATGCTACTTCTTGGACGCTTTTCCACTCGATCATGGTAACCCTGGAGAAAATGTTTAAGAATTCAAAACTTAATGCCAAACATCCAGGCGCTTCATCTAGCCAATCTTGGCCGTGAAAGGTGCTACTTCTTGGACTCTTTCCATTCAACCCCTGCCACCCTGGAGGAATTTTTTTTAATTTTCAAAACCTGAGTCCAGATATCTAGGCGCTTCTTCCAGCCGATCTTGGCTGGGTTAAGTGCTACTTCTTGACGCTTTTCCACTCTCTATCATGGTAACCCTGGAGAAAATGTTTAAGAATTCAAAACTTAATGCCAAACATCCAGGCTTCATCTAGCCAATATTGGCTGTGAAAGGTGCTACTTCTTGGACTCTTTTCCATTCAACCCCTGTCACCCTGGAGGAATTTTTTTAATTTTCAAAACCTGAGTCCAGATATCTAGGCGCTTCATCCAGTCGATCTTGACTGGGTTAAGTGCTACTTCTTGGACGCTTTTCCACTCGACCATGGTAACCCTGGAGAAAATTTTTAAGAATTCAAAACTTAATGCCAAACATCCAGGTTTCATCTAACCAATCTTGGCCGTGAAAGGTGCTACTTCTTGGACTCTTTTCCATTCAACCCCTGCCACCCTGAGGAAATTTTTTAATTTTCAAAACCTGAGTCCAGATATCTAGGCGCTTCATCCAGCCGATGTTGGCTGTGTTAAGTGCTACTTCTTGGACGCTTTTCTACTCGACCATGGTAACCCTGGAGAAAATTTTTAAGAATTCAAAACTTAATGCCAAACATCCAGGCACTTCATCTAACCAATCTTGGCCGTGAAAAGTGATACTTCTTGGACTCTTTTCCATTCAACCCCTGCCACCCTGAAGGAAATTTTTAAACTTTCAAAACCTGAGTCCAGATATCTAGGCGCTTCATCCAGTCGATCTTGGCTGGGTTAAGTGCTACTTCTTGGACGCTTTACCACTCGACCATGGTAACCCTGGAGAAAATTTTTAAGAATTCAAAACTTAATGCCAAACATCCAGGCTTCATCTAACCTATCTTGGCCGTGAAAGGTGCTACTTCTTTGACTCTTTTTCCTTTCAACCCCTGCCACCCTGGAGAAATTTTTGATTTTCAAAACCTGAGTCCAGATATCTAGGCGCTTCATCCAGCCGATCTTGGATGGGTTAAGTGCTACTTCTTGGACGCTTTTCCACTCGACCATGGTAACCCTGGAGAAAATTTTTAAGAATTCAAAACTTAATGCCAAACATCCAGGCTTCATCTAATCAATCTTGGCCGTGAAAGTTGCTACTTCTTGGACTCTTTTCCATTCAACCCCTGCCACCCTGGAAGACATTTTTTAATCTTCAAAACCTTAGTCCAGATATCTAGGTGCTTCATCCAGCCGAACTTGGCTGGGTTAAGTGCTACTTCTTGGACACTTTTCCACTCGACCATGCTAACCCTGGAGAAAATTTTTAAGAATTCAAAACTTAATGCCAAACGTCCAGGCGCTTCATCCAGCCGATCTTGGCCGTGAAAGGTGCTACTTCTTGGTTTCTTTTACATGCAACCCCTGACACCCTGGAGGAATTTTTTTTAATTTTCAAAACCTGAGTCCAGATATCTAGGCGCTTCATCCAGTCGATCTTGGCTGTGTTAAGTGCTACTTCTTGGACGCTTTTCCACTCGACCATGGTAACCCTGGAGAAAATATTTAAGAATTCAAAACTTAATGCCAAACGTCCAGGCGCTTCATCCAGCCGATCTTGGCTGCGTTGAGTGCTACTTCTTGGACGCTTTTCCACTCGACCAAGGTAACCCTGGAAAAAATTTTTAAGAATTCAAAACTTAATGCCAAACATCCAGGCTTCATCTAACCAATCTTGGCCGTGAAAGGTGCTATTTCTTGAACTCTTTCCCATTCAACCCCTGCCATCCTGGAGAAAATTTTAAAATTTCAAAGCAAAAGTCCAAACATCCAGGCGCTTCATCTAGCCAATCTTGGCCGTGAAAGGTGCTACTTCTTGGACTCTTTCCATTCAACCCCTGCCACCCTGGAGGATTTTTTTTTAATTTTCAAAACCTGAGTCCAGATATCTAGGCGCTTCTTCCAGCTGATCTTGGCTGGGTTAAGTGCTACTTCTTGGACGCTTTTCCACTCTATCATGGTAACCCTAGAGAAAATATTTAAGAATTCAAAACTTAATGCCAAACATCCAGGCTTCATCTAGCCAATCTTGGCCGTGAAAGGTGCTACTTCTTGGACTCTTTTCCTTTCAACCCCTGCCACCCTGAAGGAAATTTTTAAACTTTCAAAACCTGAGTCCAGATATCTAGTCGCTTCATCCAGTCGATCTTGGCTGGGTTAAGTGCTACTTCTTGGACGCTTTACCACTCGACCATGGTAACCCTGGAGAAAATTTTTAAGAATTCAAAACTTAATGCCAAACATCCAGGCTTCATCTAACCAATCTTGGCCGTGAAAGGTGCTACTTCTTGGACTCTTTTCCTTTCAACCCCTGCCACCCTGGAGGAAATTTTTTTGATTTTCAAAACCTGAGTCCAGATATCTAGGCGCTTCATCCAGCCGATCTTGGCTGGGTTAAGTGCTACTTCTTGACGCTTTTCCACTCGACCATGGTAACCCTAGAGAAAATTTTTAAGAATTCAAAACTTAATGCCAAACGTCCAGGCGCTTCATCCAGCCGATCTTGGCTGGGTTGAGTGCTACTTCTTGGACGCTTTTCCACTCGACCAAGGTAACCCTGGAAAAAATTTTTAAGAATTCAAAACTTAATGCCAAACATCCAGGCTTCATCTAACCAATCTTGGCCGTGAAAGGTGCTACTTCTTGAACTCTTTCCCATTCAACCCCTGCCACCCTGAAGGAAATTTTTAAAATTTCAAAGCAAAAGTCCAAACATCCAGGCGCTTCATCCAGCCGATTTTGGCTGGGTTAAGTGCTACTTCTTGGACGCTTTACCACTCAACCATGGTAACCCTGGAGAAAATTTTTAAGAATTCAAAACTTAATGCCAAACATCAAGGCGCTTCATCTAGCCAATCTTGGCCGTGAAAGGTGCTACTTCTTGGACTCTTTACCATTCAACCCCTGCCACCCTGAAGAAATTTTTTTAATTTTCGAAACCTGAGTCCAGATATCTAGGCGCTTCATCCAGTCGATCTTGGCTGGGTTAAGTGCTACTTCTTGGACGCTTTTCCACTCGACCATAATAACCCTGGAGAAAATTTTTAAGAATTCAAAACTTAATGCCAAACATCCAGGTGCTTCATCTAGCCAATCTTGGCCGTGAAAGGTGCTACTTCTTGGACTCTTTTCCATTCAACCGCTGCCACCCTGGAGGAAATTTTTAAATTTTCAAAGTAAAAGTCCAAACATCCAGGCGCTTCATCCAGCCGATCTTGGCTGGGTTAAGTGCTACTTCTTGGACGCTTTTCCACTCGACCATGGTAACCCTGGAGAAAATTTTTAAGAATTCAAAACTTAATGCCAAACATCCAGGCTTCATCTAATCAATCTTGGCCGTGAAAGTTGCTACTTGGACTCTTTCCATTCAACCCTGCCACCCTGGAAGACATTTTTTAATCTTCAAAACCTGAGTCCAGATATTCAGGGTGCTTCCATCCAGCCGAACTTGGCTGGGTTATGCTACTTCTTGGACGCTTTTCCACTGACTTGGTAAGCCTAGAGAAAATTTTTAAAATTCAAAACTTAATGCCAAACATCCAGGTGCTTTTATCTAGCCAATTTTGGCCGAGGTTGTGCTACTTCTGGTTTCTTTCCATTCCAACCCATGCAACCCTAGAGGAATTTTTTTTTAATTTTCAAAACCTGAGTCCAGATATCTAGGCGCTTCATCCAGCCGATCTTGGCTGCTATGCTACTTCTGGATGCTTTTCCACTGACCATGGTAACTCCTGAGAAAATTTTTAAGAATTCAAACTTAATGCCAAACATCCAGGCTTCATCTAATCAATCTTGGCCGTGAAAAGTGCTACTTCTTGACTCTTTTCATTCAACCCTGCCACCCTGGAGGAATTTTTTAATTTTCAAAACCTTGATTCAGATATTCAGGCGCCCATCCAGTCGATCTTGGCTGGGTTATGCTACCTCTGGAAGCTTTTCCACTCACCATGGTAACCCTGAGAAAATGTTTAAGAATTCAAAACTTAATGCCAAACATCCAGGCGCTTCATCTAGCCAATCTTGGCCGTGGAAAGAAGCATTTCTTGGACTCTTTTTCCATTCAACCTCAAGCACCCTGAGGAAATTTTTAAATTTTGAAAGCAAAAGACCAAACATCCAGGCACTTATCCAGCCGATCTTGGCGGGGTTAAGTGCTACTTGGATGCTTTTGCACTCCGACCATGTAACTCCTGGAGAAAATTTTCTTTAAGAGAATTCAAAACTTAATGCTAACCATCCAGGCTACATCTAGCCAATCTTTCTTAAAAGGTGCTACTTCTGGAATCTTTCCACTCAACCCCTGCCACACTGGGAGGATTTTAATTTTCAAACCTGGAGAGTCCAGATATTATCTAGGCGCCATCCAGCCGACTCTGGCTGGGTTAAGTGCTACTTCTTGACGCTTTTTCCACCTGACCATGGTAACCCTGGAGAAAATTTTGAATTCAAAAACTTAAAGCCAAACATTCAGGCACTTCATCCAGCCAATTTTGGCCGTGGAAAGGTGCTACTTGACTCTTTCCATTCAACCGCTACACCCTGGAGGAAATTTTTAAATTTTCAAAGCAAAAAAGACCAAACATCCAGGCTTTCATCCAGCCAATCTTGGCTGGGTTAAGTGCTACTTCTGACGTTTCCACTCGACCATGGTAACCCTAGAGAAAATTTTTAAGAATTCAAAACTTAATGCCAACCGCCCAGGCGCTTCATCCAGCCGATCTTGGCTGGGTTAAGTGCTACTTGGATGCTTTTCACTGACCATGGTAACTCTGGAGAAAATTTAAGAACTCTAAATTCTAAAGCCAAACATCCAGGCACTTCATCCAGTCACCTTGGGCCATGAAAGGTGCTACTGACTCTTTTCCATCTAACCGCTGCCACCCTGGAGGAAATTTTTAATTTTCAGCAAAAGTCCAAACGTCCAGGAATCATCCAGCCAATCTTGGCTGCTAAGGCTACTTCGGACGCTTTTCCACTGACCATGGTAACCTCTAGAGAAAATTTTTAAGAATTAAACTTAATGCCAACCGTCCAGGCGCTCATCCAGCCAATCTTGGCTGGGTTATGCTACTTCTGACCGCCACTCACCATGGTAACCCTAGAGAAAATTCTTAAGAATTCAAAACTTAATGCCAACCGGCCCAGGCGCTCATCCAGCCGACATCTTGGCTGGGTTATGCTACTTCTGATGCTTTTCCACTCGACCATGGTAACCTTGGAGAAAATTTTAAGAACTCAAATTTAAAGCCAACATCCAGGCACTCATCTAGCCAATTTTGGCCATGAAAGGTGCTACTGGACTCTTTTCCATTCAAACTTCGCTGCCACCCTGGAGGAAATTCTTAATTTTCAAAGCAAAAGTCCAAACGCCCAGGCTTTCATCCAGCCGATCTTGGCTGGGTTAAGTGCGCTTCTGGACGCTTTACCACTGACCATGGTAAATTCTGGAGAAAATTTTTAAGAATTCAAAACTTAATGCCAAACATCCAAGCTTCATCTAGCCAATATTGGCTCTGGAAAGGTGCTACTTGACTCTCTTTTCCATTCAACCCCTGCCACCCTGGAGGAATTCTTTTTAATTCTCAAACCTGGAGTCCAGATATCTAGGCACTTTATCCACTTGATCTGGCTGGGTTAAGTGCTCCTCTGGACGCTCACTCACCATGGTAACCCTGAGAAAATTCTTCAAGAATTCAAAACTTAATGCCAACCATCCAGGCTACATCTAGCCAATCTTTTCGTGAAAGGTGCTACTTTAATTCTTTCCATTCAACTCCCCCCACCCTGAGAAATTTTTAAATTTGAAAGCAAAGACCAAACATCCAGGCGCTTTCATCCAGCCGACATCTTGGCGGGTTATGCGCTTGATGCTTCCACTCACCATGGTAACTCCTGAGAAAATTTTTAAGAATTCAAAACTTAATGCCAACCATCCAGGCTACATCTAGCCAATCTTTTCTGTGAAAGGTGCTACTTCGAATCTTTCCACTCAACCCCCAAGTACTTGGAGATTTTAATTTTCAAAACCTGAGTCCAGATATCTAGTATGCCTATCCAGCCGATCTTGGCTGCTATGCTACTTCTTGACGTTTCACTCAACCATGGTAACCCTGGAGAAAATTTTAAGATTTAAAACTTAAAGCTAAAACATCCAGGCACTTCATCTAGCCAATTTTGGCCAGGAAAGGTGCTTATATTTCTGACTCTTTTCCATTCAACTCTCTGCCACCCTGGAGGAAATTTAATTTTTCAAAACTTGAGTCCAGATATCTAGGCGCTTCAAGCTAATCTTTGGCTGGGTTATGCTACTTGACGCTTTTCCACTCACCATGGTAACCAGAGAAAATTTTCTTAAGAATTCAAACTTAATGCCAAACATCCAGGCTTCATCTATCCAATATTGGCTGTGAAAGGTGCTACTTCTGACTCCTTTTCCATTCAACCCCTGCCACCATGGAGGAATTTTTTAATTTTCAAAACCTGAGTCCACATATCTAGGCGCTTTCATCCAGTCGATCTTGGCTGGGTTAAGTGCTACTTCTGGACGCTTTTCCACTCGACCATGGTAACCCTGGAGAAAGTAAGCTAAGAATTCAAACTTAATGCCAAACATCCAGGCTACATCTAGCCAATCTTTTCTGTGAAAGGTGCTACTTTTGAATCTTTCAACTCAACCCTGCCACCCTGGGAGGAACCCTCTTAATTTTCAAACCTGAGTCCAGATATCTAGGTGCTTCCATCCAGCCATCTTGGCTGGGTTAAGTGCGCTTCTTGCACGCTTTTTCCACTCACTCATGGTAAGCCTAGAGAAAATTTTTAAGAATTCAAAACTTAATGCCAACCGGGTCCAGGCGCTTCCATCCAGCCGATCTTGGCTGGGTTAAGTGCTACTTCTTGGATGCTTTCCACTGACCATGGTAATTCTGGAGAAAATTTTTAAGAACTCGAATTAGTTAAACATCCAGGCACTCTATCTAGCCAATTTGGCCATGAAAGGTGCTACTGACTCTTTTCCATTCAACTCACCCTGGAGGAAATTTTTAATTTTCAAAGCAAAAGTCCAAACGTCCAGGAAGCCATCCAGCCAATCTTGGCTGCTAAGTGCTACTTCTGGACGCTTCACTCGATCATGGTAACCTCTAGAGAAAATTTTTAAGAATCTAAAATCCTAATGCCAACCGCCCAGGCGCCATCCAGCCAATCTTGGCTGCTATGCTACTTCTTGACGCTTTTCCACTCGACCATGGTAACTCCTAGAGAAAATTTTTAAGAATTCAAAACTTAATGCCAACCGTCCAGGCGCTCATCCAGCCGATCTTGGCTGGGTTATGCTACTTGGATGTTTTTCCACTCCGACCATGGTAACCTTGGAGAAAATTTTTAAGAACTCGGGAAATTTAAAGCCAAACATCCAGGCACTTCATCTAGCCAATTTGCCATGAAAGGTGCTACTTCTCGGACTCTTTTCCATTCAACCGCTGCCACCTCCTGGAGGAAATTCTTTAATTTTCAAAGCAAAAGTCCAAACGCCCAGGCGTCATCCAGCCGATCTTGGCTGGGTTAAGGGTTACTTCTGACGCTTTACCACTGACCATGGTAACCCTGGAGAAAATTTTAAGAATTCAAAACTTAATGCCAAACATCCAAGCTTCATCTAGCCAATATTGGCTCTGAAAGGTGCTACTCTTGGACTCTTTTTCCATTCAACCCTGCCACCCTGGAGGAATTTTTAATTTTCAAACCTGAGTCCAGATATCTAGGCATTTTATCCACTTGATCTTGGCTGCTAAGTGCTACCTCTTGGACGCTTTCCACTCACCATGGTAACCCTGGAGAAAATTTAAGAATTCAAAACTTAATGCCAACCATCCAGGCTACATCTAGCCAATCTTTTCCGGGTGAAAGGTGCTACTTCTTGGACTCTTTTCCATTCAACTCCCTGCCACCCTGGAGGAAATTTTTAAATTTTGAAAGCAAAGAATAAACATCCAGGCGTTTCATCCAGCCGATCTTGGCGGGTTAAGTGCTACTTGATGCTTTCTTTCACTCACCATGGTAACCCTGGAGAAAATTTTTTAAGAATTCAAAACTTAATGCCAACCATCCAGGCTGCCACATCTAGCTAATCTTTTCGTGAAAGGTGCTACTCGGAATCTTTCCTTCCACTCAACCCCTGCCACCTTGGAGATTTTTTTTAACTTTCAAACCTGAGTCCAGATATCTAGGAGCCATCCAGCCGACCTTGGCTGGGTTATGCTACTTGACGCTTTTCCACTCAACCATGGTAACTCCTGGAGAGAAAATTTTTAAGATTTCAAAACTTAAAGCTAAACATCCAGGTACCTATCTAGCCAATTTTGGCTGCAAAGGTGCTATTTCTCTGACTCTTTCCATTCAACCCCTGCCACCCTGGAGGAAATTTTTTAATTTTTCAAAACCTGAGTCCAGATATCTAGGCGCTTTCTTTTCCAGCCAATCTTGGCTGGGTTGGTGCTACTTCTGACGCTTTTCCACTGACCATGGTAACCTCTAGAGAAAATTTTTAAGTGAATTCAAAACTTAATGCCAAACATCCAGGCTTCATCTATCCAATATTGGCTGTGAAAGGTGCTACTTCTTGACTCTTTCCATTCAACCCCTGCTACCATGGAGGAATTTCAATTTTCAAAACCTGAGTCCACATATCTAGGCGCTCATCCAGTCGATCTTGGCTGCTAAGTGCTACTTCTTGGACGCTTTTTCCACTGACCATGGTAACCCTGGAGAAAGTGTTTAAGAATTCAAAACTTAATGCCAAACATCCAGGCTACATCTAGCCAATCTTTTCTGTGAAAGGTGCTACTTCTTGGAATCTTTTTCAACTCAACCCCTGCCACCCTGAGGAACTTCTTTTTAATTTTCAAAACCTGAGTCCAGATATCTAGGGTGTCGCATCCAGCCTATCTTGGCTGGGTTATGCCACTTCTTGCACGCCCACCCGACTCATGGTGTAAGCCTAGAGAAAATTTTTTTAAGAATTCAAAACTTAATGCCAAACATCCAGGCTTCATCTAACCAATCTTGGCCGTGAAAGTTGCTACTTTTTGGTTTCTTTTCCATTCAACCCTGCAACCCTGGAGGATTTTTTTTTTTTTTTTTTTTAATTTTCAAACCTGAGTCCAGATATCTAGAGCAGCCCATCCAGCCGATCTTGGCTGGGTTAAGTGCTACTTCTGACGCTTCCATCGACTCATGGTAACCCTGGAGAAAAATTTTTAAGAATTCAAAACTTAATGCCAAACATCCAGGCTTCATCTAACTAATCTGGCCGTAAAGGTGCTACTTTTGAACTCTTTTCAATTCAACCCCTGCCAACCTGACGAAATTTTTTGATTTTCAAAGACTGAGTCCAGATATCTAGGGAGCGCTTCATCCAGCCGATCTTGGCTGGGTTATGCTACTTCTGGACGTTTCACTCACTCATGGTAACCCTGGAGAAAATTCTTTAAGAATTCAAAACTTAATACCAACATCCAGGTGTCATCTAGCCAATCTTGATGTGAAAGGTGCTACTTCTGGTTTCTTTTCCATTCAACTCCTGCTACCCTGGAGGAATTTTTTTTTTTTTTTTTAATTTTCAAAACCTGGAGTCCAGATATCTAGGCGCTCCATCCAGTCGATCTTGACTGGGTTATGCTACTTGGACGCCCACCGACCACAACCCCTGAGAAAATTTCTTAAGAATTCAAAACTTAATGCCAAACATCCAGGCTTCATCTAACCAATCTTACACAGAAAGGTGCTACTTCTTGACTCTTTCCTTTCAACCCCTGCCACCCTGAAGGAAATTCTTTTAAACTTCAAACCTGAGTCCAGATATCTAGTCGCCCATCCAGTCGATCTTGGCTGGGTTATGCTACTTGACGCTTTACCACTCGACCATGGTAACTCCTGGAGAAAATTTTTAAGAATTCAAAACTTCTAATGCCAAACATCCAGGCTTCTATCTAACCAATCTTGGCCGTGGAAAGGTGCTACTTCTGACTCTTTCCTTTCAACCCTCAAGCACCCTGGAGGAAATTTTTTGATTTTCAAAACCTGAGTCCAGATATCTAGGCGCTTTCCATCCAGCCGATCTTGGCTGGGTTAAGTGCTACTGGACGCTTTTCCACTGGACCACTGGTAACCCTAGAGAAAATTTTTAAGAATTCAAAACTTAGTGCCAAACGTCCAGGCGCTTCATCCAGCCGACCTTGGCTGGGTTGAGTGGCTACTTGACGCTTTTCCACTCAACCAAGGTAACCCTGGTTTTTAAGAATTCAAAACTCAATGCCAAACATCCAGGCTTCATCTAACAACCAATCTTGGCCGTGAAAGGTGCTACTTGAACTCTTCCCATCCAACCTCTGCCACTCCCTGGGAGGAAATTCTTAAAATTTCAAAGCAAAAAAAGTCCAAACATCCAGGCGCCCATCCAGCCGATCTTGGCTGGGTTAAGTACATCACTTCTGACGCTTTACCACCAACCATGGTAACCCTGGAGAAAATTTTTAAGAATTCAAAACTTAAAGCCAAACATCCAGGCGCTTCATCTAGCCAATTTTGCTGTGAAAGGTCCTACTTCTCGACTCTTCATTCAACTCCCCAAGCACCCTGGAGGAAATTTCTTAATTTTCAAAATCTGGAGTCCAGATATCTAGGGCGCTTCTTCCGCCGATCTTGGCTGGGTTATGCTACTTCTTGGACGCCCACTTGACCATGGTAACTCCTGAGAAAATTTTAAGAATTCAAAACTTAATGCCAAACATCCAGGCTTCATCTAACCAATCTTACGTGGAAAGGTGCTACTTGAACTCTTTCAATTCAACCCCTGCCAACCTGGACGAAATTTTTTGATTTTCAAAGACTGAGTCCAGATATCTAGGCGCTCAAATCCAGCCGACTTGTTTGTGTTGGCGCTACTTCTTGGACGCCACTCCGACCATGGTAACTCCTGAGAAAATTTTAAGAACTAAAACTTAATGCCAAACGCCCAGGCGCTTTCCATCCAGCCGATCTTGGCTGGGTTATGCCACTTCTGGACGCTTTTCTACTCACCATGGTAACTCCTGGAGAAAATTTTTAAGAATTCAAAACTTAAAGTTAAACATTCAGGCATTTCATCTAACTAATCTTGCCGTGAAAGGTGCTACTTGAACTCTTTTCCATTCAACCTCTGCCACCCTGAAGAAATTTTTTTAATTTTCAAAACCTGAGTCCAGATATTCAGGCTTCATCCAGTCGAGATCTTGACTGGGTTAATTGCTACTTCTTGGACGCTTTTCCACTCGACCATGGTAACCCTGGAGAAAATTTAAGAATTCAAAACTTAATGCCAAAACATCCAGGCTTCATCTAACCAATCTTGCCGTGAAAGGTGCTACTTCTTGACTCTTTTCCATTCAACCCCTGCCACCCTGAAGGAAATTCCTCTTAAACTTTCAAAACCTGGAGTCCAGATATCTAGTCGCTTCATCCAGTCGATCTTGGCTGGGTTATGTTACTTCTTGGACGCTTTACCACTCACCATGGTAACCCTGGAGAAAATTTTTAAGAATTCAAAACTTAATGCCAAACATCCAGGCTTCATCCAACCAATCTTGGCCGTGAAAGGTGCTACTTCTTGAACTCTTTCCCATTCAACCCCCACACTCCTGGAGGAATTTTTTTTTAATTTTCAAAACCTGAGTCCAGATATCTCAGGCGCTCATCCAGTCGATCTTGGCTGGGTTAAGTGCTACTTGGACGCTTTTCCACTGCCACTGGTAACCCTGGGAGAAAAATGTTTAAGAATTCAAACTTACAAGCAAACATCCAGGGCGCCCATCTAGCCATTCTTGGCCATAAAGGTGCTACTTCTTGACTCCTTTCCATTCAACTCCTGCCACCCCGAGTGAATTCTTAATTTTCAAACCTGAGTCCAGATATCTAGGCGCTTCTTCCAGCCGATCTTGGCTGGGTTAAATGCTACTTCTGGACGCTTTTCCACTCGACCATGGTAACTCCTGGAGAAAATTTTAAGAATTCAAAACTTAAAGCCAAACATCCAGGCGCTTCATCTAGCCAATTTTGTCCGTGAAAGGTGCTACGGACTCTTTCCATTCAACCCTGCTACCCTGGAGGAAATTTTTAAATTTTCAAACCTGAGTCCAGATATCTAGGCGCTTTCCAGCCAATCTTCCCGCTGGATTAAGTGCTACTTCTTGGACGCTTTACCATCGACCATGGTAACTGGAGAAAATGTTTAAGAATTCAAAACTTAATGCCAAACATCCAGGCGCTCATCTAGCCAATCTTGGCCGTGAAAGGTGCTACTTCTTGGACTCCTTTTCCCATTCAACCCCTCTGCCACCCTTGAAGAAATTTT
This sequence comes from Puntigrus tetrazona, assembly GCF_018831695.1. Lineage (NCBI taxonomy): Eukaryota > Metazoa > Chordata > Actinopteri > Cypriniformes > Cyprinidae > Puntigrus > Puntigrus tetrazona. Next base: position 80,972 of record NW_025048765.1, on the reverse strand, counting down.
TTTAATTTTCAAAACCTGAGTCCAGATATCTAGGCGCTTCCATCCAGTCGATCTTGGCCAAGCTAAGTGCTACTTCTTGGACGCTTTTTCCACTGGCACCATGGTAACTCCTGAGAAAATTTTTAAGAATTCTAAAACTTAATGCCAAACATCCAGGTGCTTCATCTAGCCAATCTTGGCCGTGAAAGGTGCTACTTCTTTGGTTTCTTTTTCCATTTAACTCTGCCACCCTGGAGGAATTTTTTTAATTTTCAAACCTGAGTCCAGATATCTAGGCGTCATCCAGTCGATCTTGGCTGGGTTAAGGCTACTTCTTGACACTTTTTCCACCTGACCATGGTAACCCTGGGAGAAAATGTTTAAGAATTCAAAACTTAATGCCAAACATCCAGGCGCTCATCTAGCCATTCTGGTCATAGTTGCGCTACTTCTGACTCTTTCCATTCAACTCTGCCACCCTGGAGGAATTTTTAATTTCAAAACCCGAGTCCAGATATCTAGGCTTCTTTCCAGCCGACCTGGCTGGGTTAAAATGCTACTTCTGACGCTTTTCCACTGCATCATGGTAACCCTAGAGAAAATGTTTACACCAAAACTTAATGCCAAACATCCAGGCGCTTCATCTAGCTAATCTTGGCCGTGAAAGGTGCTACTTCTTGACTCTTTTCCATTCAACCCCCGTCACCCTGGGAGGAATTTTTTTAATTTTCAAAACCTGAGTCCAGATATTCAGGCGCCTATCCAGTCGATCTTGACTGGGTTATACTACTTCTTGACGCTTTACCACTCCGACCATGGTAAATTCCTGGAGAAAATTTCAAGAATTCAAAACTTACTGCCAAACATCCAGGGCTTCATCTAACCTATCTTGGCCGTGGAAAGGTGCTACTTCTTTTGACTCTTTCCTTCAACCCCTGCCACCCTGGAGGAAATTTTGATTTTCAAAACCTGAGTCCGGATATTCAGGCGCTCATCCAGCCGATCTTGGATGGGTTAAGTGCTACTTCTTGGACGCTTTTCCACTGACCATGGTAACCCTGGAGAAAAAATTTTAAGAATTCAAAACTTAATGCCAAACATCCACTTCATCTAATCAATCTTGGCCGTGAAAGTTGCTACTTCTTGACTCTTTTCCATTCAACCCCTGCCACCCTGGAAGACATTTTTAATCTTCAAAACCTTAGTCCAGATATCTAGGTGCTTCATCCAGCCGAACTTGGCTGGGTTATGCTACTTCTTGACACTTTTCCACTCGACCATGCTAACCCTGGAGAAAATTTTTAAGAATTCAAAACTTAATGCCAAACGCCCAGGCGCTTCATCCAGCCGATCTTGGCCGTGAAAGGTGCTACTTCTTGGTTTCTTTTACATGCAACCCCTGACACCCTGGAGGAATTTTTTTTAATTTTCAAAACCTGAGTCCAGATATCTAGGCGCTTCATCCAGTCGATCTTGGCTGTGTTAAGTGCTACTTCTTGGACGCTTTTCCACTCGACCATGGTAACCCTGGAGAAAATATTTAAGAATTCAAAACTTAATGCCAAACGTCCAGGCGCTTCATCCAGCCGATCTTGGCTGGGTTGAGTGCTACTTCTTGACGCTTTTCCCACTCGACCAAGGTAACCCTGGAAAAATTTTTAAGAATTCAAAACTTAATGCCAAACATCCAGGCTTCATCTAACCAATCTTGGCCGTGAAAGGTGCTATTTCTTGAACTCTTTCCCATTCAACACCTGCCATCCTGGAGGAAATTTTTAAAATTTCAAAGCAAAAGTCCAAACATCCAGGCGCTTCATCTAGCCAATCTTGGCCGTGAAAGGTGCTACTTCTTGGACTCTTTCCATTCAACCCCTGCCACCCTGGAGGATTTTTTTTTAATTTTCAAAACCTGAGTCCAGATATCTAGGCGCTTCTTCCAGCTGATCTTGGCTGGGTTAAGTGCTACTTCTTGGACGCTTTTCCACTCTATCATGGTAACCCTAGAGAAAATATTTAAGAATTCAAAACTTAATGCCAAACATCCAGGCTTCATCTAGCCAATCTTGGCCGTGAAAGGTGCTACTTCTTGGACTCTTTTCCTTTCAACCCCTGCCACCCTGAAGGAAATTTTTAAACTTTCAAAACCTGAGTCCAGATATCTAGTCGCTTCATCCAGTCGATCTTGGCTGGGTTAAGTGCTACTTCTTGGATGCTTTACCACTCGACCATGGTAACCCTGGAGAAAATTTTTAAGAGTTCAAAACTTAATGCCAAACATCCAGGCTTCATCTAACCAATCTTGGCCGTGAAAGGTGCTACTTCTTGACTCTTTTCCTTTCAACCCCTGCCACCCTGGAGGAAATTTTTTGATTTTCAAAACCTGAGTCCAGATATCTAGGCGCTTCATCCAGCCGATCTTGGCTGGGTTAAGTGCTACTTCTTGGACGCTTTTCCACTCGACCATGGTAACCCTAGAGAAAATTTTTAAGAATTCAAAACTTAATGCCAAACGTCCAGGCGCTTCATCCAGCCGATCTTGGCTGGGTTGAGTGCTACTTCTTGGACGCTTTTCCACTCGACCAAGGTAACCCTGGAAAAATTTTTAAGAATTCAAAACTTAATGCCAAACATCCAGGCTTCATCTAACCAATCTTGGCCGTGAAAGGTGCTACTTCTTGAACTCTTTCCCATTCAACCCCTGCCACCCTGAAGGAAATTTTTAAAATTTCAAAGCAAAAGTCCAAACATCCAGGCGCTTCATCCAGCCGATCTTGGCTGGGTTAAGTGCTACTTCTTGGACGCTTTACCACTCAACCATGGTAACCCTGGAGAAAATTTTTAAGAATTCAAAACTTAATGCCAAACATCAAGGCGCTTCATCTAGCCAATCTTGGCCGTGAAAGGTGCTACTTCTTGGACTCTTTACCATTCAACCCCTGCCACCCTGAAGAAATTTTTTTAATTTTCGAAACCTGAGTCCAGATATCTAGGCGCTTCATCCAGTCGATCTTGGCTGGGTTAAGTGCTACTTCTTGGACGCTTTTCCACTCGACCATAATAACCCTGGAGAAAATTTTTAAGAATTCAAAACTTAATGCCAAACATCCAGGTGCTTCATCTAGCCAATCTTGGCCGTGAAAGGTGCTACTTCTTGGACTCTTTTCCATTCAACCCCTGCCACCCTGGAGGAATTTTTTTTAATTTTCAAAACCTGAGTCCAGATATCTAGGCGCTTCATCCAGTCGATCTTGGCTGGGTTAAGTGCTACCTCTTGGAAGCTTTTCCACTCGACCATGGTAACCCTGGAGAAAATGTTTAAGAATTCAAAACTTAATGCCAAACATCCAGGCGCTTCATCTAGCCAATCTTGGCCGTGAAAGGTGCTACTTCTTGGACTCTTTTCCATTCAACCCCTGCCACCCTGGAGGAAATTTTTAAATTTTGAAAGCAAAAGACCAAACATCCAGGCACTTCATCCAGCCGATCTTGGCGGGGTTAAGTGCTACTTCTTGGATGCTTTTGCACTCGACCATGGTAACCCTGGAGAAAATTTTTAAGAATTCAAAACTTAATGCCAACCATCCAGGCTACATCTAGCCAATCTTTTTCTGTGAAAGGTGCTACTTCTTGGACTCTTTTCCATTCAACCCCTGCCACCCTTGAGGAATTTTTTAAATTTTGAAAGCAAAAGACCAAACATCCAGGCGCTTCATCCAGCCGATCTTGGCGGGGTTAAGTGCTACTTCTTGGATGCTTTTCCACTCGACCATGGTAACCCTGGAGAAAATTTTTAAGAATTCAAAACATAATGCCAACCATCCAGGCTACATCTAGCCAATCTTTTCTGTGAAAGGTGCTACTTCTCGGAATCTTTTCCACTCAACCCCTGCCACCTTGGAGGATTTTTTTTAATTTTCAAAACCTGAGTCCAGATATCTAGGCGCTTCATCCAGCCGATCTTGGCTGGGTTAAGTGCTACTTCTTGACGCTTTTCCACTCAACCATGGTAACCCTGGAGAAAATTTTTAAGATTTCAAAACTTAAAGCCAAACATCCAGGCACTTCATCTAGCCAATTTTGGCCGTGAAAGGTGCTACTTCTCGGACTCTTTTCCATTCAACCCTGCCACCCTGGAGGAAATTTTTAATTTTCAAAACCTGAGTCCAGATATCTAGGCGCTTCTTCCAGCCAATCTTGGCTGGGTTAAATCTACTTCTTGGACGCTTTTCCACTCGACCATGGTAACCCTAGAGAAAATTTTTAAGAATTCAAAACTTAATGCCAAACATCCAGGCTTCATCTATCCAATATTGGCTGTGAAAGGTGCTACTTCTTGGACTCTTTTCCATTCAACCCCTGCCACCATGGAGGAATTTTTTTTAATTTTCAAAACCTGAGTCCACATATCTAGGCGCTTCATCCAGTCGATCTTGGCTGGGTTAAGTGCTACTTCTTGGACGCTTTTCCACTCGACCATGGTAACCCTGGAGAAAGTGTTTAAGAATTCAAAACTTAATGCCAAACATCCAGGCTACATCTAGCCAATCTTTTTCTGTGAAAGGTGCTACTTCTTGGAATCTTTTCAACTCAACCCCTGCCACCCTGGAGGAACTTTTTTAATTTTCAAAACCTGAGTCCAGATATCTAGGTGCTTCATCCAGCCTATCTTGGCTGGGTTAGTGCCACTTCTTGCACGCTTTTCCACTCGACCATGGTAAGCCTAGAGAAAATTTTAAGAATTCAAAACTTAATGCCAAACATCCAGGCTTCATCTAACCAATCTTGGCCGTGAAAGTTGCTACTTTTGGTTTCTTTTCCATTCAACCCCTGCAACCCTGGAGGATTTTTTTTAATTTTCAAAACCTGAGTCCAGATATCTAGGCGCTTCATCCAGCCGATCTTGGCTGGGTTAAGTGCTAGTTCTTGGACGCTTTTCCACTCGACCATGGTAACCCTGGAGAATGTTTTTAAGAATTCAAAACTTAAAGCCAAACATCCAAGCGCTTCATCTAGCCAATTTTGGCCGTGAAAGGTGCTACTTCTTGGACTCTTTTCCATTCAACCGCTGCCACCCTGGAGGAAATTTTTAAATTTTCAAAGCAAAAGTCCAAACGTCCAGGCGCTTCATCCAGCCGATCTTGGCTGGGTTAAGTGCTACTTCTTGGACGCTTTACCGCTCGACCATGGTAACCCTGGAGAAAATTTTTAGGAATTCAAAACTTAATGCCAACCATCCAGGCTACATCTAGCCAATCTTTTTCTGTGAAAGGTGCTACTTCTTGGAATCTTTTCCATTCAAACCCTGCCACCCTGGAGGAATTTTTTTTAATTTTCAAAACCTGAGTCCAGATATCTAGGCGCTTCAGCCAGTCGATCTTGGCTGGGTTAAGTGCTACCTCTTGGAAGCTTTTCCACTCGACCATGGTAACCCTGGAGAAAATGTTTAAGAATTCAAAACTTAATGCCAAACATCCAGGCGCTTCATCTAGCCAATCTTGGCCGTGAAAGGTGCTACTTCTTGGACTCTTTTCCATTCAACCCCTGCCACCCTGGAGGAAATTTTTAAATTTTGAAAGCAAAAGACCAAACATCCAGGCACTTCATCCAGCCGATCTTGGCGGGTTAAGTGCTACTTCTTGGATGCTTTTGCACTCGACCATGGTAACCCTGGAGAAAATTTTTAAGAATTCAAAACTTAATGCCAACCATCCAGGCTACATCTAGCCAATCTTTTCTGTGAAAGGTGCTACTTCTTGGAATCTTTTCCACTCAACCCCTGCCACCCTGGAGGATTTTTTTTAATTTTCAAAACCTGAGTCCAGATATCTAGGCGCTTCATCCAGCCGATCTTGGCTGGGTTAAGTGCTACTTCTTGACGCTTTTCCACTCGACCATGGTAACCCTGGAGAAAATTTTTAAGAATTCAAAACTTAAAGCCAAACATTCAGGCACTTCATCTAGCCAATTTTGGCCGTGAAAGGTGCTACTTCTTGGACTCTTTTCCATTCAACCGCTGCCACCCTGGAGGAAATTTTTAAATTTTCAAAGCAAAAGACCAAACATCCAGGCTTTTCATCCAGCCAATCTTGGCTGGGTTAATGCTACTTCTTGACGCTTTTCCACTCGACCATGGTAACCCTAGAGAAAATTTTAAGAATTCAAAACTTAATGCCAACCGTCCAGGCGCCGTCCAGCCGATCTTGGCTGGGTTAAGTGCTACTTCTTGGATGCTTTTCCACTCGACCATGGTAACCCTGGAGAAAATTTTTAAGAACTCGAAATTTAAAGCCAAACATCCAGGCACTTCATCTAGCCAATTTTGGCCATGAAAGGTGCTACTTCTCGGACTCTTTTCCATTCAACGCTGCCACCCTGGAGGAAATTTTTTAATTTTCAAAGCAAAAGTCCAAACGTCCAGGCGCTTCATCCAGCCGATCTTGGCTGGGTTAAGTGCTACTTCTTGGACGCTTTACCACTCGACCATGGTAACCCTGGAGAAAATTTTTAAGAATTCAAAACTTAATGCCAAACATCCAGGCGCTTCATCTAGCCAATCTTGGCCGTGAAAGGTGCTACTTCTTGGACTCTTTACCATTCAACCCCTGCCACCCTGAAGAAATTTTTTTTAATTTTCAAAACCTGAGTCCAGATATCTAGGCGCTTCATCCAGTCGATCTTGGCTGGGTTAAGTGCTACTTCTTGGACGCTTTTCCACTCGACCATGGTAACCCTGGAGAAAATTTTTAAGAATTCAAAACTTAATGCCAAACATCCAGGTGCTTCATCTAGCCAATCTTGGCCGTGAAAGGTGCTACTTCTTGGTTTCTTTTCCATTCAACCCCTGCCACCCTGGAGGAATTTTTTTTATTTTTCAAAACCTGAGTCCAGATATCTAGGCGCTTCATCCAATCGATCTTGGCTGGGTTAAGTGCTACTTCTTGGACGCTTTTCCACTCGACCATGGTAACCCTGGAGAAAATGTTTAAGAATGTAATGGAAATTATTCTAATTAATTACATTTAATGTTTATTGTTCACTTTTAACACTGAATTGAATTAACTTCACTATTAAACTAACTTTACTTAAAGATAGATTATATATATATTCGTAACATCACGGTACTAGGCACGAACACAGAAACATACATTAGTGACCTGGAATGTTAGAGTTATGGGAAACATACACTGTGTGCGTGACAGAGGTTGAACCCATGTTAAAACAACCTCATGGGAGTACAGGATGCCCTATCTGTGCTAGGTACGGGAGATAAACTGGAGAACAATCAGACACTGTAAGCACAGATGGGTGGCGTGACTTTGGACTATTTCAATTGGTTCGAGATGAATTTGAGCGACCTTGGAATGTATACTTTTGCCTATAAAACCTCTAATCTGTGAGCTCACTGTTATCTCTTTGCTCACAGACTTCACTGTGTGTAAACCAGATCATTTCATTCTCTCATGCAGAGAAATAAAGCAAGACAAAGACAAATTTGCTGGACTCTTTATTTTTCAGTCTTCACATAATTCTGAGTTGAAAATTCCATGACAATCTTGGCGACGAGGATGGGATCCGACAGCTGATCGTCCGGGACTTGAAAGGCGTTGGTAGGCTGATCACCCTAAGCCCACAAAGGGTCTTAGCCCTGTACCCCTAAACGGTTTCAGGGAAGAGGGAACTGACGTCTGAGGGCCCAGTGGACCGTCACTGCTGGATTCCTTAAAAGAACCAGGAAAACGCGTGCTGAAAACGGTGAGACTGATTTTGAGACCCGAATTTGTCTTTGTCTTAAAATTAAGGGTACAAATTTTCTTTCATCTTGGTCTGACAAAAACAACAAGTGGTTTGATATTCCTAGATTCACGAACGCATGGCCGAGCCGCCCTATAGGTTTCACGGGTTAGTGAAAAAGGGTATTGTCTGCGAGTAAGCAAGACAAAAAAAGGGCGTAAGGAACTCTGTACGAGTAAGTACAGGAGTAAGAAGACTCTGCGCGGGTTAGTGCAGAGCCACACGACAGTGACAACTGAGTGTGAGGAAAGAGGACGCGTCTCAGGTACAGGTAAAGTCTCGGATTGCAAGTATGGGGTCTAGTAATGTCAAACCTGAAATCGATCTAGACGATTTAAACAGCCCAATTTATGTTGACATGAGAAAGAAATATGGACAGAGAATTATGGAAGTGATACCGATTTGGATCGAAGATCATGATTTTCCAAAAAGGGGCACGTTTAGTGTGACGACTCTAAACAGGGTGAAGGAAAGTTTGGAAAAGCGTGAAAGTAAACTTAGGGATGAGAAAAAGTTGAAAACAAACAAAAGATCTGTTTCAGAAACATAGACAATATCTGAACTATTGGCTAGAAGAGGCAGAACGCCGAGAAAACGGCGAGCCCTGAAAGAACTGCCTCATAAAAATGTAGAGTCAGAAACAAAGAAAGTTAAAGGAACAGAGTATACTGCTCAGAAATCTTCTTCTCTCTATCCTCTCTAGAAAACCAGTGCGCGCGGTGGACTTTGATCTTGACTCCTGGCCTTACCCCACCAACAAATGCCCCAGCCGCTGGCACCACCACCGCAATCACCACCACCACAACCGCCGTCTTACTACCCTGCTGCGACGACACACGTGGGGTTTATGGAAAGGAGGACAGTTGCCGCCTCTCTTACCGCTCCAACGGCACCTGCACCATCTCAGCCTTCTACATTCAGCGACGGAGTTCGAAAGATGAGATACTCCGTGACCGCACGAGAACCAGATCCAGATCGCTTGAAAGACTGGCACTAGAACCGGACTGCGTGGATGAGAACGACGGTGAGGGAAACGCGACATCTTTCCCTATGATTCAGGTGGCTGGCCCACAAGGAACCACGACGATGGTTTTTCGACCATGGACTGAGACAGACTTGAGGCAGGTTATGACAAATCTGCCAAACCCCAGAGACTCGGGAGAAAAGTTTGTAGTGGAACTGGATGCGTTCTGTCAAGAATTCAGCCCAACGATGCTCGAACTCAAACGTCTGCTGATGATCAAGATGGGGCCGGCGGACTGGCACAAGATCCGACCAGATTTCCCCCAGGTGGACACGCGGAGAGTTCAAGCAGAGTGGGGACACGCTGAGAACGAGCCATACAGGTCAGCAGTAAAAGCTCTGGGCGGACGATTCAAGGCCCTTTTTCCTGCTAGGATTAACACCGACAAGATTAACTACTGCACACAAAGAAGGGACGAGTCAGTTGACGACTATTTTGTGCGACTGTATGAGACTTTCAACACTTATAGTGGAATGCCAGAGCCGGACATTAGAGGGGAAATTCCAAAGATGTGGGAAGCTCATTTACGCAGCCGCTTCCTGAGTGGACTGAAACCCGAAATAACGACTATCGTCAAGCAAACCTGCATCGAGTGGGAAGACGAGAAACTGGAGAGGATTCAAAAACATGCGTTACATGCTGAAAAGATGTTGGCGGAGAAAAGTGCGAAAAAGGCTGAAAAGGAGCTCCAGCTGCCAAACCTGACAATGTACAGAGGAGCGAATTATCGAGGCCGAGGAAGGGGGAGAGGAAGAGGGCAAAGACTGTCTCAAGTTGATCCGGATGTTTGTTTTTATTGCAAAAAGCCCGGACATTGGAAAAATGAGTGCCCGCTTTTGAATAGACACACGGCGGCTGCTGCGGCAAAGTCTAAACCGAAAGCAGATTGACGGCAGAGTGCGAGAGAGGAGGGGGGAGTTGAGAGCAAAGTCTACGGCGACCACACTTCAGTAACAGATAAGTTTGACACACACACACCCACATCTGACACTGCGAATTGCAATGAAGAAATGCTTGCTGCGAATTGCAATGAAGAAATGCTTGCTGTCATACACGATTGCATTGCTAAATTAGAAAATGAGAAATCTTTCAGACAAAGAGAATTAGGCACATATACTCATTTGAATGACTTAGCATATCAACAAATGCCAGAGGTTAGCTTATGGATAGACGGAGTTGAAAGGGTGTTTTTAGCTGATACGGGGGCCACGAGTTCAGTATTAAGGATAAATGAGTTTGCCTCTGTCCCCAAATTGAGTGGAAATTTTGCATGGACGATTTCTGCATCTGGTCATACTGTTAAAGAGAATTATACAGTCCTCTGAGGTGTAAAGATGAGAATGGTGCAAGTTTCAGACACAGCTTCCTCCTCTCACAGCACTGTCCAAAAATCTGCTGGGGAGAGATTTGTTGTGCAAACTGGGTATTTCTCTAATATCTGGTCCAGAAGGTGTGAAAGCAGTTCAGTGCCAAATTCAAACTCTGACTGCAATCCAACATACACCACTATATGTTTATCAATGGAAATTGCAAGATGATGAATTATGCGAAGGTCTTGTCAATGGCGCTAAAGACAGAGTTTCGCCTGATTCTGATTTTATGCCATTCTCAGACTTACATTGCTCAGCACATGTGTCTCTGGCTAGAGACGAGTTGTTTGAACAGAAATGGTTTCACGTATTGAGATATTGCAATTGAATTGGCTAATTTGGACAGAAAATAAATGTGCTGCTGCTGTTGCATTAACCGATGAACAGCAGGTGTTTTTGATGTTGTGGATTCTTTCCCCATGTGTCGTTGTCGAAAGGAGCGACAATCGTTGGGAAGACATTGGTCCCTTTGTAAAGACGTGTATCTTTCATGAAAATTGGTTGCGGACTGCTGAGAAAAATGTTGAATATAATCCAACTCTGTCTGCATATCGAACAAATTTGACTGAGCCTGCTGCGATGGCTGAACGCACAGTTCATGTGAGTGAAAGTGCATTACCCAATCACTGCTTCCTTACAGAAACTGAAATGGAAAGCATTCCAGCTCTCAAGGAAGTTCCAAAGACTGTTTGGGCTTCTTCTAAATATGACGTGGGGTTGATAAAGAATTGTGACCCTATTCAAATTATTCCAAAATCATGATAAAATAGCAGCCTTGTTAGAAGCGATTTTGCTTCCAAGGTCGATTGCTATTTGCAAGTGCGTCGCGCATTCCAAGTTTAACGATTTTTGTATCATTAGGAAACAAACGCGGCTGATATCGCCAAGCGAAGAACGCAACAAAGGGAACAGAACCTTCTCTTACATGTGTAACTGTTAACGATGACGAACTAACCTTCCCTTCTAGTTCTCTTGCAGCTATGCAGGGTTTCGCAACACCAGAAGAGAAAAACAATGGGTGAAGGCCGAGTGCAAGCTGAAAGACAACGTTTGGCTGAGCATCAAGACAAACCTTGTTTGCCAAAACACTTTTTCCCACACTATGCCAAATTAGTGCACGGGTTAGATCACATAAGCAAAATGGGAATGTTTGACATGATCAATCAATATTGGTTTACAAAAGGATTTACTTCCTTTGCAGACAAATATTGTCAATCTTGTATGATCTGTGCCACAAATAATGTAGGAAGAGGACAACAGGTCCTTTGGCAGCACATCCACCACCAAGTCAACCTTTTGATCACATAATGTTCGATTTCATTGAACTGACACCATGTGAAGGTAAGAAATTCTGTCTTGTTTTGGTTGATATGTTCTCAAAATGGGTGGAAGTCTTCCCCACATCTAAGCAAAATGCTGGGGCTGTTGCAAAGGCACTAGTGTCTGAGATCGTCCCAAGATGGGGAATACCAAAAAAGATTAGTAGTGATAATGGCACACCTTTTGCTAATGAGGCAATCGATCAGGTTGGGAAATTCTTGGGAATTGACATACGTAAACATACCTCCTATCATCCAGCGTCCGGGGTAGTGTTGAAAGAGAAAATGGAATTTTGAAAAATAAACTGGCAAAGTGTTGTGAGCAAACAGGTCTGTCTTGGGTCAAAGCACTTCCCATTGTGTTGATGTATATGAGAATGAGAAAAAGAGCAAAGTCTAATCTCAGCCCATTTGAAATCTTGTTTGGCAGGCCTCCATCGCTTGGAGTGGGACCGAACCCGACCATTGCCTCTACTGCTCTGTGTGAAGATGACATGTTGAACTATTGTAAAAATCTGTCTTCGACTCTCTCTCAGATCTCTCAACAGGTCAAGGACGCTCTACCTAAACCAGCAGAAGGATTTCTGCATGACATCAGACCTGGTGATTTTGTGGTGGTCAAGGATTTCAGAAGGAAACATTGGAAATCAAGGAGGTGGAACGGCCCGTTCCAGGTCCTGCTGATAACGCACACTGCGGTTAAGGTGGCTGAGAGGGCTACGTGGATACACGCCAGCCACTGCAAAAAGGTCCCAGCACCACCAGAGGAGACGCAGCCCAATAAACAGTGATTGACCCGCTGCCCCGTGCCAAGGGGGACGTCTGACTGACAAAGGTAAACGAACACACAGTGGTGTATGGGAGCTGAACACGCAGCAACATCACTGTGTGGGAGTGAGCTGATGTCAGTACAGGCCAACGGATGCCGAAAAGAAAAAGGATTTTTCCCATCACCATAGAAGAGCAAGGGCTCTATGGATCAGACGCTTCGTGGTGGAACACTAGATACCCGTTCACCCCGATTATATAGTCAAGCGATGATTTCCTCAGATTGAGTTTTATGTAATCTCCAGTTAATCACATGTTAAAGATGTTTATTATGTTTTTCAAACCCTTATTGTGTGATGGTGTGTTCTGAATCCATGTGAATTTACACACTTGATGTTATCGTTAAGGGATTTTATTTTATTATATTCTAATTTGACAGGTGATCAAGAATGATCAAAAGGGAGGAGTGTAATGGAAATTATTCTAATTAATTACATTTAATGTTTATTGTTCACTTTTAACACTGAATTGAATTAACTTCACTATTAAACTAACTTTACTTAAAGATAGATTATATATATATTCGTAACATCACGGTACTAGGCACGAACACAGAAACATACATTAGTGACCTGGAATGTTAGAGTTATGGGAAACATACACTGTGTGCGTGACAGAGGTTGAACCCATGTTAAAACAACCTCATGGGAGTACAGGATGCCCTATCTGTGCTAGGTACGGAGATAAACTGAGAACAATCAGACACTGTAAGCACAGATGGGTGGCGTGACTTTGGACTATTTCAATTGGTTCGAGATGAATTTGAGCGACCTTGGAATGTATACTTTTGCCTATAAAACCTCTAATCTGTGAGCTCACTGTTATCTCTTTGCTCACAGACTTCACTGTGTGTAAACCAGATCATTTCATTCTCTGCGCAGAGAAATAAAGCAAGACAAAGACAAATTTGCTGGACTCTTTATTTTTCAGTCTTCACATAATTCTGAGTTGAAAATTCCATGACAAGAATTCAAAACTTAATGCCAAACATCCAGGCGCTTCATCTAGCCAATCTTGGCCGTGAAAGGTGCTACTTCTTGGACTCTTTCCATTCAACCCCTGCCACCCTGGAGGAATTTTTTTAATTTTCAAAACCTGAGTACAGATATCTAGGCGCTTCTTCCAGCCGATCTTGGCTGGGTTAAGTGCTACTTCTTGGACGCTTTTACACGCGATCATGGTAACCCTGGAGAAAATGTTTAAGAATTCAAAACTTAATGCCAAACATCCAGGCGCTTCATCTAGCCAATTTTGGCCGTGAAAGGTGCTACTGCTTGGACTCTTTTCCATTCAACCCCTGCCACCCTGGAGGAAATTTTTTAATTTTCAAAGCAAAAGTCCAAACATCCAGGCGCTTCATCCAGCTAAACTTGGCTGGGTTAAGTTTTACTTCCTGGACGCTTTTCCACTCGTCCATGGTAACCCTGGAGAAAATTTTTAAGAATTCAAAACTTAATGCCAAACGTCCAGGCGCTTCATCCAGCCGATCTTGGCTAGGTTAAGTGCTACTTCTTGAGCGCTTTTCCACTCGACCATGGTAAGCCTAAAGAAAATTTTTAAGAATTCAAAACTTAATGCCAAACATGTAGGCTTCATCTAACCAATCTTGGCCGTGAAAGGTGCTACTTCTTGAACTCTTTTCAATTCAACCCCTGCCAAACTGGAGGAAATTTTTAAATTTTCAAAGCAAAAGTCCAAACGTCCAGGCGCTTCATCCAGCCGATCTTGGCTGGGTTAAGTGCTACTTCTTGGACTCTTTTCCACTTGATCATGGTAACCCTAGAGAAAATTTTTAAGAATTCAAAACTTAATGCCAAACATCCAGGCTTCATCTAGCCAATCTTGGCCGTGAAAGGTGCTACTTCTTGGACTCTTTTCCATTCAACCCCTGCCACCCTGGAGGAAATTTTTTGATTTTCAAAGACTGAGTCCAGATATCTAGGCGCTTCATCCAGCCGATCTTGGCTGGGTTAAGTGCTACTTCTTGACGCTTTTGTACTCGACCATGGTAACCCTGGAGAAAATTTTTAAGAATTCAAAACTTAATGCCAAACGTCCAGGCGCTTCATCCAGCCGATCTTTGCTGGGTTAAGTGCTACTTCTTGGACGCTTTTCCACTCGACCATGGTAACCCTGGAGAAAATTTTTAAGAATTCAAAACTTAATGCCAAACATCCAGGCTTCATCTAACCAATCTTGGCCGTGAAAGGTGCTACTTCTTGGACTCTTTTCCATTCAACCCCTGCCACCCTGGAGGAAATTTTTTAATTTTCAAAGACTGAGTCCAGATATCTAGGCGCTTCATCCAGCCGATCTTGGCTGGGTTAAGTGCAACTTCTGGACGCTTTTCCACTCGACCATGCTAATCCTGGAGAAAATTTTTAAGAATTCAAAACTTAATGCCAAACGTCCAGGCGCTTCATCCAGCCGATCTTGGCTGGGTTAAGTGCTACTTCTTAGACGCTTTTCCACTCGACCATGGTATGCCTAGAGAAAATTTTTAAGAATTCAAAACTTAATGCCAAACATCCAGGCTTCATCTAACCAATCTTGGCCGTGAAAGGTACTACTTCTTGACTCTTTTCCTTTCAACCCCTGCCACCCTGGAGGAAATTTTTTAATTTTCAAAACCTGAGTCCAGATATCTAGGCGCTTCATCCAGCCGAACTTGGCTGGGTTAAGTGCTACTTCTTGGACGCTTTTCCACTCGACCATGGTAACCCTGGTGAAAAAACATCCAGGCTTCATCTAATCAATCTTGGCCGTGAAAGTTGCTACTTCTTGACTCTTTTCCATTCAACCGCTGCCACCCTGGAGGAAATTTTTAAATTTTGAAAGCAAAAGTCCAAACATCCAGGCGCTTCATCCAGCCGATCTTGGCTGGGTTAAGTGCTACTTCTTGGACGCTTTTGTACTCGACCATGGTAACCCTGGAGAAAATTTTTAAGAATTCAAAACTTAATGCCAAACATCCAGGCACTTCATCTAACCAATCTTGGCCGTGAAAAGTGATACTTCTTGGACTCTTTTTCATTCAACCCTGCCACCCTGAAGGAAATTTTTAAACTTTCAAAACCTGAGTCCAGATATCTAGGCGCTTCATTTAGTCGATCTTGGCTGGGTTAAGTGCGACTTCTTGGACGCTTTACCACTCGACCATGGTAACCCTGGAGAAAATTTTTAAGAATTCAAAACTTAATGCCAAACATTCCAGGCTTCATCTAGCCAATCTTGGCCGTGAAAGGTGCTACTTCTTGAACTCTTTTCAATTCAACCCCTGCCAACCTGGAGGAAATTTTTAAATTTTCAAAGCAAAAGTCCAAACGTCCAGGCGCTTCATCCAGCCAATCTTGGCTGGGTTAAGTGCTACTTCTTGACGCTTTCTACTCGACCATGGTAACCCTGTAAAAATTTTTAAGAATTCAAAACTTAATGCCAAACGTCCAGGCGCTTCATCCAGCCGATCTTGGCTGGGTTAAGTGCTACTTCTTGGACGATTTTCCACTCGATAATGGTAACCCTAGAGAAAATTTTTAAGAATTCAAAACTTAATGCCAAACATCCAGGCTTCATCTAACCAATCTTGGCCGTGAAAGGTGCTACTTCTTGGACTCTTTTCCATTCAACCCCTGCCACCCTGGAGAAAATTTTTTAATTTTCAAAGCCTGAGCCCAGATATCTAGGCGCTTCATCCAGCCGATCTTGGCTGGGTTAAGTGCTACTTCTTGAACGCTTTTCCACTCGACCATGGTAACCCTGGAGAAAATTTTTAAGAATTCAAAACTTAATGCCAAACATCCAGGTGCTTCATCTAGCCAATCTTGGCCATGAAAGGTGCTACTTCTTCGTTTCTTTTCCATTCAACCCCTGCAACCCTGGAGGAATTTTTTTAATTTTCAAAACCTGAGTCCAGATATCTAGGCGCTTCATCCAGCCGATCTTGGTTAGGTTAAGTGCTACTTCTTGGACGCTTTTCTACTCGACCATGGTAACCCTGGAGAAAATTTTTAAGAATTCAAAACTTAATGCCAAATGTCCAGGCGCTTCATCCAGTCGATCTTGGCTGGGTTAAGTTCTACTTCTTGGACGCTTTTCCACTCGACCATGGTAACCCTGGAGAAAATGTTTAAGAATTCAAAACTTAATGCCGAACATCCAGGCGCTTCATCTAGCCAATCTTGGCCGTGAAAGGTGCTACTTCTTGGACTCTTTCCATTCAACCCCTGCCACCCTGGAAGAATTTTTTTAATTTTCAAAACCTGAGTCCAGATATCTAGGCGCTACTTCCAGCTGATCTTGGCTGGGTTAAGTGCTACTTCTTGGACGCTTTTCTACTCGACCATGGTAACCCTGGAGAAAAATTTTAAGAATTCAAAACTTAATGCCAAACGTCCAGGCGCTTCATCCAGCCGATCTTGGCTGGGTTAAGTGCTACTTCTTGGACGCTTTTCTACTCGACCATGGTAACCCTGGAGAAAATTTTTAAGAATTCAAAACTTAATGCCAAACATCCAGGTGCTTCATCTAGCCAATCTTGGCCATGAAAGGTGCTACTTCTTGGTTTCTTTTCCATTCAACCCCTGCAACCCTGGAGGAATTTTTTTTAATTTTCAAAACCTGAGTCCAGATATCTAGGCGCTTCATCCAGCCGATCTTGGCTGGGTTAAGTGCTACTTCTGGACGCTTTTCCACTCGACCATGGTAACCCTGGAGAAAATGTTTAAGAATTCAAAACTTAATGCCAAACATCCAGGCTTCATCTAACTAATCTTGGCCGTGAAAGGTGCTACTTCTTGTACTCTTTTCCATTCAACCGCTGCCACCCTGGAGGAAATTTTAAAATTTTCAAAGCAAAAGTCCAAACATCCAGGCGCTTCATCCAGCTAAACTTGGCTGGGTTAAGTTCTACTTCTTGACGCTTTTCCACTCGTCCATGGTAAACCTGGAGAAAATTTTTAAGAATTCAAAACTTAATGCCAAACATCCAGGCTTCATCTAGCCAATGTTGGCTGTGAAAGGTGCTACTTCTTGACTCTTCCATTCAACCCCTGCCACCCTGGAAGAATTTTTTTTAATTTTCAAAACCTGAGTCCAGATATCTTGGCGCTTCATCCAGTCGATCTTGGCTGGGTTAAGTTCTACTTCTTGACGCTTTTCCACTCGACCATGGTAACCCTGGAGAAAATGTTTAAGAATTCAAAACTTAATGCCAAACATCCAGGCGCTTCATCTAGCCAATCTTGGCCGTGAAAGGTGCTACTTCTTGGACTCTTTCCATTCAACCCCTGCCACCCTGGAAGAATTTTTTTAATTTTCAAAACCTGAGTCCAGATATCTAGGCGCTACTTCCAGCCGATCTTGGCTGGGTTAAGTGCTACCTCTTGGACGCTTTTCCACTCGACCATGGTAACCCTGGAGAAAATGTTTAAGAATTCAAAACTTAATGCCAAACATCCAGGCGCTTCATCTAGCCAATCTTGGCCGTGAAAGGTGCTACTTCTTGACTCTTTCCATTCAACCCCTGCCACCCTGGAAGAATTTTTTAATTTTCAAAACCTGAGTCCAGATATCTAGGCGCTACTTCCAGCCAATCTTGGCTGGGTTAAGTGCTACCTCTTGACGCTTTTCTACTCGACCATGGTAACCCTGGAGAAAATTTTTAAGAATTCAAAACTTAATGCCAAACATCCAGGTGCTTCATCTAGCCAATCTTGGCCACGAAAGGTGCTACTTCTTGGTTTCTTTTCCATTCAAGCCCTGCCACCCTGGAGGAAATTTTTCAATTTCAAAGGCTGAGTCCAGATATCTAGATGCTTCATCCAGCCGATATTGGCTGGGTTAAGTGCTACTTCTTGACACTTTTCCACTCGACCATGGTAACCCTGGAGACAATTCTTAAGAATTCAAAACTTAATGCCAAACATCCAGGCTTCATCTAACCAATCTTGGCCGTGAAAGGTGCTACTTCTTAAACTCTTTTCAATTCAACCCCTGCCAACCTGGAGGAAATTTTTTAATTTTCAAAGCAGAAGTCCAAACGTCCAGGCGCTTCATCCAGCCGATTTTGGCTGGGTTAAGTGCTACTTCTTGACGCTTTACCGCTCGACCATGGTAACCCTGGAGAAAATTTTTAAGAATTCAAAACTTAATGCCAAACATCCAAGCTTCATCTAGCCAATATTTGCTGTGAAAGGTGCTACTTCTTGGACTCTTTTCCATTCAAACCCTGCCACCCTGGAGGAATTTTTTTAATTTTCAAAACCTGAGTCCAGATATCTAGTCGCTTCATCCAGTCGATCTTGGCTGGGTTAAGTGCTGCTTCTTGGACACTTTTCCACTTGACAATGCTAACCCTGGAGAAAATTTTTAAGAATTCAAAACTTAATGCCAAACGTCCAGGCGCTTCATCCAGCCGATCTTGGCCGTGAAAGGTGCTACTTCTTGGTTTCTTTTCCATTCAACCCCTGCCACCCTGGAGGAATTTTTTTAATTTTCAAAACCTGAGTCCAGATATCTAGGCGCTTCATCCAGTCGATCTTGGCTGGGTTAAGTTCTACTTCTTGGACGCTTTTCCACTCGACCATGGTAACCCTGGAAAAAATTTTTAAGAATTCAAAACTTAATGCCAAACGTCCAGGCGCTTCATCTAGCCAATATTTGCTGTGAAAGGTGCTACTTCTTGGACTCTTTTCCATTCAAACCCTGCCACCCTGGAGGAATTTTTTTAATTTTCAAAACCTGAGTCCAGATATCTAGTCGCTTCATCCAGTCGATCTTGGCTGGGTTAAGTGCTACTTCTTGACACTTTTCCACTCGACCATGCTAACCCTGGAGAAAATTTTTAAGAATTCAAAACTTAATGCCAAACATCCAGGCTTCATCTAGCCAATCTTGGCCGTGAAAGGTGCTACTTCTTGAACTCTTTTCAATTCAACCCCTGCCAACCTGGACGAAATTTTTTGATTTTCAAAGACTGAGTCCAGATATCTAGGCGCTTTATCCAGCCGATCTTGGTTAGGTTAGTGCTACTTCTTGACGCTTTTCTACTCGACCATGGTAACCCTGGAGAAAATTTTTAAGAATTCAAAACTTAATGCCAAATGTCCAGGCGCTTCATCCAGCCGATCTTGGCTGGGTTAAGTGCTACTTCTTGGACGCTTTACCGCTCGACCATGGTAACCCTGGAGAAAATTTTTAAGAATTCAAAACTTAATGCCAAACATCCAAGCTTCATCTAGCCAATATTTGCTGTGAAAGGTGCTACTTCTTGGACTCTTTTCCATTCAACCGCTGCCACCCTGGAGGAAATTTTTTTAATTTTCAAAGCAAAAGTCCAAACATCCAGGCGCTTCATCCAGCTAAACTTGGCTGGGTTAAGTTCTACTTCTTGGACGCTTTTCCACTGGGTCCATGGTAACCCTGGAGAAAATTTTTAAGAATTCAAAACTTAATGCCAAACATCCAGGCTTCATCTAGCCAATGTTGGCTGTGAAAGGTGCTACTTCTTGGACTCTTTGCCATTCAACCCCTGCCACCCTGGAGGAATTTTTTTAATTTTCAAAACCTGAGTCCAGATATCTAGGCGCTTCATCCAGTCGATCTTGGCTGGGTTAAGTTCTACTTCTTGGACGCTTTTCCACTCGACCATGGTAACCCTGGAGAAAATGTTTAAGAATTCAAAACCTAATGCCAAACATCCAGGCGCTTCATCTAGCCAATCTTGGCCGTGAAAGGTGCTACTTCTTGACTCTTTCCATTCAACCCCTGCCACCCTGGAAGAATGTTTTTAATTTTCAAAACCTGAGTCCAGATATCTAGGCGCTACTTCCAGCCGATCTTGGCTGGGTTAAGTGCTACTTCTTGGACGCTTTTCTACTCGACCATGGTAACCCTGGAGAAAATTTTTAAGAATTCAAAACTTAATGCCAAACGTCCAGGCGCTTCATCCAGCCGATCTTGGCTGGGTTAAGTGCTACTTCTTGACGCTTTTCCACTCGACCATGGTAACCCTGGAGAAAATTTTTAAGAATTCAAAACTTAATGCCAAACATTCAGGCTTCATCTAACCAATCTTGGCCGTGAAAGGTGCTACTTTGAACTCTTTTCAATTCAACCCCTGCCAACCTGGACGAAATTTTTGATTTTCAAAGACTGAGTCCAGTTATCAGGCGCTTCATCCAGCCGATCTTGGTTAGGTTAAGTGCTACTTCTTGACGCTTTTCTACTCGACCATGGTAACCCTGGAGAAAATTTTTAAGAATTCAAAACTTAATGCCAAATGTCCAGGCGCTTCATCCAGCCGATCTTGGCTGGGTTAAGTGCTACTTCTTGACGCTTTACCTCTCGACCATGGTAACCCTGGAGAAAATTTTTAAGAATTCAAAACTTAATGCCAAACATCCAAGCTTATTCTAGCCAATATTTGCTGTGAAAGGTGCTACTTCTTGGACTCTTTTCAATTCAACCCCTGCCAACCTGGACGAAATTTTTGATTTTCAAAGACTGAGTCCAGATATCTAGGCGCTTCATCCAGCCGATCTTGGCTGGGTTAAGTGCTACTTCTTGGACACTTTTCCACTCGACCATGGTAACCCTGGAGAAAATTTTTAAGAATTCAAAACTTAATACCAAACATCCAGGTGCTTCATCTAGCCAATCTTGGCCGTGAAAGGTGCTACTTCTTGGTTTCTTTTCCATTCAACCCCTGCCACCCTGGAGGAATTTTTTTTTAATTTTCAAAACCTGAGTCCAGATATCTAGGCGCTTCATCCAGTCGATCTTGACTGGGTTAAGTGCTACTTCTTGGACGCTTTTCCACTCGACCATGGTAACCCTGGAGAAAATTTTTAAGAATTCAAAACTTAATGCCAAACATCCAGGCTTCATCTAACCAATCTTGGCCGTGAAAGGTGCTACTTCTTGGACTCTTTTCCTTTCAACCCTGCCACCCTGAAGGAAATTTTTAAACTTTCAAAACCTGAGTCCAGATATCTAGTCGCTTCATCCAGTCGATCTTGGCTGGGTTAAGTGCTACTTCTTGGACGCTTTACCACTCGACCATGGTAACCCTGGAGAAAATTTTTAAGAATTCAAAACTTAATGCCAAACATCCAGGCTTCATCTAACCAATCTTGGTCGTGAAAGGTGCTACTTCTTGACTCTTTTCCTTTCAACCCCTGCCACCCTGGAGGAAATTTTTTGATTTTCAAAACCTGAGTCCAGATATCTAGGCGCTTCATCCAGCCGATCTTGGCTGGGTTAAGTGCTACTTCTGACGCTTTTCCCACTCGACCATGGTAACCCTAGAGAAAATTTTTAAGAATTCAAAACTTAGTGCCAAACGTCCAGGCGCTTCATCCAGCCGATCTTGGCTGGGTTGAGTGCTACTTCTTGGACGCTTTTCCACTCGACCAAGGTAACCCTGGAAAAAATTTTTAAGAATTCAAAACTTAATGCCAAACATCCAGGCTTCATCTAACCAATCTTGGCCGTGAAAGGTGCTACTTCTTGAACTCTTTCCCATTCAACCCCTGCCACCCTGGAGGAAATTTTTTAAAATTTCAAAGCAAAGTCCAAACATCCAGGCGCTTCATCCAGCCGATCTTGGCTGGGTTAAGTGCTACTTCTTGGACGCTTTTCCACTCGACCATGGTAACCCTGGAGAAAATTTTTAAGAATTCAAAACTTAATGCCAAACATCCAGTCTTCATCTAACCAATCTTGGCCGTGAAAGGTGCTACTTCTTGAACTCTTTTCAATTCAACCCCTGCCAACCTGGACGAAATTTTTGATTTTCAAAGACTGAGTCCAGATATCTAGGCGCTTCAACCAGCCGATCTTGTTTAGGTTAAGTGCTACTTCTTGGACGCTTTTCCACTCGACCATGGTAACCCTGGAGAAAATTTTTAAGAATTCAAAACTTAATGCCAAACGTCCAGGCGCTTCATCCAGCCGATCTTGGCTGGGTTAAGTGCTACTTCTTGACGCTTTTCTACTCGACCATGGTAACCCTGGAGAAAATTTTTAAGAATTCAAAACTTAAAGTTAAACATTCAGGCACTTCATCTAACCAATCTTGGCCGTGAAAGGTGCTACTTCTTGAACTCTTTTCCATTCAACCCCTGCCACCCTGAAGAAATTTTTTAATTTTCAAAACCTGAGTCCAGATATCTAGGCGCTTCATCCAGCCGATCTTGGCTGGGTTAAGTGCTACTTCTTGACGCTTTTCCACTCGACCATGGTAACCCTGGAGAAAATTTTTAAGAATTCAAAACTTAATACCAAACATCCAGGTGCTTCATCTAGCCAATCTTGGCCGTGAAAGGTGCTACTTCTTGGTTTCTTTTCCATTCAACCCCTGCCACCCTGGAGGAATTTTTTTTAATTTTCAAAACCTGAGTCCAGATATCTAGGCGCTTCTTCCAGCCGATCTTGGCTGGGTTAAGTGCTACTTCTTGACGCTTTTCCACTCGACCATGGTAACCCTGGAGAAAATTTTTAAGAATTCAAAACTTAATGCCAAACATCCAGTCTTCATCTAACCAATCTTGGCCGTGAAAGGTGCTACTTCTTGAACTCTTTTCAATTCAACCCCTGCCAACCTGGACGAAATTTTTGATTTTCAAAGACTGAGTCCAGATATCTAGGCGCTTCAACCAGCCGATCTTGTTTAGGTTAAGTGCTACTTCTGGACGCTTTTCTACTCGACCATGGTAACCCTGGAGAAAATTTTTAAGAATTCAAAACTTAATGCCAAACGTCCAGGCGCTTCATCCAGCCGATCTTGGCTGGGTTAAGTGCTACTTCTTGGACGCTTTTCTACTCGACCATGGTAACCCTGGAGAAAATTTTTAAGAATTCAAAACTTAAAGTTAAACATTCAGGCACTTCATCTAACCAATCTTGGCCGTGAAAGGTGCTACTTCTTGAACTCTTTTCCATTCAAACCCTGCCACCCTGAAGAAATTTTTTTAATTTTCAAAACCTGAGTCCAGATATCTAGGCGCTTCATCCAGCCGATCTTGGCTGGGTTAAGTGCTACTTCTTGGACGCTTTTCCACTCGACCATGGTAACCCTGGAGAAAATTTTTAAGAATTCAAAACTTAATACCAAACATCCAGGTGCTTCATCTAGCCAATCTTGGCCGTGAAAGGTGCTACTTCTTGGTTTCTTTTCCATTCAACCCCTGCCACCCTGGAGGAATTTTTTTTAATTTTCAAAACCTGAGTCCAGATATCTAGGCGCTTCTTCCAGCCGATCTTGGCTGGGTTAATGCTACTTCTTGACGCTTTTCCACTCGACCATGGTAACCCTGGAGAAAATTTTTAAGAATTCAAAACTTAATGCCAAACATCCAGGCTTCATCTAACCAATCTTGGCCGTGAAAGGTGCTACTTCTTGGACTCTTTTCCATTCAACCCCTGCCACCCTGAAGGAAATTTTTAAACTTTCAAAACCTGAGTCCAGATATCTAGTCGCTTCATCCAGTCGATCTTGGCTGGGTTAAGTGCTACTTCTTGGACGCTTTACCACTCAACCATGGTAACCCTGGAGAAAATTTTTAAGAATTCAAAACTTAATGCCAAACATCCAGGCTTCATCTAACCAATCTTGGCCGTGAAAGGTGCTACTTCTTGAACTCTTTCCCATTCAACCCCTGCCACCCTGGAGGAATTTTTTTTAATTTTCAAAACCTGAGTCCAGATATCTAGGCGCTTCATCCAGTCGATCTTGGCTGGGTTAAGTGCTACTTCTTGGACGCTTTTCCACTCGACCATGGTAACCCTGGAGAAAATGTTTAAGAATTCAAAACTTAATGCTAAACATCCAGGCGCTTCATCTAGCCATTCTTGGCCGTTAAAGGTGCTACTTCTTGGACTCTTTCCATTCAACCCCTGCCACCCTGGAGGAATTTTTTTAATTTTCAAAACCTGAGTCCAGATATCTAGGCGCTTCTTCCAGCCGATCTTGGCTGGGTTAAATGCTACTTCTTGACGCTTTTCCACTCGACCATGGTAACCCTGGAGAAAATTTTTAAGAATTCAAAACTTAAAGCCAAACATCCAGGCGCTTCATCTAGCCAATTTTGTCCGTGAAAGGTGCTACTTCTCGGACTCTTTTCCATTCAACCCCTGCCACCCTGGAGGAAATTTTTAAATTTTCAAAACCTGAGTCCAGATATCTAGGCGCTTCTTCCAGCCAATCTTGGCTGGATTAAGTGCTACTTCTTGACGCTTACCGCTCGACCATGGTAACCCTGGAGAAAATGTTTAAGAATTCAAAACTTAATGCCAAACATCCAGGCGCTTCATCTAGCCAATCTTGGCCGTGAAAGGTGCTACTTCTTGACTCTTTCCATTCAACCCCTGCCACCCTGAAGAAATTTTTTTAATTTTCAATACCTGAGTCCAGATATCTAGGCGCTTCATCCAGTCGATCTTGGCTGGGTTAAGTGCTACTTCTTGACGCTTTTCCACTCGACCATGGTAACCCTGGAGAAAATTTTTAAGAATTCAAAACTTAATGCCAAACATCCAGGTGCTTCATCTAGCCAATCTTGGCCGTGAAAGGTGCTACTTCTTGGTTTCTTTTCCATTTAACCCTGCCACCCTGGAGGAATTTTTTTAATTTTCAAAACCTGAGTCCAGATATCTAGGCGCTTCATCCAGTCGATCTTGGCTGGGTTAAGTGCTACTTCTTGACACTTTTCCACTCGACCATGGTAACCCTGGAGAAAATGTTTAAGAATTCAAAACTTAATGCCAAACATCCAGGCGCTTCATCTAGCCAATCTTGGCCGTGAAAGGTGCTACTTCTTGGACTCTTTCCATTCAACCCCTGCCACCCTGGAGGAATTTTTTTTAATTTTCAAACCCTGAGTCCAGATATCTAGGCGCTTCTTCCATCCGATCTTGGCTGGGTTAAGTGCTACTTCTTGGACGCTTTTCCACTCTATCATGGTAACCCTGGAGAAAATGTTTAAGAATTCAAAACTTAATGCCAAACATCCAGGCTTCATCTAGCCAATATTGGCTGTGAAAGGTGCTACTTCTTGGACTCTTTCCATTCAACCCTGCCACCCTGGAGGAATTTTTTTAATTTTCAAAACCTGAGTCCAGATATCTAGGCGCTTCATCCAGTCGATCTTGACTGGGTTAAGTGCTACTTCTTGGACGCTTTTCCACTCGACCATGGTAACCCTGGAGAAAATTTTTAAGAATTCAAAACTTAATGCCAAACATCCAGGTTTCATCTAACCAATCTTGGCCGTGAAAGGTGCTACTTCTTGGACTCTTTTCCATTCAACCCCTGCCACCCTGGAGGAAATTTTTAATTTTCAAAACCTGAGTCCAGATATCTAGGCGCTTCATCCAGCCGATGTTGGCTGTGTTAAGTGCTACTTCTTGACGCTTTTCTACTTGACCATGGTAACCCTGGAGAAAATTTTTAAGAATTCAAAACTTAATGCCAAACATCCAGGCACTTCATCTAACCAATCTTGGCCGTGAAAAGTGATACTTCTTGGACTCTTTTCCATTCAACCCCTGCCACCCTGAAGGAAATTTTTAAACTTTCAAAACCTGAGTCCAGATATCTAGGCGCTTCATCCAGTCGATCTTGGCTGGGTTAAGTGCTACTTCTTGGACGCTTTACCACTCGACCATGGTAACCCTGGAGAAAATTTTTAAGAATTCAAAACTTAATGCCAAACATCCAGGCTTCATCTAACCTATCTTGGCCGTGAAAGGTGCTACTTCTTTGACTCTTTTCCTTTCAACCCCTGCCACCCTGGAGGAAATTTTTTTGATTTTCAAAACCTGAGTCCAGATATCTAGGCGCTTCATCCAGCCGATCTTGGATGGGTTAAGTGCTACTTCTTGGACGCTTTTCCACTCGACCATGGTAACCCTGGAGAAAATTTTTAAGAATTCAAAACTTAATGCCAAACATCCAGGTGCTTCATCCAGCCGATCTTGGCCGTGAAAGGTGCTACTTCTTGGTTTCTTTTACATGCAACCCCTGACACCCTGGAGGAATTTTTTTTAATTTTCAAAACTGAGTCCAGATATCTAGGCGCTTCATCCAGTCGATCTTGGCTGTGTTAAGTGCTACTTCTTGGACGCTTTTCCACGACCATGGTAACCCTGGAGAAAATATTTAAGAATTCAAAACTTAATGCCAAACGTCCAGGCGCTTCATCCAGCCGATCTTGGCTGGGTTGAGTGCTACTTCTTGGACGCTTTTCCACTCGACCAAGGTAACCCTGGAAAAAATTTTTAAGAATTCAAAACTTAATGCCAAACATCCAGGCTTCATCTAACCAATCTTGGCCGTGAAAGGTGCTATTTCTTGAACTCTTTCCCATTCAACCCCTGCCATCCTGGAGGAAATTTTTAAAATTTCAAAGCAAAAGTCCAAACATCCAGGCGCTTCATCCAGCCGATCTTGGCTGGGTTAAGTGCTACTTCTTGGACGCTTTACCACTCAACCATGGTAACCCTGGAGAAAATTTTTAAGAATTCAAAACTTAATGCCAAACATCAAGGCGCTTCATCTAGCCAATCTTGGCCGTGAAAGGTGCTACTTCTTGGACTCTTTACCATTCAACCCCTGCCACCCTGAAGAAATTTTTTTAATTTTCGAAACCTGAGTCCAGATATCTAGGCGCTTCATCCAGTCGATCTTGGCTGGGTTAAGTGCTACTTCTTGGACGCTTTTCCACTCGACCATAATAACCCTGGAGAAAATTTTTAAGAATTCAAAACTTAATGCCAAACATCCAGGTGCTTCATCTAGCCAATCTTGGCCGTGAAAGGTGCTACTTCTTGGTTTCTTTTCCATTTAACCCCTGCCACTCTGGAGGAATTTTTTTAATTTTCAAAACCTGAGTCCAGATATCTAGGCGCTTCATCCAGTCGATCTTGGCTGGGTTAAGTGCTACTTCTTGGACGCTTTTCCACTCAACCATGGTAACCCTGGAGAAAATGTTTAAGAATTCAAAACTTAATGCCAAACATCCAGGCGCTTCATCTAGCCATTCTTGGCCGTTAAAGGTGCTACTTCTTGACTCTTTCCATTCAACCCCTGCCACCCTGGAGGAATTTTTTTAATTTTCAAAACCTGAGTCCAGATATCTAGGCGCTTCTTCCAGCCGATCTTGGCTGGGTTAAATGCTACTTCTTGGACGCTTTTCCACTCGATCATGGTAACCCTGGAGAAAATGTTTAAGAATTCAAAACTTAATGCCAAACATCCAGGCGCTTCATCTAGCCAATCTTGGCCATGAAAGGTGCTACTTCTTGGACTCTTTCCATTCAACCCCTGCCACCCTGGAGGAATTTTTTTTAATTTTCAAAACCTGAGTCCAGATATCTAGGCGCTTCTTCCAGCTGATCTTGGCTGGGTTAAGTGCTACTTCTTGGACGCTTTTCCACTCTATCATGGTAACCCTAGAGAAAATATTTAAGAATTCAAAACTTAATGCCAAACATCCAGGCTTCATCTAGCCAATCTTGGCCGTGAAAGGTGCTACTTCTTGGACTCTTTTCCTTTCAACCCCTGCCACCCTAAAGGAAATTTTTTGATTTTCAAAACCTGAGTCCAGATATCTAGGCTCTTCATCCAGCCGATCTTGGCTGGGTTAAGTGCTACTTCTTGGACGCTTTTCCACTCGACCATGGTAACCCTAGAGAAAATTTTTAAGAATTCAAAACTTAATGCCAAACGTCCAGGCGCTTCATCCAGCCGATCTTGGCTGGGTTGAGTGCTACTTCTTGGACGCTTTTCCACTCGACCAAGGTAACCCTGGAAAAAATTTTTAAGAATTCAAAACTTAATGCCAAACATCCAGGCTTCATCTAACCAATCTTGGCCGTGAAAGGTGCTACTTCTTGAACTCTTTCCCATTCAACCCCTGCCACCCTGAAGGAATTTTTAAAATTTCAAAGCAAAAGTCCAAACATCCAGGCGCTTCATCCAGCCGATCTTGGCTGGGTTAAGTGCTACTTCTTGACGCTTTACCACTCAACCATGGTAACCCTGGAGAAAATTTTTAAGAATTAAAAAACTTAATGCCAAACATCAAGGCGCTTCATCTAGCCAATCTTGGCCGTGAAAGGTGCTACTTCTTGGACTCTTTACCATTCAACCCCTGCCACCCTGAAGAAATTTTTTTAATTTTCGAAACCTGAGTCCAGATATCTAGGCGCTTCATCCAGTCGATCTTGGCTGGGTTAAGTGCTACTTCTTGGACGCTTTACCACTCAACCATGGTAACCCTGGTGAAAAACATCCAGGCTTCATCTAATCAATCTTGGCCGTGAAAGTTGCTACTTCTTGGACTCTTTTCCATTCAACCGCTGCCACCCTGGAGGAAATTTTTAAATTTTGAAAGCAAAAGACCAAACATCCAGGCACTTCATCCAGCCGATCTTGGCGGGGTTAAGTGCTAATTCTTGGATGCTTTTGCACTCGACCATGGTAACCCTGGAGAAAATTTTTAAGAATTCAAAACTTAATGCCAACCATCCAGGCTACATCTAGCCAATCTTTTCTGTGAAAGGTGCTACTTCTTGGAATCTTTTCCACTCAACCCCTGCCACCCTGGAGGATTTTTTTTAATTTTCAAAACCTGAGTCCAGATATCTAGGCGCTTCATCCAGCCGATCTTGGCTGGGTTAAGTGCTACTTCTTGGACGCTTTTCCACTCGACCATGGTAACCCTGGAGAAAATTTTTAAGAATTCAAAACTTAAAGCCAAACATTCAGGCACTTCATCTAGCCAATTTTGGCCGTGAAAGGTGCTACTTCTTGGACT
Source organism: Puntigrus tetrazona (assembly GCF_018831695.1). Taxonomy (NCBI): domain Eukaryota; kingdom Metazoa; phylum Chordata; class Actinopteri; order Cypriniformes; family Cyprinidae; genus Puntigrus; species Puntigrus tetrazona. The sequence goes on along the minus strand of NW_025048765.1, from coordinate 51,844 downwards.
CTTTTCCATTCAACCGCTGCCAGCCTGGAGGAAATTTTTAAATTTTCAAAGCAAAAGACCAAACATCCAGGCTTTTCATCCAGCCGATCTTGGCTGGGTTAAGTGCTACTTCTTGGACGCTTTTCCACTCAACCATGGTAACCCTAGAGAAAATTTTTAAGAATTCAAAACTTAATGCCAAACGTCCAGGCGCTTCATCCAGCCGATCTTGGCTGGGTTAAGTGCTACTTCTTGGATGCTTTTCCACTCGACCATGGTAACCCTGGAGAAAATTTTTAAGAACTCGAAATTTAAAGCCAAACATCCAGGCACTTCATCTAGCCAATTTTGGCCATGAAAGGTGCTACTTCTCGGACTCTTTTCCATTCAACCGCTGCCACCCTGGATGAAATTTTTTAATTTTCAAAGCAAAAGTCCAAACGTCCAGGCGCTTCATCCAGCCGATCTTGGCTGGGTTAAGTGCTACTTCTTGGACGCTTACTTTACCACTCGACCATGGTAACCCTGGAGAAAATTTTTAAGAATTCAAAACTTAATGCCAAACATCCAAGCTTCATCTAGCCAATATTGGCTCTGAAAGGTGCTACTTCTTGACTCTTTTCCATTCAACCCCTGCCACCCTGGAGGAATTTTTTTAATTTTCAAAACCTGAGTCCAGATATCGAGGCACTTTATCCACTTGATCTTGGCTGGGTTAAGTGCTACCTCTTGGACGCTTTTCCACTCGACCATGGTAACCCTGGAGAAAATTTTTAAGAATTCAAAACTTAATGCCAACCATCCAGGCTACATCTAGCCAAACTTTTTCCGTGAAAGGTGCTACTTCTTGACTCTTTTCCATTCAACCCCTGCCACCCTGGAGGAAATTTTTAAATTTTGAAAGCAAAAGACCAAACATCCAGGCGCTTCATCCAGCCGATCTTGGCGGGGTTAAGTGCTACTTCTTGGATGCTTTTCCACTCGACCATGGTAACCCTGGAGAAAATTTTTAAGAATTCAAAACTTAATGCCAACCATCCAGGCTACATCTAGCCAATCTTTTTCTGTGAAAGGTGCTACTTCTCGGAATCTTTTCCACTCAACCCCTGCCACCTTGGAGGATTTTTTTTAATTTTCAAAACCTGAGTCCAGATATCTAGGCGCTTCATCCAGCCGATCTTGGCTGGGTTAAGTGCTACTTCTTGGACGCTTTTCCACGCGACCATGGTAACCCTGGAGAAAATTTTTAAGAATTCAAAACTTAATGCCAAACATCCAAGCTTCATCTAGCCAATATTGGCTGTGAAAGGTGCTTCTTCTTGGACTCTTTTCTATTCAACCCCTGCCACCCTGGAGGAATTTTTTTAATTTTCAAAACCTGAGTCCAGATATCTAGGCGCTTCTTCCAGCCGATCTTGGCTGGGTTAAGTGCTACTTCTTGGAAGCTTTTCCACTCGATCATGGTAACCCTAGAGAAAATGTTTAAGTATTCAAAACTTAATGCCAAACATCCAGGCTTCATCTAGCCAATATTGGCTGTGAAAGGTGCTACTTCTTGACTCTTTTCCATTCAACCCTGCCACACTGGAGGAATTTTTTAATTTTCAAAACCTGAGTCCAGATATCTAGTCGCTTCTTCCAGTCGATATTGGCTGGGTTAAGCGCTACTTCTTGGACGCTTTACCACTCGACCATGGTAACCCTGGAGAAAATTTTTAGGAATTCAAAACTTAATGCCAAACATCCAGGCTTCATCTAACCAATCTTGGCCGTGAAAGGTGCTACTTCTTGGACTCTTTCCTTTCAACCCCTGCCACCCTGAAAGAAATTTTTTGATTGTCAAAACCTGAGTCCAGATATCTAGGCACTTCATGCAGCCGATCTTGGCTGGGTTAAGTGCTACTTCTTGACGCTTTTCCACTCGACCATGGTAACCCTAGAGAAAATTTTTAAGAATTCAAAATTTAATGCCAAACGTCCAGGCGCTTCATCCAGCCGATCTTGGCTGGGTTAAGTGCTACTTCTTGACGCTTTTCCACTCGACCAAGGTAACCCTGGAGAAAATTTTTAAGAATTCAAAACTTCATGCCAAACATCCAGGCTTCATCTAACCAATCTTGGCCGTGAAAGGTGCTACTTCTTGGACTCTTTTCCACTCAACTCCTGCCACCCTGGAGGAAATTTTTAATTTTCAAAACCTGAGTCCAGATATCCAGGCGCTTCATCCAGCCAATCTTGGCTGTGTTAAGTGCTACTTCTTGGACGCTTTTCCACTCGACCATGGTAACCCTGGAGAAAATTTTTAAGAATTCAAAACTTAATGCCAAACATCCAGGCACTTCATCTAACCAATCTTGGCCGTGAAAAGTGATACTTCTTGGACTCTTTTTCATTCAACCTCTGCCACCCTGAAGGAAATTTTTAAACTTTCAAAACCTGAGTCCAGATATCTAGGCGCTTCATTTAGTCGATCTTGGCTGGGTTAAGTGCGACTTCTTGGACGCTTTACCACTCGACCATGGTAACCCTGGAGAAAATTTTTAAGAATTCAAAACTTAATGCCAAACATCCAGGCTTCATCTAACCAATCTTGGCCGTGAAAGGTGCAACTTCTTGGACTCTTTTCCTTTCAACCCCTGCCACCCTGAAGGAAATTTTTTGATTTTCAAAACCTGAGTCCAGATATCTAGGCGCTTCATCCAGCCGATCTTGGCTGGGTTAAGTGCTACTTCTTGACACTTTTCCACTCGACCATGGTAACCCTAGAGAAAATTTTTAAGAATTCAAAACTTAATGCCAAACTTCGAGGCACTTCATCTAGCCAATTTTGGCCGTGAAAGGTGCTACTTCTCGGACTCTTTTCCATTCAACCGCTGCCACCCTGGAGGAAATTTTTTAATTTTCAAAGCAAAAGTCCAAACATCCAGGCGCTTCATCCAGCCGATCTTGGCTGGGTTAAGTGCTACTTCTTGGACGCTTTTCCACTCGACCATGGTAACCCTAGAGAAAATTTTTAAGAATTCAAAACTTAATGCCAAACATCCAAGTGCTTCATCTAGCCAATTTTGGCCGTGAAAGGTGCTACTTCTTGGACTCTTTTCCATTCAACCGCTGCCACCCTGGAGGAAATTTTTAAATTTTCAAAGCAAAAGTCCAAACATCCAGGCGCTTCATCCAGCCGATCTTGGCTGGGTTAAGTGCTACTTCTTGACGCTTTTCCACTCGACCATGGTAACCCTGGAGAAAATTTTTAAGAATTCAAAACTTAATGCCAAACATCCAGGCTTCATCTAATCAATCTTGGCCGTGAAAGTTGCTACTTCTTGGACTCTTTTCCATTCAACCCCTGCCACCCTGGAGGAATTTTTTTAATTTTCAAAACCTGAGTCCAGATATCTAGGCGCTTCATCCAGCCGATCTTGGCTGGGTTAAGTGCTACTTCTTGGACGCTTTTCCACTCGACCATGGTAACCCTGGAGAAAATTTTTAAGAATTCAAAACTTAATGCCAACCATCCAGGCTACATCTAGCCAATCTTTTTCTGTGAAAGGTGCTACTTCTTGAATCTTTTCCACTCAACCCCTGCCACCCTGGAGGATTTTTTTAATTTTCAAAACCTGAGTCCAGATATCTAGGCGCTTCATCCAGCCGATCTTGGCTGGGTTAAGTGCTACTTCTTGACGCTTTTCCACTCGACCATGGTAACCCTGGAGAAAATTTTTAAGAATTCAAAACTTAAAGCCAAACATTCAGGCACTTCATCTAGCCAATTTTGGCCGTGAAAGGTGCTACTTCTTGGACTCTTTTCCATTCAACCGCTGCCACCCTGGAGGAAATTTTTAAATTTTCAAAGCAAAAGACCAAACATCCAGGCTTTTCATCCAGCCAATCTTGGCTGGGTTAAGTGCTACTCCTGGACGCTTTTCCACTCGACCATGGTAACCCTAGAGAAAATTTTTAAGAAATCAAAACTTAATGCCAACCGTCCAGGCGCTTCATCCAGCCGATCTTGGCTGGGTTAAGTGCTACTTCTTGGACGCTTTTCCACTCGACCATGGTAACCCTAGAGAAAATTTTTAAGAATTCAAAACTTAATGCCAACCGTCCAGGCGCTTCATCCAGCCAATCTTGGCTGGGTTAAGTGCTACTTCTTGACGCTTTTCCACTCGACCATGGTAACCCTAGAGAAAATTTTTAAGAATTCAAAACTTAATGCCAACCGTCCAGGCGCTTCATCCAGCCGATCTTGGCTGGGTTAAGTGCTACTTCTTGGATGCTTTTCCACTCGACCATGGTAACCCTGGAGAAAATTTTTAAGAACTCGAAATTTAAAGCCAAACATCCAGGCACTTCATCTAGCCAATTTTGGCCATGAAAGGTGCTACTTCTCGGACTCTTTTCCATTCAACCGCTGCCACCCTGGAGGAAATTTTTAATTTTCAAAGCAAAAGTCCAAACGTCCAGGCGCTTCATCCAGCCGATCTTGGCTGGGTTAAGTGCTACTTCTTGGACGCTTTACCACTCGACCATGGTAACCCTGGAGAAAATTTTTAAGAATTCAAAACTTAATGCCAAACATCCAAGCTTCATCTAGCCAATATTGGCTCTGAAAGGTGCTACTTCTTGACTCTTTTCCATTCAACCCCTGCCACCCTGGAGGAATTTTTTTAATTTTCAAAACCTGAGTCCAGATATCTAGGCACTTTATCCACTTGATCTTGGCTGGGTTAAGTGCTACCTCTTGGACGCTTTTCCACTCGACCATGGTAACCCTGGAGAAAATTTTTAAGAATTCAAAACTTAATGCCAACCATCCAGGCTACATCTAGCCAATCTTTTTCCGTGAAAGGTGCTACTTCTTGGACTCTTTTCCATTCAACCCCTCCCACCCTGGAGGAAATTTTTAAATTTTGAAAGCAAAAGACCAAACATCCAGGCACTTCATCCAGCCGATCTTGGCGGGTTAAGTGCTACTTCTTGATGCTTTTCCACTGACCATGGTAACCCTGGAGAAAATTTTTAAGAATTCAAAACTTAATGCCAACCATCCAGGCTACATCTAGCCAATCTTTTTCTGTGAAAGGTGCTACTTCTCGGAATCTTTTCCACTCAACCCCTGCCACCTTGGAGGATTTTTTTTAATTTTCAAAACCTGAGTCCAGATATCTAGGCGCTTCATCCAGCCGATCTTGGCTGGGTTAAGTGCTACTTCTTGACGCTTTTCCACTCAACCATGGTAACCCTGGAGAAAATTTTTAAGATTTCAAAACTTAAAGCCAAACATCCAGGCACTTCATCTAGCCAATTTTGGCCGTAAAAAGGTGCTACTTCTCGGACTCTTTTCCATTCAACCCCTGCCACCCTGGAGGAAATTTTTTAATTTTCAAAACCTGAGTCCAGATATCTAGGCGCTTCTTCCAGCCAATCTTGGCTGGGTTAAGTGCTACTTCTTGGACGCTTTTCCACTCGACCATGGTAACCCTGGAGAAAGTGTTTAAGAATTCAAAACTTAATGCCAAACATCCAGGCTTCATCTATCCAATATTGGCTGTGAAAGGTGCTACTTCTTGACTCTCTTTCCATTCAACCCCTGCCACCCTGGAGGAATTTTTTTAATTTTCAAAACCTGAGTCCACATATCTAGGCGCTTCATCCAGCCGATCTTGGCTGGGTTAAGTGCTACTTCTTGACGCTTACGCGCTCGACCATGGTAACCCTGGAGAAAATTTTTAGGAATTCAAAACTTAATGCCAAACATCCAGGCGCTTCATCTAGCCAATCTTGGCCGTGAAAGGTGCTACTTCTTGGACTCTTTTCCATTCAACCCCTGCCACCCTGGAGGAAATTTTTAAATTTTGAAAGCAAAAATCCAAACGTCCAGGCGCTTCATCCAGCCGATCTTGGCGGGGTTAAGTGCTACTTCTTGGATGCTTTTCCACTCGACCATGGTAACCCTGGAGAAAATTTTTAAGAATTCAAAACTTAATGCCAAACATCCAGGCGCTTCATCTAGCCAATCTTGGCCGTGAAAGGTGCTACTTCTTGGACTCTTTACCATTCAACCCCTGCCACCCTGAAGAAATTTTTTTAATTTTCAAAACCTGAGTCCAGATATCTAGGCGCTTCATCCAGTCGATCTTGGCTGGGTTAAGTGCTACTTCTTGACGCTTTTCCACTCTGACCATGGTAACCCTGGAGAAAATTTTTAAGAATTCAAAACTTAATGCCAAACATCCAGGTGCTTCATCTAGCCAATCTTGGCCGTGAAAGGTGCTACTTCTTGGTTTCTTTTCCATTCAACCCCTGCCACCCTGGAGGAATTTTTTTTATTTTTCAAAACCTGAGTCCAGATATCTAGGCGCTTCATCCAGTCGATCTTGGCTGGGTTAAGTGCTACTTCTTGGACGCTTTTCCACTCGACCATGGTAACCCTGGAGAAAATGTTTAAGAATTCAAAACTTAATGCCAAACATCCAGGCGCTTCATCTAGCCAATCTTGGCCGTGAAAGGTGCTACTTCTTGGACTCTTTCCATTCAACCCCTGCCACCCTGGAGGAATTTTTTTAATTTTCAAAACCTGAGTCCAGATATCTAGGCGCTTCTTCCAGCCGATCTTGGCTGGGTTAAGTGCTACTTCTTGGACGCTTTTACACGCGATCATGGTAACCCTGGAGAAAATGTTTAAGAATTCAAAACTTAATGCCAAACATCCAGGCGCTTCATCTAGCCAATCTTGGCCGTGAAAGGTGCTACTGCTTGACTCTTTTCCATTCAACCCCTGCCACCCTGGAGGAAATTTTTTAATTTTCAAAGCAAAAGTCCAAACATCCAGGCGCTTCATCCAGCTAAACTTGGCTGGGTTAAGTTTTACTTCCTGGACGCTTTTCCACTCGTCCATGGTAACCCTGGAGAAAATTTTTAAGAATTCAAAACTTAATGCCAAACGTCCAGGCGCTTCATCCAGCCGATCTTGGCTAGGTTAAGTGCTACTTCTTGAGCGCTTTTCCACTCGACCATGGTAAGCCTAAAGAAAATTTTTAAGAATTCAAAACTTAATGCCAAACATGTAGGCTTCATCTAACCAATCTTGGCCGTGAAAGGTGCTACTTCTTGAACTCTTTTCAATTCAACCCCTGCCAAACTGGAGGAAATTTTTAAATTTTCAAAGCAAAAGTCCAAACGTCCAGGCGCTTCATCCAGCCGATCTTGGCTGGGTTAAGTGCTACTTCTTGACGCTTTTCCACTTGATCATGGTAACCCTAGAGAAAATTTTTAAGAATTCAAAACTTAATGGCAAACATCCAGGCTTCATCTAGCCAATCTTGGCCGTGAAAGGTGCTACTTCTTTGACTCTTTTCCATTCAACCCCTGCCACCCTGGAGGAAATTTTTTGATTTTCAAAGACTGAGTCCAGAAATCTAGGCGCTTCATCCAGCCGATCTTGGCTGGGTTAAGTGCTACTTCTTGACGCTTTTGTACTCGACCATGGTAACCCTGGAGAAAATTTTTAAGAATTCAAAACTTAATGCCAAACGTCCAGGCGCTTCATCCAGCCGATCTTGGCTGGGTTAAGTGCTACTTCTTGGACGCTTTTCCACTCGACCATGGTAACCCTGGAGAAAATTTTTAAGAATTCAAAACTTAATGCCAAACATCCAGGCTTCATCTAACCAATCTTGGCCGTGAAAGGTGCTACTTCTTGGACTCTTTTCCATTCAACCCCTGCCACCCTGGAGGAAATTTTTTAATTTTCAAAGACTGAGTCCAGATATCTAGGCGCTTCATCCAGCCGATCTTGGCTGGGTTAAGTGCAACTTCTTGGACGCTTTTCCACTCGACCATGCTAATCCTGGAGAAAATTTTTAAGAATTCAAAACTTAATGCCAAACGTCCAGGCGCTTCATCCAGCCGATCTTGGCTGGGTTAAGTGCTACTTCTTAGACGCTTTTCCACTCGACCATGGTATGCCTAGAGAAAATTTTTAAGAATTCAAAACTTAATGCCAAACATCCAGGCTTCATCTAACCAATCTTGGCCGTGAAAGGTACTACTTCTTGACTCTTTTCCTTTCAACCCCTGCCACCCTGGAGGAAATTTTTTAATTTTCAAAACCTGAGTCCAGATATCTAGGCGCTTCATCCAGCCGAACTTGGCTGGGTTAAGTGCTACTTCTTGGACGCTTTTCCACTCGACCATGGTAACCCTGGAGAAAATGTTTAAGAATTCAAAACTTAATGCCAAACATCCAGGCTTCATCTAGCCAATATTGGCTGTGAAAGGTGCTACTTCTTGGACTCTTTTCCATTCAACCCCTGCCACCCTGGAGGAATTTTTTTAATTTTCAAAACTTGAGTCCAGATATCTAGGCGCTTCATCCAGTCGATCTTGACTGGGTTAAGTGCTACTTCTTGACGCTTTACCACTCAACCATGGTAACCCTGGTGAAAAAACATCCAGGCTTCATCTAATCAATCTTGGCCGTGAAAGTTGCTACTTCTTGACTCTTTTCCATTCAACCGCTGCCACCCTGGAGGAAATTTTTAAATTTTGAAAGCAAAAGTCCAAACATCCAGGCGCTTCATCCAGCCGATCTTGGCTGGGTTAAGTGCTACTTCTTGACGCTTTTCCGCCGACGACCATAGTAACCCTGGAGAAAATTTTTAAGAATTCAAAACTTAATGCCAAACATCCAGGCTTCATCTAACCAATCTTGGCCGTGAAAGGTGCTACTTCTTGACTCTTTTCCATTCAACCCCTGCCACCCTGGAGGAAATTTTTTAATTTTCAAAACCTGAGTCCAGATATCTAGGCGCTTCATCCAGCCGATCTTGGCTGGGTTAAGTGCTACTTCTTGGACGCTTTTCCACTCGATAATGGTAACCCTGGAGAAAATTTTTAAGAATTCAAAACTTAATGCCAAACATCCAGGCTTCATCTAACCAATCTTGGCCGTGAAAGGTGCTACTTCTTGACTCTTTTCCATTCAACCCTGCCACCCTGGAGAAAATTTTTAATTTTCAAAGCCTGAGCCCAGATATCTAGGCGCTTCATCCAGCCGATCTTGGCTGGGTTAAGTGCTACTTCTTGGACGCTTTTCTACTCGACCATGGTAACCCTGTAAAAAATTTTTAAGAATTCAAAACTTAATGCCAAACATCCAGGCGCTTCATCCAGCCGATCTTGGCTGGGTTAAGTGCTACTTCTTGACGCTTTTCCACTCGATAATGGTAACCCTAGAGAAAATTTTTAAGAATTCAAAACTTAATGCCAAACATCCAGGCTTCATCTAACCAATCTTGGCCGTGAAAGGTGCTACTTCTTGGACTCTTTTCCATTCAACCCCTGCCACCCTGGAGAAAATTTTTTAATTTTCAAAGCCTGAGCCCAGATATCTAGGCGCTTCATCCAGCCGATCTTGGCTGGGTTAAGTGCTACTTCTGAACGCTTTTCCACTCGACCATGGTAACCCTGGAGAAAATTTTTAAGAATTCAAAACTTAATGCCAAACATCCAGGTGCTTCATCTAGCCAATCTTGGCCATGAAAGGTGCTACTTCTTCGTTTCTTTTCCATTCAACCCCTGCAACCCTGGAGAAAATTTTTAAGAATTCAAAACTTAATGCCAAATGTCCAGGCGCTTCATCCAGTCGATCTTGGCTGGGTTAAGTTCTACTTCTTGGACGCTTTTCCACTCGACCATGGTAACCCTGGAGAAAATGTTTAAGAATTCAAAACTTAATGCCAAACATCCAGGCGCTTCATCTAGCCAATCTTGGCCGTGAAAGGTGCTACTTCTTGGACTCTTTCCATTCACCCCTGCCACCCTGGAAGAATTTTTTAATTTTCAAAACCTGAGTCCAGATATCTAGGCGCTACTTCCAGCCGATCTTGGCTGGGTTAAGTGCTACTTCTTGGACGCTTTTCTACTCGACCATGGTAACCCTGGAGAAAATTTTTAAGAATTCAAAACTTAATGCCAAACGTCCAGGCGCTTCATCCAGCCGATCTTGGTTAGGTTAAGTGCTACTTCTTGACGCTTTTCTACTCGACCATGGTAACCCTGGAGAAAATTTTTAAGAATTCAAAACTTAATGCCAAACATCCAGGTGCTTCATCTAGCCAATCTTGGCCATGAAAGGTGCTACTTCTTGGTTTCTTTTCCATTCAACCCCTGCAACCCTGGAGGAATTTTTTTTAATTTTCAAAACCTGAGTCCAGATATCTAGGCGCTTCATCCAGCCGATCTTGGCTGGTTTAAGTGCTACTTCTTGGACGCTGTTCCACTCGACCATGGTAACCCTGGAGAAAATGTTTAAGAATTCAAAACTTAATGCCAAACATCCAGGCTTCATCTAACTAATCTTGGCCGTGAAAGGTGCTACTTCTTGTACTCTTTTCCATTCAACCGCTGCCACCCTGGAGGAAATTTTAAAATTTTCAAAGCAAAAGTCCAAACATCCAGGCGCTTCATCCAGCTAAACTTGGCTGGGTTAAGTTCTACTTCTTGGACGCTTTTCCACTCGTCCATGGTAAACCTGGAGAAAATTTTTAAGAATTCAAAACTTAATGCCAAACATCCAGGCTTCATCTAGCCAATGTTGGCTGTGAAAGGTGCTACTTCTTGGACTCTTTCATTCAACCCCTGCCACCCTGGAAGAATTTTTTTTAATTTTCAAAACCTGAGTCCAGATATCTTGGCGCTTCATCCAGTCGATCTTGGCTGGGTTAAGTTCTACTTCTTGGACGCTTTTCCACTCGACCATGGTAACCCTGGAGATAATGTTTAAGAATTCAAAACTTAATGCCAAACATCCAGGCGCTTCATCTAGCCAATCTTGGCCGTGAAAGGTGCTACTTCTTGGACTCTTTCCATTCAACCCCTGCCACCCTGGATGAATTTTTTTTAATTTTCAAAACCTGAGTCCAGATATCTAGGCGCTACTTCCAGCCGATCTTGGCTGGGTTAAGTGCTACCTCTTGGACGCTTTTCTACTCGACCATGGTAACCCTGGAGAAAATTTTTAAGAATTCAAAACTTAATGCCAAACATCCAGGTGCTTCATCTAGCCAATCTTGGCCATGAAAGGTGCTACTTCTTGGTTTCTTTTCCATTCAAGCCCTGCCACCCTGGAGGAAATTTTTCAATTTCAAAGACTGAGTCCAGATATCTAGATGCTTCATCCAGCCGATATTGGCTGGGTTAAGTGCTACTTCTTGACACTTTTCCACTCAACCATGGTAACCCTGGAGACAATTCTTAAGAATTCAAAACTTAATGCCAAACATCCAGGCTTCATCTAACCAATCTTGGCCGTGAAAGGTGCTACTTCTTAAACTCTTTTCAATTCAACCCCTGCCAACCTGGAGGAAATTTTTAATTTTCAAAGCAGAAGTCCAAACGTCCAGGCGCTTCATCCAGCCGATTTTGGCTGGGTTAAGTGCTACTTCTTGACGCTTTACCGCTCGACCATGGTAACCCTGGAGAAAATTTTTAAGAATTCAAAACTTAATGCCAAACATCCAAGCTTCATCTAGCCAATATTTGCTGTGAAAGGTGCTACTTCTTGGACTCTTTTCCATTCAAACCCTGCCACCCTGGAAGAATGTTTTTAATTTTCAAAACCTTAGTCCAGATATCTAGTCGCTTCATCCAGTCGATCTTGGCTGGGTTAAGTGCTGCTTCTGACACTTTTCCACTTGACCATGCTAACCCTGGAGAAAATTTTTAAGAATTCAAAACTTAATGCCAAACATCCAGGTGCTTCATCTAGCCAATCTTGGCCGTGAAAGGTGCTACTTCTTGGTTTCTTTTCCATTCAACCCCTGCCACCCTGGAGGAATTTTTTTAATTTTCAAAACCTGAGTCCAAATATCTAGGCGCTTCATCCAGTCGATCTTGGCTGGGTTAAGTGCTACTTCTTGGACGCTTTTCCACTCGACCATGGTAACCCTGGAGAAAATGTTTAAGAATTCAAAACTTAATGCCAAACGTCCAGGCGCTTCATCCAGCCGATCTTGGCTGGGTTAAGTGCTACTTCTTGGACGCTTTTCCACTCGACCATGGTAACCCTGGAGAAAATTTTTAAGAATTCAAAACTTAATGCCAAACATCCAGGCTTCATCTAACCAATCTTGGCCGTGAAAGGTGCTACTTCTTGAACTCTTTTCAATTCAACCCCTGCCAACCTGGACGAAATTTTTTGATTTTCAAAGACTGAGTCCAGATATCTAGGCGCTTCATCCAGCCGATCTTGGCTGGGTTAAGTGCTACTTCTTGGACACTTTTCCACTCGACCATGGTAACCCTGGAGAAAATTTTTAAGAATTCAAAACTTAATACCAAACATCCAGGTGCTTCATCTAGCCAATCTTGGCCGTGAAAGGTGCTACTTCTTGGTTTCTTTTCCATTCAACCCCTGCCACCCTGGAGGAATTTTTTTTTAATTTTCAAAACCTGAGTCCAGATATCTAGGCGCTTCATCCAGTCGATCTTGACTGGGTTAAGTGCTACTTCTTGGACGCTTTTCCACTCGACCATGGTAACCCTGGAGAAAATTTTTAAGAATTCAAAACTTAATGCCAAACATCCAGGCTTCATCTAACCAATCTTGGCCGTGAAAGGTGCTACTTCTTGGACTCTTTTCCTTTCAACCCCTGCCACCCTGAAGGAAATTTTTAAACTTTCAAAACCTGAGTCCAGATATCTAGTCGCTTCATCCAGTCGATCTTGGCTGGGTTAAGTGCTACTTCTGACGCTTTACCACTCGACCATGGTAACCCTGGAGAAAATTTTTAAGAATTCAAAACTTAATGCCAAACATCCAGGCTTCATCTAACCAATCTTGGTCGTGAAAGGTGCTACTTCTTGGACTCTTTTCCTTTCAACCCCTGCCACCCTGGAGGAAATTTTTTGATTTTCAAAACCTGAGTCCAGATATCTAGGCGCTTCATCCAGCCGATCTTGGCTGGGTTAAGTGCTACTTCTTGGACGCTTTTCCACTCGACCATGGTAACCCTAGAGAAAATTTTTAAGAATTCAAAACTTAGTGCCAAACGTCCAGGCGCTTCATCCAGCCGATCTTGGCTGGGTTGAGTGCTACTTCTGGACGCTTTTCCACTCGACCAAGGTAACCCTGGAAAAAATTTTAAGAATTCAAAACTTAATGCCAAACATCCAGGCTTCATCTAACCAATCTTGGCCGTGAAAGGTGCTACTTCTTGAACTCTTTCCCATTCAACCCCTGCCACCCTGGAGGAAATTTTTAAAATTTCAAAGCAAAAGTCCAAACATCCAGGCGCTTCATCCAGCCGATCTTGGCTGGGTTAAGTGCTACTTCTGAGACGCTTTACCACTCAACCATGGTAACCCTGGAGAAAATTTTTAAGAATTCAAAACTTAAAGCCAAACATCCAGGCGCTTCATCTAGCCAATTTTGGTTGTGAAAGGTCCTACTTCTCGGACTCTTTTCCATTCAACCCCTGCCACCCTGGAGGAAATTTTTTAATTTTCAAAACCTGAGTCCAGATATCTAGGCGCTTCTTCCAGCCGATCTTGGCTGGGTTAAGTGCTACTTCTTGACGCTTTTCCACTCGACCATGGTAGCCCCTGGAGAAAATTTTTAAGAATTCAAAACTTAATGCCAAACATCCAGTCTTCATCTAACCAATCTTGGCCGTGAAAGGTGCTACTTCTTGAACTCTTTTCAATTCAACCCCTGCCAACCTGGACGAAATTTTTTGATTTTCAAAGACTGAGTCCAGATATCTAGGCGCTTCAACCAGCCGATCTTGTTTAGGTTAAGTGCTACTTCTTGGACGCTTTTCTACTCGACCATGGTAATCCTGGAGAAAATTTTTAAGAATTCAAAACTTAATGCCAAACGTCCAGGCGCTTCATCCAGCCGATCTTGGCTGGGTTAAGTGCTACTTCTTGACGCTTTTCTACTCGACCATGGTAACCCTGGAGAAAATTTTTAAGAATTCAAAACTTAAAGTTAAACATTCAGGCACTTCATCTAACCAATCTTGGCCGTGAAAGGTGCTACTTCTTGAACTCTTTTCCATTCAACCCCTGCCACCCTGAAGAAATTTTTTTAATTTTCAAAACCTGAGTCCAGATATCTAGGCGCTTCATCCAGCCGATCTTGGCTGGGTTAAGTGCTACTTCTTGGACGCTTTTCCACTCGACCATGGTAACCCTGGAGAAAATTTTTAAGAATTCAAAACTTAATACCAAACATCCAGGTGCTTCATCTAGCCAATCTTGGCCGTGAAAGGTGCTACTTCTTGGTTTCTTTTCCATTCAACCCCTGCCACCCTGGAGGAATTTTTTTTAATTTTCAAAACCTGAGTCCAGATATCTAGGCGCTTCTTCCAGCCAATCTTGGCTGGATTAAGTGCTACTTCTTGGACGCTTTACCGCTCGACCATGGTAACCCTGGAGAAAATGTTTAAGAATTCAAAACTTAATGCCAAACATCCAGGCGCTTCATCTAGCCAATCTTGGCCGTGAAAGGTGCTACTTCTGGACTCTTTTCCATTCAACCCCTGCCACCCTGAAGAAATTTTTTTAATTTTCAATACCTGAGTCCAGATATCTAGGCGCTTCATCCAGTCGATCTTGGCTGGGTTAAGTGCTACTTCTTGGACGCTTTTCCACTCGACCATGGTAACCCTGGAGAAAATTTTTAAGAATTCAAAACTTAATGCCAAACATCCAGGTGCTTCATCTAGCCAATCTTGGCCGTGAAAGGTGCTACTTCTTGGTTTCTTTTCCATTTAACCCCTGCCACCCTGGAGGAATTTTTTTAATTTTCAAAACCTGAGTCCAGATATCTAGGCGCTTCATCCAGTCGATCTTGGCTGGGTTAAGTGCTACTTCTTGACACTTTTCCACTCGACCATGGTAACCCTGGAGAAAATGTTTAAGAATTCAAAACTTAATGCCAAACATCCAGGCGCTTCATCTAGCCATTCTTGGCCGTTAAAGGTGCTACTTCTTGGACTCTTTCCATTCAACCCCTGCCACCCTGGAGGAATTTTTTAATTTTCAAAACCTGAGTCCAGATATCTAGGCGCTTCTTCCAGCCGATCTTGGCTGGGTTAAATGCTACTTCTGGACGCTTTTCCACTCGATCATGGTAACCCTGGAGAAAATTTTTAAGAATTCAAAACTTAATGCCAAACATCCAGGCGCTTCATCTAGCCAATCTTGGCCGTGAAAGGTGCTACTTCTTGACTCTTTCCATTCAACCCCTGCCACCCTGGAGGAATTTTTTAATTTTCAAACCCTGAGTCCAGATATCTAGGCGCTTCTTCCAGCCGATCTTGGCTGGGTTAAGTGCTACTTCTGGACGCTTTTCCACTCTATCATGGTAACCCTGGAGAAAATGTTTAAGAATTCAAAACTTAATGCCAAACATCCAGGCTTCATCTAGCCAATATTGGCTGTGAAAGGTGCTACTTCTTGGACTCTTTTCCATTCAACCCCTGCCACCCTGGAGAATTTTTTTAATTTTCAAAACCTGAGTCCAGATATCTAGGCGCTTCATCCAGTCGATCTTGGCTGGGTTAAGTGCTACTTCTTGGACGCTTTTCCACGACCATGGTAACCCTGGAGAAAATGTTTAAGAATTCAAAACTTAATGCCAAACGCCCAGGCGCTTCATCCAGCCGATCTTGGCTGGGTTAAGTGCTACTTCTTGGACGCTTTTCCACTCGACCATGGTAACCCTGGAGAAAATTTTTAAGAATTCAAAACTTAATGCCAAACATCCAGGCTTCATCTAACCAATCTTGGCCGTGAAAGGTGCTACTTCTTGAACTCTTTTCAATTCAACCCCTGCCAACCTGGACGAAATTTTTTGATTTTCAAAGACTGAGTCCAGATATCTAGGCGCTTCATCCAGCCGATCTTGGCTGGGTTAAGTGCTACTTCTTGGACACTTTTCCACTCGACCATGGTAACCCTGGAGAAAATTTTTAAGAATTCAAAACTTAATACCAAACATCCAGGTGCTTCATCTAGCCAATCTTGGCCGTGAAAGGTGCTACTTCTTGGTTTCTTTTCCATTCAACCCTGCCACCCTGGAGGAATTTTTTTAATTTTCAAAACCTGAGTCCAGATATCTAGGCGCTTCATCCAGTCGATCTTGACTGGGTTAAGTGCTACTTCTTGACGCTTTTCCACTCGACCATGGTAACCCTGGAGAAAATTTTTAAGAATTCAAAACTTAATGCCAAACATCCAGGCTTCATCTAACCAATCTTGGCCGTGAAAGGTGCTACTTCTTGGACTCTTTTCCTTTCAACCCCTGCCACCCTGAAGGAAATTTTTAAACTTTCAAAACCTGAGTCCAGATATCTAGTCGCTTCATCCAGTCGATCTTGGCTGGGTTAAGTGCTACTTCTTGGACGCTTTACCACTCGACCATGGTAACCCTGGAGAAAAAATTTAAGAATTCAAAACTTAATGCCAAACATCCAGGCTTCATCTAACCAATCTTGGTCGTGAAAGGTGCTACTTCTTGGACTCTTTTCCTTTCAACCCCTGCCACCCTGGAGGAAATTTTTTGATTTTCAAAACCTGAGTCCAGATATCTAGGCGCTTCATCCAGCCGATCTTGGCTGGGTTAAGTGCTACTTCTTTGACGCTTTTCCACTCGACCATGGTAACCCTAGAGAAAATTTTTAAGAATTCAAAACTTAGTGCCAAACGTCCAGGCGCTTCATCCAGCCGATCTTGGCTGGGTTGAGTGCTACTTCTTGGACGCTTTTCCACTCGACCAAGGTAACCCTGGAAAAAAATTTTAAGAATTCAAAACTTAATGCCAAACATCCAGGCTTCATCTAACCAATCTTGGCCGTGAAAGGTGCTACTTCTTGAACTCTTTCCCATTCAACCCCTGCCACCCTGGAGGAAATTTTTAAAATTTCAAAGCAAAAGTCCAAACATCCAGGCGCTTCATCCAGCCGATCTTGGCTGGGTTAAGTGCTACTTCTTGGACGCTTTACCACTCAACCATGGTAACCCTGGAGAAAATTTTTAAGAATTCAAAACTTAAAGCCAAACATCCAGGCGCTTCATCTAGCCAATTTTGGTTGTGAAAGGTCCTACTTCTCGGACTCTTTTCCATTCAACCCCTGCCACCCTGGAGGAAATTTTTTAATTTTCAAAACCTGAGTCCAGATATCTAGGCGCTTCTTCCAGCCGATCTTGGCTGGGTTAAGTGCTACTTCTTGGACGCTTTTCCACTCGACCATGGTAGCCCTGGAGAAAATTTTTAAGAATTCAAAACTTAATGCCAAACATCCAGTCTTCATCTAACCAATCTTGGCCGTGAAAGGTGCTACTTCTTGAACTCTTTTCAATTCAACCCCTGCCAACCTGGACGAAATTTTTTGATTTTCAAAGACTGAGTCCAGATATCTAGGCGCTTCAACCAGCCGATCTTGTTTAGGTTAAGTGCTACTTCTTGGACGCTTTTCTACTCGACCATGGTAATCCTGGAGAAAATTTTTAAGAATTCAAAACTTAATGCCAAACGTCCAGGCGCTTCATCCAGCCGATCTTGGCTGGGTTAAGTGCTACTTCTTGGACGCTTTTCTACTCGACCATGGTAACCCTGGAGAAAATTTTTAAGAATTCAAAACTTAAAGTTAAACATTCAGGCACTTCATCTAACCAATCTTGGCCGTGAAAGGTGCTACTTCTTGAACTCTTTTCCATTCAACCCCTGCCACCCTGAAGAATTTTTTTAATTTTCAAAACCTGAGTCCAGATATCTAGGCGCTTCATCCAGCCGATCTTGGCTGGGTTAAGTGCTACTTCTTGGACGCTTTTCCACTCGACCATGGTAACCCTGGAGAAAATTTTTAAGAATTCAAAACTTAATACCAAACATCCAGGTGCTTCATCTAGCCAATCTTGGCCGTGAAAGGTGCTACTTCTTGGTTTCTTTTCCATTCAACCCCTGCCACCCTGGAGGAATTTTTTTTAATTTTCAAAACCTGAGTCCAGATATCTAGGCGCTTCTTCCAGCCAATCTTGGCTGGATTAAGTGCTACTTCTTGACGCTTTACCGCTCGACCATGGTAACCCTGGAGAAAATGTTTAAGAATTCAAAACTTAATGCCAAACATCCAGGCGCTTCATCTAGCCAATCTTGGCCGTGAAAGGTGCTACTTCTTGGACTCTTTTCCATTCAACCCCTGCCACCCTGAAGAAATTTTTTAATTTTCAATACCTGAGTCCAGATATCTAGGCGCTTCATCCAGTCGATCTTGGCTGGGTTAAGTGCTACTTCTGACGCTTTTCCACTCGACCATGGTAACCCTGGAGAAAATTTTTAAGAATTCAAAACTTAATGCCAAACATCCAGGTGCTTCATCTAGCCAATCTTGGCCGTGAAAGGTGCTACTTCTTGGTTTCTTTTCCATTTAACCCCTGCCACCCTGGAGGAATTTTTTTAATTTTCAAAACCTGAGTCCAGATATCTAGGCGCTTCATCCAGTCGATCTTGGCTGGGTTAAGTGCTACTTCTTGGACACTTTTCCACTCGACCATGGTAACCCTGGAGAAAATGTTTAAGAATTCAAAACTTAATGCCAAACATCCAGGCGCTTCATCTAGCCATTCTTGGCCGTTAAAGGTGCTACTTCTTGGACTCTTTCCATTCAACCCCTGCCACCCTGGAGGAATTTTTTTAATTTTCAAAACCTGAGTCCAGATATCTAGGCGCTTCTTCCAGCCGATCTTGGCTGGGTTAAATGCTACTTCTTGGACGCTTTTCCACTCGATCATGGTAACCCTGGAGAAAATTTTTAAGAATTCAAAACTTAATGCCAAACATCCAGGCGCTTCATCTAGCCAATCTTGGCCGTGAAAGGTGCTACTTCTTGGACTCTTTCCATTCAACCCCTGCCACCCTGGAGGAATTTTTTTTAATTTTCAAACCCTGAGTCCAGATATCTAGGCGCTTCTTCCAGCCGATCTTGGCTGGGTTAAGTGCTACTTCTTGGACGCTTTTCCACTCTATCATGGTAACCCTGAGAAAATGTTTAAGAATTCAAAACTTAATGCCAAACATCCAGGCTTCATCTAGCCAATATTGGCTGTGAAAGGTGCTACTTCTTGGACTCTTTTCCATTCAACCCCTGCCACCCTGGAGGAATTTTTTTAATTTTCAAAACCTGAGTCCAGATATCTAGGCGCTTCATCCAGTCGATCTTGACTGGGTTAAGTGCTACTCCTTGACGCTTTTCCACTCGACCATGGTAACCCTGGAGAAAATTTTTAAGAATTCAAAACTTAATGCCAAACATCCAGGTTTCATCTAACCAATCTTGGCCGTGAAAGGTGCTACTTCTTGGACTCTTTTCCATTCAACCCCTGCCACCCTGGAGGAAATTTTTAATTTTCAAAACCTGAGTCCAGATATCTAGGCGCTTCATCCAGCCGATGTTGGCTGTGTTAAGTGCTACTTCTTGACGCTTTTCTACTCGACCATGGTAACCCTGGAGAAAATTTTTAAGAATTCAAAACTTAATGCCAAACATCCAGGCACTTCATCTAACCAATCTTGGCCGTGAAAAGTGATACTTCTTGGACTCTTTTCCATTCAACCCCTGCCACCCTGAAGGAAATTTTTAAACTTTCAAAACCTGAGTCCAGATATCTAGGCGCTTCATCCAGTCGATCTTGGCTGGGTTAAGTGCTACTTCTTGACGCTTTACCACTCGACCATGGTAACCCTGGAGAAAATTTTTAAGAATTCAAAACTTAATGCCAAACATCCAGGCTTCATCTAACCTATCTTGGCCGTGAAAGGTGCTACTTCTTTGACTCTTTTCCTTTCAACCCCTGCCACCCTGGAGGAAATTTTTTTGATTTTCAAAACCTGAGTCCAGATATCTAGGCGCTTCATCCAGCCGATCTTGGATGGGTTAAGTGCTACTTCTTGGACGCTTTTCCACTCGACCATGGTAACCCTGGAGAAAATTTTTAAGAATTCAAAACTTAATGCCAAACGTCCAGGCGCTTCATCCAGCCGATCTTGGCCGTGAAAGGTGCTACTTCTTGGTTTCTTTTACATGCAACCCCTGACACCCTGGAGGAATTTTTTTTAATTTTCAAAACTGAGTCCAGATATCTAGGCGCTTCATCCAGTCGATCTTGGCTGTGTTAAGTGCTACTTCTTGGACGCTTTTCCACTCGACCATGGTAACCCTGGAGAAAATATTTAAGAATTCAAAACTTAATGCCAAACGTCCAGGCGCTTCATCCAGCCGATCTTGGCTGGGTTGAGTGCTACTTCTTGGACGCTTTTCCACTCGACCAAGGTAACCCTGGAAAAAATTTTTAAGAATTCAAAACTTAATGCCAAACATCCAGGCTTCATCTAACCAATCTTGGCCGTGAAAGGTGCTATTTCTTGAACTCTTTCCCATTCAACCCCTGCCATCCTGGAGGAAATTTTTAAAATTTCAAAGCAAAAGTCCAAACATCCAGGCGCTTCATCCAGCCGATCTTGGCTGGGTTAAGTGCTACTTCTTGGACGCTTTACCACTCAACCATGGTAACCCTGGAGAAAATTTTTAAGAATTCAAAACTTAATGCCAAACATCAAGGCGCTTCATCTAGCCAATCTTGGCCGTGAAAGGTGCTACTTCTTGGACTCTTTACCATTCAACCCCTGCCACCCTGAAGAATTTTTTTAATTTTCAAACCTGAGTCCAGATATCTAGGCGCTTCATCCAGTCGATCTTGGCTGGGTTAAGTGCTACTTCTTGACGCTTTTCCACTGACGACCATAATAACCCTGGAGAAAATTTTTAAGAATTCAAAACTTAATGCCAAACATCCAGGTGCTTGATCTAGCCAATCTTGGCCGTGAAAGGTGCTACTTCTTGGTTTCTTTTCCATTTAACCCCTGCCACTCTGGAGGAATTTTTTAATTTTCAAAACCTGAGTCCAGATATCTAGGCGCTTCATCCAGTCGATCTTGGCTGGGTTAAGTGCTACTTGACGCTTTTCCACTCAACCATGGTAACCCTGGAGAAAATGTTTAAGAATTCAAAACTTAATGCCAAACATCCAGGCGCTTCATCTAGCCATTCTTGGCCGTTAAAGGTGCTACTTCTTGGACTCTTTCCATTCAACCCCAGCCACCCTGGAGGAATTTTTTTAATTTTCAAAACCTGAGTCCAGATATCTAGGCGCTTCTTCCAGCCGATCTTGGCTGGGTTAAATGCTACTTCTTGACGCTTTTCCACTCGATCATGGTAACCCTGGAGAAAATGTTTAAGAATTCAAAACTTAATGCCAAACATCCAGGCGCTTCATCTAGCCAATCTTGGCCGTGAAAGGTGCTACTTCTTGGACTCTTTCCATTCAACCCCTGCCACCCTGGAGGAATTTTTTTAATTTTCAAAACCTGAGTCCAGATATCTAGGCGCTTCTTCCAGCTGATCTTGGCTGGGTTAAGTGCTACTTCTTGGACGCTTTTCCACTCTATCATGGTAACCCTAGAGAAAATATTTAAGAATTCAAAACTTAATGCCAAACATCCAGGCTTCATCTAGCCAATCTTGGCCGTGAAAGGTGCTACTTCTTGGACTCTTTTCCTTTCAACCCCTGCCACCCTAAAGGAAATTTTTTGATTTTCAAAACCTGAGTCCAGATATCTAGGCGCTTCATCCAGCCGATCTTGGCTGGGTTAAGTGCTACTTCTTGGACGCTTTTCCACTCGACCATGGTAACCCTAGAGAAAATTTTTAAGAATTCAAAACTTAATGCCAAACGTCCAGGCGCTTCATCCAGCCGATCTTGGCTGGGTTGAGTGCTACTTCTTGACGCTTTTCCACTCGACCAAGGTAACCCTGGAAAAAATTTTTAAGAATTCAAAACTTAATGCCAAACATCCAGGCTTCATCTAACCAATCTTGGCCGTGAAAGGTGCTACTTCTTGAACTCTTTCCCATTCAACCCCTGCCACCCTGAAGGAAATTTTTAAAATTTCAAAGCAAAGTCCAAACATCCAGGCGCTTCATCCAGCCGATCTTGGCTGGGTTAAGTGCTACTTCTTGGACGCTTTACCACTCAACCATGGTAACCCTGGAGAAAATTTTTAAGAATTCAAAACTTAATGCCAAACATCAAGGCGCTTCATCTAGCCAATCTTGGCCGTGAAAGGTGCTACTTCTTGGACTCTTTACCATTCAACCCCTGCCACCCTGAAGAAATTTTTTTAATTTTCGAAACCTGAGTCCAGATATCTAGGCGCTTCATCCAGTCGATCTTGGCTGGGTTAAGTGCTACTTCTTGGACGCTTTACCACTCAACCATGGTAACCCTGGTGAAAAAACATCCAGGCTTCATCTAATCAATCTTGGCCGTGAAAGTTGCTACTTCTTGGACTCTTTTCCATTCAACCGCTGCCACCCTGGAGGAAATTTTTAAATTTTGAAAGCAAAAGACCAAACATCCAGGCACTTCATCCAGCCGATCTTGGCGGGGTTAAGTGCTAATTCTTGGATGCTTTTGCACTCGACCATGGTAACTCTGGAGAAAATTTTTAAGAATTCAAAACTTAATGCCAACCATCCAGGCTACATCTAGCCAATCTTTTTCTGTGAAAGGTGCTACTTCTTGGAATCTTTTCCACTCAACCCCTGCCACCCTGGAGGATTTTTTTTAATTTTCAAAACCTGAGTCCAGATATCTAGGCGCTTCATCCAGCCGATCTTAGCTGGGTTAAGTGCTACTTCTTGGACGCTTTTCCACTCGACCATGGTAACCCTGGAGAAAATTTTTAAGAATTCAAAACTTAAAGCCAAACATTCAGGCACTTCATCTAGCCAATTTTGGCCGTGAAAGGTGCTACTTCTTGGACTCTTTTCCATTCAACCGCTGCCAGCCTGGAGGAAATTTTTAAATTTTCAAAGCAAAAGACCAAACATCCAGGCTTTTCATCCAGCCGATCTTGGCTGGGTTAAGTGCTACTTCTTGGACGCTTTTCCACTCGACCATGGTAACCCTAGAGAAAATTTTTAAGAATTCAAAACTTAATGCCAAACGTCCAGGCGCTTCATCCAGCCAATCTTGGCTGGGTTAAGTGCTACTTCTTGGATGCTTTTCCACTCGACCATGGTAACCCTGGAGAAAATTTTTAAGAACTCGAAATTTAAAGCCAAACATCCAGGCACTTCATCTAGCCAATTTTGGCCATGAAAGGTGCTACTTCTCGGACTCTTTTCCATTCAACCGCTGCCACCCTGGATGAAATTTTTAATTTTCAAAGCAAAAGTCCAAACGTCCAGGCGCTTCATCCAGCCGATCTTGGCTGGGTTAAGTGCTACTTCTTGACGCTTTACCACTCGACCATGGTAACCCTGGAGAAAATTTTTAAGAATTCAAAACTTAATGCCAAACATCCAAGCTTCATCTAGCCAATATTGGCTCTGAAAGGTGCTATTTCTTGGACTCTTTTCCATTCAACCCCTGCCACCCTGGAGGAATTTTTTTAATTTTCAAAACCTGAGTCCAGATATCGAGGCACTTTATCCACTTGATCTTGGCTGGGTTAAGTGCTACCTCTTGGACGCTTTTCCACTCGACCATGGTAACCCTGGAGAAAATTTTTAAGAATTCAAAACTTAATGCCAACCATCCAGGCTACATCTAGCCAAACTTTTTCCGTGAAAGGTGCTACTTCTTGGACTCTTTTCCATTCAACCCCTGCCACCCTGGAGGAAATTTTTAAATTTTGAAAGCAAAAGACCAAACATCCAGGCGCTTCATCCAGCCGATCTTGGCGGGGTTAAGTGCTACTTCTTGGATGCTTTTCCACTCGACCATGGTAACCCTGGAGAAAATTTTTAAGAATTCAAAACTTAATGCCAACCATCCAGGCTACATCTAGCCAAACTTTTTCCGTGAAAGGTGCTACTTCTTGGACTCTTTTCCATTCAACCCCTGCCACCCTGGAGGAAATTTTTAAATTTTGAAAGCAAAAGACCAAACATCCAGG
This sequence comes from Puntigrus tetrazona, assembly GCF_018831695.1. Taxonomy (NCBI): domain Eukaryota; kingdom Metazoa; phylum Chordata; class Actinopteri; order Cypriniformes; family Cyprinidae; genus Puntigrus; species Puntigrus tetrazona. The sequence continues at coordinate 27,837 of NW_025048765.1, read as the reverse complement.
CGCTTCATCCAGCCGATCTTGGCTGGGTTAAGTGCTACTTCTTGGACGCTTTTCCACGCGACCATGGTAACCCTGGAGAAAATTTTTAAGAATTCAAAACTTAATGCCAAACATCCAAGCTTCATCTAGCCAATATTGGCTGTGAAAGGTGCTACTTCTTGGACTCTTTTCCATTCAACCCCTGCCACCCTGGAGGAATTTTTTTAATTTTCAAAACCTGAGTCCAGATATCTAGGCGCTTCTTCAAGCCGATCTTGGCTGGGTTAAGTGCTACTTCTTGGAAGCTTTTCCACTCGATCATGGTAACCTAGAGAAAATGTTTATAAGTATTCAAAACTTAATGCCAAACATCCAGGCTTCATCTAGCCAATATTGGCTGTGAAAGGTGCTACTTCTTGGACTCTTTTCCATTCAACCCCTGCCACCCTGGAGGAATTTTTTTAATTTTCAAAACCTGAGTCCAGATATCTAGTCGCTTCTTCCAGTCGATATTGGCTGGGTTAAGTGCTACTTCTTGGACGCTTTACCACTCGACCATGGTAACCCTGGAGAAAATTTTTAGGAATTCAAAACTTAATGCCAAACATCCAGGCTTCATCTAACCAATCTTGGCCGTGAAAGGTGCTACTTCTTGGACTCTTTTCCTTTCAACCCCTGCCACCCTGAAAGAAATTTTTTGATTGTCAAAACCTGAGTCCAGATATCTAGGCACTTCATGCAGCCGATCTTGGCTGGGTTAAGTGCTACTTCTTGGACGCTTTTCCACTCGACCATGGTAACCCTAGAGAAAATTTTTAGAATTCAAAATTTAATGCCAAACGTCCAGGCGCTTCATCCAGCCGATCTTGGCTGGGTTATGCTACTTCTTGACGCTTTTCCACTCGACCAAGGTAACCCTGGAGAAAATTTTTAAGAATTCAAAACTTCATGCCAAACATCCAGGCTTCATCTAACCAATCTTGGCCGTGAAAGGTGCTACTTCTTGGACTCTTTTCCATTCAACTCCTGCCACCCTGGAGGAAATTTTTTAATTTTCAAAACCTGAGTCCAGATATCCAGGCGCTTCATCCAGCCAATCTTGGCTGTGTTAAGTGCTACTTCTTGGACGCTTTTCCACTCGACCATGGTAACCCTGGAGAAAATTTTTAAGAATTCAAAACTTAATGCCAAACATCCAGGCACTTCATCTAACCAATCTTGGCCGTGAAAAGTGATACTTCTTGGACTCTTTTTCATTCAACCTCTGCCACCCTGAAGGAAATTTTTAAACTTTCAAAACCTGAGTCCAGATATCTAGGCGCTTCATTTAGTCGATCTTGGCTGGGTTAAGTGCGACTTTCTGGACGCTTTACCACTGACCATGGTAACCCTGGAGAAAATTTTTAAGAATTCAAAACTTAATGCCAAACATCCAGGCTTCATCTAACCAATCTTGGCCGTGAAAGGTGCAACTTCTTGGACTCTTTTCCTTTCAACCCCTGCCACCCTGAAGGAAATTTTTGATTTTCAAAACCTGAGTCCAGATATCTAGGCGCTTCATCCAGCCGATCTTGGCTGGGTTAAGTGCTACTTCTTGGACACTTTTCCACTCGACCATGGTAACCCTAGAGAAAATTTTTAAGAATTCAAAACTTAATGCCAAACGTCCAGGCGCTTCATCCAGCCGATCTTGGCTGGGTTAAGTGCTACTTCTTGACGCTTTTTCCACTCGACCATGGTAACCCTGGAGAAAATTTTTAAGAATTCGAAATTTAAAGCCAAACATCCAGGCACTTCATCTAGCCAATTTTGGCCGTGAAAGATGCTACTTCTCGGACTCTTTTCCATTCAACCGCTGCCACCCTGGAGGAAATTTTTAAATTTTCAAAGCAAAAGTCCAAACATCCAGGCGCTTCATCCAGCCGATCTTGGCTGGGTTAAGTGCTACTTCTTGACGCTTTTCCACTCGACCATGGTAACCCTGGAGAAAATTTTTAAGAATTCAAAACTTAATGCCAAACATCCAGGCTTCATCTAGCCAATATTGGCTGTGAAAGGTGCTACTTCTTGGACTCTTTTCCATTCAACCCCTGCCACCCTGGAGGAATTTTTTTTTAATTTTCAAAACCTGAGTGCAGATATCTAGGCGCTTCATCCAGTCGATCTTGGCTGGGTTAAGTGCTACTTCTTGGACGCTTTTCCACTCGACCATGGTAACCCTAGAGAAAATTTTTAAGAATTCAAAACTTAATGCCAAACATCCAAGTGCTTCATCTAGCCAATTTTGGCCGTGAAAGGTGCTACTTCTTGACTCTTTTCCATTCAACCGCTGCCACCCTGGAGGAAATTTTTAAATTTTCAAAGGAAAAGTCCAAACATCCAGGCGCTTCATCCAGCCGATCTTGGCTGGGTTAAGTGCTACTTCTTGGACGCTTTTACCACTCAACCATGGTAACCCTAGAGAAAATTTTTAAGAATTCAAAACTTAATGCCAAACATCCAGGCTTCATCTAATCAATCTTGGCCGTGAAAGTTGCTACTTCTTGGAGTCTTTTCCATTCAACCCCTGCCACCCTGGAGGAAATTTTTAAATTTTCAAAGCAAAAGTCAAGCGTCCAGGCGCTTCATCCAGCCGATCTTGGCTGGGTTAAGTGCTACTTCTTGACGCTTTTCCACGCCGACCATGGTAACCCTGGAGAAAATTTTTAAGAATTCAAAACTTAATGCCAAACATCCAAGCTTCATCTAGCCAATATTGGCTGTGAAAGGTGCTACTTCTTGGACTCTTTTCCATTCAACCCCTGCCACCCTGGAGGAATTTTTTTAATTTTCAAAACCTGAGTCCAGATATCTAGGCGCTTCTTCCAGCCGATCTTGGCTGGGTTAAGTGCTACTTCTTGGAAGCTTTTCCACTCGACCATGGTAACCCTGGAGAAAGTGTTTAAGAATTCAAAACTTAATGCCAAACATCCAGGCTACATCTAGCCAATCTTTTCTGTGAAAGGTGCTACTTCTTGGAATCTTTTCAACTCAACCCCTGCCACCCTGGAGGAACTTTTTTAATTTTCAAAACCTGAGTCCAGATATCTAGGTGCTTCATCCAGCCTATCTTGGCTGGGTTAAGTGCCACTTCTGCACGCTTTTCCACTCGACCATGGTAAGCCTAGAGAAAATTTTTAAGAATTCAAAACTTAATGCCAAACATCCAGGCTTCATCTAACCAATCTTGGCCGTGAAAGTTGCTACTTTTTGGTTTCTTTTCCATTCAACCCCTGCAACCCTGGAGGATTTTTTTTAATTTTCAAAACCTGAGTCCAGATATCTAGGCGCTTCATCCAGCCGATCTTGGCTGGGTTAAGTGCTAGTTCTTGGACGCTTTTCCACTCGACCATGGTAACCCTGGAGAATGTTTTTAAGAATTCAAAACTTAATGCCAAACATCCAGGCGCTTCATCTAGCCAATCTTGGCCGTGAAAGGTGCTACTTCTTGGACTCTTTTCCATTCAACCCCTGCCACCCTGGAGGAAATTTTTAAATTTTGAAAGCAAAAGACCAAACATCCAGGCACTTCATCCAGCCGATCTTGGCGGGGTTAAGTGCTACTTCTTGGATGCTTTTGCACTCGACCATGGTAACCCTGGAGAAAATTTTTAAGAATTCAAAACTTAATGCCAACCATCCAGGCTACATCTAGCCAATCTTTTCTGTGAAAGGTGCTACTTCTTGGAATCTTTTCCACTCAACCCCTGCCACCCTGGAGGATTTTTTTTAATTTTCAAAACCTGAGTCCAGATATCTAGGCGCTTCATCCAGCCGATCTTGGCTGGGTTAAGTGCTACTTCTTGGACGCTTTTCCACTCGACCATGGTAACCCTGGAGAAAATTTTTAAGATTTCAAAACTTAAAGCCAAACATTCAGGCACTTCATCTAGCCAATTTTGGCCGTGAAAGGTGCTACTTCTTGGACTCTTTTCCATTCAACCGCTGCCACCCTGGAGGAAATTTTTAAATTTTCAAAGCAAAAGACCAAACATCCAGGCTTTTCATCCAGCCAATCTTGGCTGGGTTAAGTGCTACTTCTTGGATGCTTTTCCACTCGACCATGGTAACCCTAGAGAAAATTTTTAAGAATTCAAAACTTAATGCCAACCGTCCAGGCGCTTCATCCAGCCGATCTTGGCTGGGTTAAGTGCTACTTCTTGGATGCTTTTCCACTCGACCATGGTAACCCTGGAGAAAATTTTTAAGAACTCGAAATTTAAAGCCAAACATCCAGGCACTTCATCTAGCCAATTTTGGCCATGAAAGGTGCTACTTCTCGGACTCTTTTCCATTCAACCGCTGCCACCCTGGAGGAAATTTTTTAATTTTCAAAGCAAAAGTCCAAACGTCCAGGCTTTTCATCCAGCCAATCTTGGCTGGGTTAAGTGCTACTTCTTGGACGCTTTTCCACTCGACCATGGTAACCCTAGAGAAAATTTTTAAGAATTCAAAACTTAATGCCAACCGTCCAGGGCGCTTCATCCAGCCAATCTTGGCTGGGTTAAGTGCTACTTCTTGACGCTTTTCCACTCGACCATGGTAACCCTAGAGAAAATTTTTAAGAATTCAAAACTTAATGCCAACCGTCCAGGCGCTTCATCCAGCCGATCTTGGCTGGGTTAAGTGCTACTTCTTGGATGCTTTTCCACTCGACCATGGTAACCCTGGAGAAAATTTTTAAGAACTCGAAATTTAAAGCCAAACATCCAGGCACTTCATCTAGCCAATTTTGGCCATGAAAGGTGCTACTTCTCGGACTCTTTTCCATTCAACCGCTGCCACCCTGGAGGAAATTTTTTAATTTTCAAAGCAAAAGTCCAAACGTCCAGGCGCTTCATCCAGCCGATCTTGGCTGGGTTAAGTGCTACTTCTTGACGCTTTACCACTCGACCATGGTAACCCTGGAGAAAATTTTTAAGAATTCAAAACTTAATGCCAAACATCCAAGCTTCATCTAGCCAATATTGGCTCTGAAAGGTGCTACTTCTTGACTCTTTTCCATTCAACCCCTGCCACCCTGGAGGAATTTTTTTAATTTTCAAAACCTGAGTCCAGATATCTAGGCACTTTATCCACTTGATCTTGGCTGGGTTAAGTGCAACCTCTGGACGCTTTTCCACTCGACCATGGTAACCCTGGAGAAAATTTTTAAGAATTCAAAACTTAATGCCAACCATCCAGGCTACATCTAGCCAATCTTTTCCGTGAAAGGTGCTACTTCTTGACTCTTTTCCATTCAACCCCTGCCACCCTGGAGGAAATTTTTTAAATTTTGAAAGCAAAAGACCAAACATCCAGGCGCTTCATCCAGCTGATCTTGGCGGGGTTAAGTGCTACTACTTCTTGGATGCTTTTCCACTCGACCATGGTAACCCTGGAGAAAATTTTTAAGAATTCAAAACTTAATGCCAACCATCCAGGCTACATCTAGCCAATCTTTTTCTGTGAAAGGTGCTACTTCTCGGAATCTTTTCCACTCAACCCCTGCCACCTTGGAGGATTTTTTTTAATTTTCAAAACCTGAGTCCAGATATCTAGGCGCTTCATCCAGCCGATCTTGGCTGGGTTAAGTGCTACTTCTTGACGCTTTTCCACTCAACCATGGTAACCCTGGAGAAAATTTTTAAGATTTCAAAACTTAAAGCCAAACATCCAGGCACTTCATCTAGCCAATTTTGGCCGTGAGAGGTGCTACTTCTCGGACTCTTTTCCATTCAACCCCTGCCACCCTGGAGGAAATTTTTTAATTTTCAAAACCTGAGTCCAGATATCTAGGCGCTTCTTCCAGCCAATCTTGGCTGGGTTAAGTGCTACTTCTTGGACGCTTTTCCACTCGACCATGGTAACCCTGGAGAAAGTGTTTAAGAATTCAAAACTTAATGCCAAACATCCAGGCTTCATCTATCCAATATTGGCTGTGAAAGGTGCTACTTCTTGGACTCTTTTCCATTCAACCCCTGCCACCCTGGAGGAATTTTTTTTAATTTTCAAAACCTGAGTCCACATATCTAGGCGCTTCATCCAGCCGATCTTGGCTGGGTTAAGTGCTACTTCTTGGACGCTTTACCGCTCGACCATGGTAACCCTGGAGAAAATTTTTAGGAATTCAAAACTTAATGCCAAACATCCAGGCTACATCTAGCCAATCTTTTCTGTGAAAGGTGCTACTTCTTGGAATCTTTTCCATTCAAACCCTGCCACCCTGGAGGAATTTTTTTAATTTTCAAAACCTGAGTCCAGATATCTAGTCGCTTCATCCAGTCGATCTTGGCTGGGTTAGTAAGTACTACTTCTTGACGCTTTTCCACTCGACCATGGTAACCCTGGAGAAAATGTTTAAGAATTCAAAACTTAATGCCAAACATCCAGGCGCTTCATCTAGCCAATCTTGGCCGTGAAAGGTGCTACTTCTTGGACTCTTTACCATTCAACCCCTGCCACCCTGAGGAAATTTTTAATTTTGAAAGCAAAATCCAAACGTCCAGGCGCTTCATCCAGCCGATCTTGGCGGGGTTAAGTGCTACTTCTGGATGCTTTTCCACTCGACCATGGTAACCCTGGAGAAAATTTTTTAAGAATTCAAAACTTAATGCCAAACATCCAGGCGCTTCATCTAGCCAATCTTGGCCGTGAAAGGTGCTACTTCTTGGACTCTTTACCATTCAACCCCTGCCACCCTGAAGAAATTTTTTTTAATTTTCAAAACCTGAGTCCAGATATCTAGGCGCTTCATCCAGTCGATCTTGGCTGGGTTAAGTGCTACTTCTTGACGCTTTTCCACTCGACCATGGTAACCCTGGAGAAAATTTTTAAGAATTCAAAACTTAATGCCAAACATCCAGGTGCTTCATCTAGCCAATAATCTTGGCCGTGAAAGGTGCTACTTCTTGGTTTCTTTTCCATTCAACCCCTGCCACCCTGGAGGAATTTTTTTTATTTTTCAAAACCTGAGTCCAGATATCTAGGCGCTTCTTCCAGCCGATCTTGGCTGGGTAGTGCTACTTCTTGGACGCTTTTACACGCAATCATGGTAACCCTGGAGAAAATGTTTAAGAATTCAAAACTTAATGCCAAACATCCAGGCGCTTCATCTAGCCAATCTTGGCCGTGAAAGGTGCTACTGCTTGGACTCTTTTCCATTCAACCCCTGCCACCCTGGAGGAAATTTTTTAATTTTCAAAGCAAAAGTCCAAACATCCAGGCGCTTCATCCAGCTAAACTTGGCTGGGTTAAGTTTTACTTCCTGGACGCTTTTCCACTCGTCCATGGTAACCCTGGAGAAAATTTTTAAGAATTCAAAACTTAATGCCAAACGTCCAGGCGCTTCATCCAGCCGATCTTGGCTAGGTTAAGTGCTACTTCTTGAGCGCTTTTCCACTCGACCATGGTAAGCCTAAAGAAAATTTTTAAGAATTCAAAACTTAATGCCAAACATGTAGGCTTCATCTAACCAATCTTGGCCGTGAAAGGTGCTACTTCTTGAACTCTTTTCAATTCAACCCCTGCCAAACTGGAGGAAATTTTTAAATTTTCAAAGCAAAAGTCCAAACGTCCAGGCGCTTCATCCAGCCGATCTTGGCTGGGTTAAGTGCTACTTCTTGGACGCTTTTCCACTTGATCATGGTAACCCTAGAGAAAATTTTTAAGAATTCAAAACTTAATGGCAAACATCCAGGCTTCATCTAGCCAATCTTGGCCGTGAAAGGTGCTACTTCTTGACTCTTTTCCATTCAACCCCTGCCACCCTGGAGGAAATTTTTTGATTTTCAAAGACTGAGTCCAGAAATCTAGGCGCTTCATCCAGCCGATCTTGGCTGGGTTAAGTGCTACTTCTTGGACGCTTTTGTACTCGACCATGGTAACCCTGGAGAAAATTTTTAAGAATTCAAAACTTAATGCCAAACGTCCAGGCGCTTCATCCAGCCGATCTTGGCTGGGTTAAGTGCTACTTCTTGACGCTTTTCCACTCGACCATGGTAACCCTGGAGAAAATTTTTAAGAATTCAAAACTTAATGCCAAACATCCAGGCTTCATCTAACCAATCTTGGCCGTGAAAGGTGCTACTTCTTGACTCTTTTCCATTCAACCCCTGCCACCCTGGAGGAAATTTTTAATTTTCAAAGACTGAGTCCAGATATCTAGGCGCTTCATCCAGCCGATCTTGGCTGGGTTAAGTGCAATTTCTTTGACGCTTTTCCACTCGACCATGCTAATCCTGGAGAAAATTTTTAAGAATTCAAAACTTAATGCCAAACGTCCAGGCGCTTCATCCAGCCGATCTTGGCTGGGTTAAGTGCTACTTCTTAGACGCTTTTCCACTCGACCATGGTATGCCTAGAGAAAATTTTTAAGAATTCAAAACTTAATGCCAAACATCCAGGCTTCATCTAACCAATCTTGGCCGTGAAAGGTACTACTTCTTGACTCTTTTCCTTTCAACCCCTGCCACCCTGGAGGAAATTTTTTAATTTTCAAAACCTGAGTCCAGATATCTAGGCGCTTCATCCAGCCGAACTTGGCTGGGTTAAGTGCTACTTCTTGGACGCTTTTCCACTCGACCATGGTAACCCTGGAGAAAATGTTTAAGAATACAAAACTTAATGCCAAACATCCAGGCTTCATCTAGCCAATATTGGCTGTGAAAGGTGCTACTTCTTGACTCTTTTCCATTCAACCCCTGCCACCCTGGAGGAATTTTTTTAATTTTCAAAACTTGAGTCCAGATATCTAGGCGCTTCATCCAGTCGATCTTGACTGGGTTAAGTGCTACTTCTTGGACGCTTTACCACTCAACCATGGTAACCCTGGTGAAAAAACATCCAGGCTTCATCTAATCAATCTTGGCCGTGAAAGTTGCTACTTCTTGGACTCTTTTCCATTCAACCGCTGCCACCCTGGAGGAAATTTTTAAATTTTGAAAGCAAAAGTCCAAACATCCAGGCGCTTCATCCAGCCGATCTTGGCTGGGTTAAGTGCTACTTCTTGACGCTTTTCCGCTCGACCATGGTAACCCTGGAGCAAATTTTTAAGAATTCAAAACTTAATGCCAAACATCCAGGCTTCATCTAACCAATCTTGGCCGTGAAAGGTGCTACTTCTTGGACTCTTTTCCATTCAACCCCTGCCACCCTGGAGGAAATTTTTTAATTTTCAAAACCTGAGTCCAGATATCTAGGCGCTTCATCCAGCCGATCTTGGCTGTGTTAAGTGCTACTTCTTGACGCTTTTCCACTCGACCATGGTAACCCTGGAGAAAATTTTTAAGAATTCAAAACTTAATGCCAAACATCCAGGCACTTCATCTAACCAATCTTGGCCGTGAAAAGTGATACTTCTTGGACTCTTTTTCATTCAACCCCTGCCACCCTGAAGGAAATTTTTAAACTTTCAAAACCTGAGTCCAGATATCTAGGCGCTTCATTTAGTCGATCTTGGCTGGGTTAAGTGCGACTTCTTGACGCTTTACCACTCTACCATGGTAACCCTGGAGAAAATTTTTAACAATTCAAAACTTAATGCCAAACATCCCGGCTTCATCTAGCCAATCTTGGCCGTGAAAGGTGCTACTTCTTGAACTCTTTTCCATTCAACCCCTGCCAACCTGGAGGAAATTTTTAAATTTTCAAAGCAAAAGTCCAAACGTCCAGGCGCTTCATCCAGCCGATCTTGGCTGGGTTAAGTGCTACTTCTTGACGCTTTTCCACTCGACCATGGTAACCCTGTAAAAATTTTTAAGAATTCAAAACTTAATGCCAAACGTCCAGGCGCTTCATCCAGCCGATCTTGGCTGGGTTAAGTGCTACTTCTTGGACGCTTTTCCACTCGATAATGGTAACCCTGGAGAAAATTTTTAAGAATTCAAAACTTAATGCCAAACATCCAGGCTTCATCTAACCAATCTTGGCCGTGAAAGGTGCTACTTCTTGACTCTTTTCCATTCAACCCCTGCCACCCTGGAGAAAATTTTTTAATTTTCAAAGCCTGAGCCCAGATATCTAGGCGCTTCATCCAGCCGATCTTGGCTGGGTTAAGTGCTACTTCTTGACGCTTTTCACTCGACCATGGTAACCCTGTAAAAATTTTTAAGAATTCAAAACTTAATGCCAAACGTCCAGGCGCTTCATCCAGCCGATCTTGGCTGGGTTAAGTGCTACTTCTTGGACGCTTTTCCACTCGATAATGGTAACCCTAGAGAAAATTTTTAAGAATTCAAAACTTAATGCCAAACATCCAGGCTTCATCTAACCAATCTTGGCCGTGAAAGGTGCTACTTCTTGGACTCTTTTCCATTCAACCCTGCCACCCTGGAGAAAATTTTTAATTTTCAAAGCCTGAGCCCAGATATCTAGGCGCTTCATCCAGCCGATCTTGGCTGGGTTAATGCTACTTCTTGAACGCTTTTCCACTCGACCATGGTAACCCTGGAGAAAATTTTTAAGAATTCAAAACTTAATGCCAAACATCCAGGTGCTTCATCTAGCCAATCTTGGCCATGAAAGGTGCTACTTTCTGTTTCTTTTCCATTCAACCCCTGCAACCCTGGAGGAATTTTTTTAATTTTCAAAACCTGAGTCCAGATATCTAGGCGCTTCATCCAGCCGATTTTGGTTAGGTTAAGTGCTACTTCTTGACGCTTTTCTACTCGACCATGGTAACCCTGGAGAAAATTTTTAAGAATTCAAAACTTAATGCCAAATGTCCAGGCGCTTCATCCAGTCGATCTTGGCTGGGTTAAGTTCTACTTCTTGACGCTTTTCCACTCGACCATGGTAACCCTGGAGAAAATGTTTAAGAATTCAAAACTTAATGCCAAACATCCAGGCGCTTCATCTAGCCAATCTTGGCCGTGAAAGGTGCTACTTCTTGGACTCTTTCCATTCAACCCCTGCCACCCTGGAAGAATTTTTTTAATTTTCAAAACCTGAGTCCAGATATCTAGGCGCTACTTCCAGCCGATCTTGGCTGGGTTAAGTGCTACTTCTTGGACGCTTTTCTACTCGACCATGGTAACCCTGGAGAAAATTTTTAAGAATTCAAAACTTAATGCCAAACGTCCAGGCGCTTCATCCAGCCGATCTTGGCTGGGTTAAGTGCTACTTCTTGGATGCTTTTCAACTCGACCATGGTAACCCTGGAGAAAATTTTTAAGAATTCAAAACTTAATGCCAAACATTCAGGCTTCATCTAACCAAACTTGGCCGTGAAAGGTGCTACTTCTTGGACTCTTTTCCTTTCAACCCCTGCCACCCTGAAAGAAATTTTTTGATTGTCAAAACCTGAGTCCAGATATCTAGGCACTTCATGCAGCCGATCTTGGCTGGGTTAAGTGCTACTTCTGGACGCTTTTCCACTCGACCATGGTAACCCTAGAGAAAATTTTTAAGAATTCAAAATTTAATGCCAAACGTCCAGGCGCTTCATCCAGCCGATCTTGGCTGGGTTAAGTGCTACTTCTTGGACGCTTTTCCACTCGACCAAGGTAACCCTGGAGAAAATTTTTAAGAATTCAAAACTTCATGCCAAACATCCAGGCTTCATCTAACCAATCTTGGCCGTGAAAGGTGCTACTTCTTGGACTCTTTTCCATTCAACTCCTGCCACCCTGGAGGAAATTTTTAATTTTCAAAACCTGAGTCCAGATATCCAGGCGCTTCATCCAGCCAATCTTGGCTGTGTTAAGTGCTACTTCTTGACGCTTTTCCACTCGACCATGGTAACCCTGGAGAAAATTTTTAAGAATTCAAAACTTAATGCCAAACATCCAGGCACTTCATCTAACCAATCTTGGCCGTGAAAAGTGATACTTCTTGGACTCTTTTTCATTCAACCTCTGCCACCCTGAAGGAAATTTTTAAACTTTCAAAACCTGAGTCCAGATATCTAGGCGCTTCATTTAGTCGATCTTGGCTGGGTTAAGTGCGACTTCTTGGGACGCTTTACCACTCGACCATGGTAACCCTGGAGAAAATTTTTAAGAATTCAAAACTTAATGCCAAACATCCAGGCTTCATCTAACCAATCTTGGCCGTGAAAGGTGCAACTTCTTGGACTCTTTTCCTTTCAACCCCTGCCACCCTGAAGGAAATTTTTTGATTTTCAAAACCTGAGTCCAGATATCTAGGCGCTTCATCCAGCCGATCTTGGCTGGGTTAAGTGCTACTTCTTGGACACTTTTCCACTCGACCATGGTAACCCTAGAGAAAATTTTTAAGAATTCAAAACTTAATGCCAAACGTCCAGGCGCTTCATCCAGCCGATCTTGGCTGGGTTAAGTGCTACTTCTTGGACGCTTTTCCACTCGACCATGGTAACCCTGGAGAAAATTTTTAAGAATTCGAAATTTAAAGCCAAACATCCAGGCACTTCATCTAGCCAATTTTGGCCGTGAAAGATGCTACTTCTCGGACTCTTTTCCATTCAACCGCTGCCACCCTGGAGGAAATTTTTAAATTTTCAAAGCAAAAGTCCAAACATCCAGGCGCTTCATCCAGCCGATCTTGGCTGGGTTAATGCTACTTCTGGACGCTTTTCCACTCGACCATGGTAACCCTGGAGAAAATTTTTAAGAATTCAAAACTTAATGCCAAACATCCAGGCTTCATCTAGCCAATATTGGCTGTGAAAGGTGCTACTTCTTGACTCTTTTCCATTCAACCCTGCCACCCTGGAGGAATTTTTTTAATTTTCAAAACCTGAGTGCAGATATCTAGGCGCTTCATCCAGTCGATCTTGGCTGGGTTAGTGCTACTTCTTGACGCTTTTCCACTCGACCATGGTAACCCTAGAGAAAATTTTTAAGAATTCAAAACTTAATGCCAAACATCCAAGTGCTTCATCTAGCCAATTTTGGCCGTGAAAGGTGCTACTTCTTGGACTCTTTTCCATTCAACCGCTGCCACCCTGGAGGAAATTTTTAAATTTTCAAAGGAAAAGTCCAAACATCCAGGCGCTTCATCCAGCCGATCTTGGCTGGGTTAGTGCTACTTCTTGGACGCTTTACCACTCAACCATGGTAACCCTAGAGAAAATTTTTAAGAATTCAAAACTTAATGCCAAACATCCAGGCTTCATCTAATCAATCTTGGCCGTGAAAGTTGCTACTTCTTGAGTCTTTTCCATTCAACCCTGCCACCCTGGAGGAAATTTTTTAAATTTTCAAAGCAAAAGTCCAAACGTCCAGGCGCTTCATCCAGCCGATCTTGGCTGGGTTAAGTGCTACTTCTTGGACGCTTTTCCACGCGACCATGGTAACCCTGGAGAAAATTTTTAAGAATTCAAAACTTAATGCCAAACATCCAAGCTTCATCTAGCCAATATTGGCTGTGAAAGGTGCTACTTCTTGGACTCTTTTCCATTCAACCCCTGCCACCCTGGAGGAATTTTTTTAATTTTCAAAACCTGAGTCCAGATATCTAGGCGCTTCTTCCAGCCGATCTTGGCTGGGTTAAGTGCTACTTCTTGGAAGCTTTTCCACTCGATCATGGTAACCCTAGAGAAAATGTTTAAGTATTCAAAACTTAATGCCAAACATCCAGGCTTCATCTAGCCAATATTGGCTGTGAAAGGTGCTACTTCTTGACTCTCTTTCCATTCAACCCCTGCCACCCTGGAGGAATTTTTTTAATTTTCAAAACCTGAGTCCAGATATCTAGTCGCTTCTTCCAGTCGATATTGGCTGGGTTAAGTGCTACTTCTTGGACGCTTTACCACTCGACCATGGTAACCCTGGAGAAAATTTTTAAGAATTCAAAATTTAATGCCAAACGTCCAGGCGCTTCATCCAGCCGATCTTGGCTGGGTTAAGTGCTACTTCTTGGACGCTTTTCCACTCGACCATGGTAACCCTGGAGAAAATTTTTAAGAATTCAAAACTTAATGCCAAACATCCAGGCTTCATCTAACCAATCTTGGCCGTGAAAGGTGCAACTTCTTGGACTCTTTTCCTTTCAACCCCTGCCACCCTGAAGGAAATTTTTGATTTTCAAAACCTGAGTCCAGATATCTAGGCGCTTCATCCAGCCGATCTTGGCTGGGTTAAGTGCTACTTCTTGACACTTTTCCACTCGACCATGGTAACCCTAGAGAAAATTTTTAAGAATTCAAAACTTAATGCCAAACGTCCAGGCACTTCATCTAGCCAATTTTGGCCGTGAAAGGTGCTACTGACTCTTTTCCATTCAACCGCTGCCACCCTGGAGGAAATTTTTAATTTTCAAAGCAAAAGTCCAAACATCCAGGCGCTTCATCCAGCCGATCTTGGCTGGGTTAAGTGCTACTTCTTGACGCTTTTCCACTCGACCATGGTAACCCTAGAGAAAATTTTTAAGAATTCAAAACTTAATGCCAAACATCCAAGTGCTTCATCTAGCCAATTTGGCCGTGAAAGGTGCTATTTCTTGACTCTTTTCCATTCAACCGCTGCCACCCTGGAGGAAATTTTTAAATTTTCAAAGCAAAAGTCCAAACATCCAGGCGCTTCATCCAGCCGATCTTGGCTGGGTTAGTGCTACTTCTTGACGCTTTTCCACTCGACCATGGTAACCCTGGAGAAAATTTTTAAGAATTCAAAACTTAATGCCAAACATCCAGGCTTCATCTAATCAATCTTGGCCGTGAAAGTTGCTACTTCTTGACTCTTTTCCATTCAACCCCTGCCACCCTGGAAGACATTTTTAATCTTCAAAACCTGAGTCCAGATATCTAGGTGCTTCATCCAGCCGAACTTGGCTGGGTTAAGTGCTACTTCTTGGACGCTTTTCCACTCGACCATGGTAAGCCTAGAGAAAATTTTTAAAAATTCAAAACTTAATGCCAAACATCCAGGCTTCATCTAATCAATCTTGGCCGTGAAAAGTGCTACTTCTTGGACTCTTTTCCATTCAACCCCTGCCACCCTGGAGGAATTTTTTTTAATTTTCAAAACCTGAGTCCAGATATCTAGGCGCTTCAGCCAGTCGATCTTGGCTGGGTTAAGTGCTACCTCTGGAAGCTTTTCCACTCGACCATGGTAACCCTGGGAAAAATGTTTAAGAATTCAAAACTTAATGCCAAACATCCAGGCGCTTCATCTAGCCAATCTTGGCCGTGAAAGGTGCTACTTCTTGGACTCTTTTCCATTCAACCCCTGCCACCCTGGAGGAAATTTTTAAATTTTGAAAGCAAAAGACCAAACATCCAGGCACTTCATCCAGCCGATCTTGGCGGGGTTAAGTGCTACTTCTTGGATGCTTTTGCACTCGACCATGGTAACCCTGGAGAAAATTTTTAAGAATTCAAAACTTAATGCCAACCATCCAGGCTACATCTAGCCAATCTTTTCTGTGAAAGGTGCTACTTCTTGAATCTTTTCCACTCAACCCCTGCCACCCTGGAGGATTTTTTTAATTTTCAAAACCTGAGTCCAGATATCTAGGCGCTTCATCCAGCCGATCTTGGCTGGGTTAAGTGCTACTTCTTGACGCTTTTTCCACTCGACCATGGTAACCCTGGAGAAAATTTTTAAGAATTCAAAACTTAAAGCCAAACATTCAGGCACTTCATCTAGCCAATTTTGGCCGTGAAAGGTGCTACTTCTTGGACTCTTTTCCATTCAACCGCTGCCACCCTGGAGGAAATTTTTAAATTTTCAAAGCAAAAGACCAAACATCCAGGCTTTTCATCCAGCCAATCTTGGCTGGGTTAAGTGCTACTTCTTGGACGCTTTTCCACTCGACCATGGTAACCCTAGAGAAAATTTTTAAGAATTCAAAACTTAATGCCAACCGTCCAGGCGCTTCATCCAGCCGATCTTGGCTGGGTTAAGTGCTACTTCTTGACGCTTTTCCACTCGACCATGGTAACCCTAGAGAAAATTTTTAAGAATTCAAAACTTAATGCCAACCGTCCAGGCGCTTCATCCAGCCAATCTTGGCTGGGTTAAGTGCTACTTCTTGGACGCTTTTCCACTCGACCATGGTAACCCTAGAGAAAATTTTTAAGAATTCAAAACTTAATGCCAACCGTCCAGGCGCTTCATCCAGCCGATCTTGGCTGGGTTAAGTGCTACTTCTTGGATGCTTTTCCACTCGACCATGGTAACCCTGGAGAAAATTTTTAAGAACTCGAAATTTAAAGCCAAACATCCAGGCACTTCATCTAGCCAATTTTGGCCATGAAAGGTGCTACTTCTGGACTCTTTTCCATTCAACCGCTGCCACCCTGGAGGAAATTTTTTTAATTTTCAAAGCAAAAGTCCAAACGTCCAGGCGCTTCATCCAGCCGATCTTGGCTGGGTTAAGTGCTACTTTTGACGCTTTACCACTCGACCATGGTAACCCTGGAGAAAATTTTTAAGAATTCAAAACTTAATGCCAAACATCCAAGCTTCATCTAGCCAATATTGGCTCTGAAAGGTGCTACTTCTTGGACTCTTTTCCATTCAACCCCTGCCACCCTGGAGGAATTTTTTTAATTTTCAAAACCTGAGTCCAGATATCTAGGCACTTTATCCACTTGATCTTGGCTGGGTTAAGTGCTACCTCTTGACACTTTTCCACTCGACCATGGTAACCCTGGAGAAAATTTTTAAGAATTCAAAACTTAATGCCAACCATCCAGGCTACATCTAGCCAATCTTTTCCGTGAAAGGTGCTACTTCTTGACTCTTTTCCATTCAACCCCTGCCACCCTGGAGGAAATTTTTAAATTTTGAAAGCAAAAGACCAAACATCCAGGCGCTTCATCCAGCCGATCTTGGCGGGGTTAAGTGCTACTTCTTGGATGCTTTTCCACTCGACCATGGTAACCCTGGAGAAAATTTTTAAGAATTCAAAACTTAATGCCAACCATCCAGGCTACATCTAGCCAATCTTTTTCTGTGAAAGGTGCTACTTCTCGGAATCTTTTCCACTCAACCCCTGCCACCTTGGGAGGATTTTTTAATTTTCAAAACCTGAGTCCAGATATCTAGGCGCTTCATCCAGCCGATCTTGGCTGGGTTAAGTGCTACTTCTTGGACGCTTTTCCACTCAACCATGGTAACCCTGGAGAAAATTTTTAAGATTTCAAAACTTAAAGCCAAACATCCAGGCACTTCATCTAGCCAATTTTGGCCGTGAAAGGTGCTACTTCTCGGACTCTTTTCCATTCAACCCCTGCCACCCTGGAGGAAATTTTTTAATTTTCAAAACCTGAGTCCAGATATCTAGGCGCTTCTTCCAGCCAATCTTGGCTGGGTTAAGTGCTACTTCTTGGACGCTTTTCCACTCGACCATGGTAACCCTGGAGAAAGTGTTTAAGAATTCAAAACTTAATGCCAAACATCCAGGCTACATCTAGCCAATCTTTTTCTGTGAAAGGTGCTACTTCTTGGAATCTTTTCAACTCAACCCCTGCCACCCTGGAGGAACTTTTTTTTTTCAAAACCTGAGTCCAGATATCTAGGTGCTTCATCCAGCCTATCTTGGCTGGGTTAGTGCCACTTCTTGCACGCTTTTCCACTCGACCATGGTAACCCTGGAGAAAATTTTTAAGAATTCAAAACTTAATGCCAACCATCCAGGCTACATCTAGCCAATCTTTTTCTGTGAAAGGTGCTACTTCTCGGAATCTTTTCCACTCAACCCCTGCCACCTTGGAGGATTTTTTTTAATTTTCAAAACCTGAGTCCAGATATCTAGGCGCTTCATCCAGCCGATCTTGGCTGGGTTAAGTGCTACTACTTGACGCTTTTCCACTCAACCATGGTAACCCTAGAGAAAATTTTTAAGAATTCAAAACTTAATGCCAAACATCCAGGCTTCATCTATCCAATATTGGCTGTGAAAGGTGCTACTTCTTGGACTCTTTTCCATTCAACCCCTGCCACCCTGGAGGAAATTTTTTTAATTTTCAAAACCTGAGTCCACATATCTAGGCGCTTCATCCAGTCGATCTTGGCTGGGTTAAGTGCTACTTCTTGGACGCTTTTCCACTCGACCATGGTAACCCTGGAGAAAGTGTTTAAGAATTCAAAACTTAATGCCAAACATCCAGGCTACATCTAGCCAATCTTTTCTGTGAAAGGTGCTACTTCTTGGAATCTTTTCAACTCAACCCCTGCCACCCTGGAGGAACTTTTTAATTTTCAAAACCTGAGTCCAGATATCTAGGTGCTTCATCCAGCCTATCTTGGCTGGGTTAAGTGCCACTTCTTGCACGCTTTTCCACTCGACCATGGTAAGCCTAGAGAAAATTTTTAAGAATTCAAAACTTAATGCCAAACATCCAGGCTTCATCTAACCAATCTTGGCCGTGAAAGTTGCTACTTTTTGGTTTCTTTTCCATTCAACCCTGCAACCCTGGAGGATTTTTTTAATTTTCAAAACCTGAGTCCAGATATCTAGGCGCTTCATCCAGCCGATCTTGGCTGGGTTAAGTGCTAGTTCTTGGACGCTTTTCCACTCGACCATGGTAACCCTGGAGAATGTTTTTAAGAATTCAAAACTTAAAGCCAAACATCCAAGCGCTTCATCTAGCCAATTTTGGCCGTGAAAGGTGCTACTTCTTGGACTCTTTTCCATTCAACCGCTGCCACCCTGGAGGAAATTTTTAAATTTTCTAAGCAAAAGTCCAAACGTCCAGGCGCTTCATCCAGCCGATCTTGGCTGGGTTAGTGCTACTTCTTGGACGCTTTACCGCTCGACCATGGTAACCCTGGAGAAAATTTTTAGGAATTCAAAACTTAATGCCAACCATCCAGGCTACATCTAGCCAATCTTTTTCTGTGAAAGGTGCTACTTCTTGGAATCTTTTCCATTCAAACCCTGCCACCCTGGAGGAATTTTTTTTAATTTTCAAAACCTGAGTCCAGATATCTAGGCGCTTCAGCCAGTCGATCTTGCCTGGGTTAAGTGCTACCTCTTGGAAGCTTTTCCACTCGACCATGGTAACCCTGGAGAAAATGTTTAAGAATTCAAAACTTAATGCCAAACATCCAGGCGCTTCATCTAGCCAATCTTGGCCGTGAAAGGTGCTACTTCTTGGACTCTTTTCCATTCAACCCCTGCCACCCTGGAGGAAATTTTTTAAATTTTGAAAGCAAAAGACCAAACATCCAGGCACTTCATCCAGCCGATCTTGGCGGGGTTAAGTGCTACTTCTTGGATGCTTTTGCACTCGACCATGGTAACCCTGGAGAAAATTTTTAAGAATTCAAAACTTAATGCCAACCATCCAGGCTACATCTAGCCAATCTTTTCTGTGAAAGGTGCTACTTCTTGAATCTTTTCCACTCAACCCCTGCCACCCTGGAGGATTTTTTTAATTTTCAAAACCTGAGTCCAGATATCTAGGCGCTTCATCCAGCCGATCTTGGCTGGGTTAAGTGCTACTTCTTGGACGCTTTTCCACTCGACCATGGTAACCCTGGAGAAAATTTTTAAGATTTCAAAACTTAAAGCCAAACATTCAGGCACTTCATCTAGCCAATTTTGGCCGTGAAAGGTGCTACTTCTTGACTCTTTTCCATTCAACCGCTGCCACCCTGGAGGAAATTTTTAAATTTTCAAAGCAAAAGACCAAACATCCAGGCTTTTCATCCAGCCAATCTTGGCTGGGTTAAGTGCTACTTCTTGGATGCTTTTCCACTCGACCATGGTAACCCTAGAGAAAATTTTTAAGAATTCAAAACTTAATGCCAACCGTCCAGGCGCTTCATCCAGCCGATCTTGGCTGGGTTAAGTGCTACTTCTTGGATGCTTTTCCACTCGACCATGGTAACCCTGGAGAAAATTTTTAAGAACTCGAAATTTAAAGCCAAACATCCAGGCACTTCATCTAGCCAATTTTGGCCATGAAAGGTGCTACTTCTCGGACTCTTTTCCATTCAACCGCTGCCACCCTGGAGGAAATTTTTAATTTTCAAAGCAAAGTCCAAACGTCCAGGCTTTTCATCCAGCCAATCTTGGCTGGGTTAAGTGCTACTTCTTGGACGCTTTTCCACTCGACCATGGTAACCCTAGAGAAAATTTTTAAGAATTCAAAACTTAATGCCAACCGTCCAGGCGCTTCATCCAGCCAATCTTGGCTGGGTTAAGTGCTACTTCTTGACGCTTTTCCACTCGACCATGGTAACCCTAGAGAAAATTTTTAAGAATTCAAAACTTAATGCCAACCGTCCAGGCGCTTCATCCAGCCGATCTTGGCTGGGTTAAGTGCTACTTCTTGGATGCTTTTCCACTCGACCATGGTAACCCTGGAGAAAATTTTTAAGAACTCGAAATTTAAAGCCAAACATCCAGGCACTTCATCTAGCCAATTTTGGCCATGAAAGGTGCTACTTCTCGGACTCTTTTCCATTCAACCGCTGCCACCCTGGAGGAAATTTTTTAATTTTCAAAGCAAAAGTCCAAACGTCCAGGCGCTTCATCCAGCCGATCTTGGCTGGGTTAAGTGCTACTTCTTGACGCTTTACCACTCGACCATGGTAACCCTGGAGAAAATTTTTAAGAATTCAAAACTTAATGCCAAACATCCAAGCTTCATCTAGCCAATATTGGCTCTGAAAGGTGCTACTTCTTGGACTCTTTTCCATTCAACCCCTGCCACCCTGGAGGAATTTTTTTAATTTTCAAAACCTGAGTCCAGATATCTAGGCACTTTATCCACTTGATCTTGGCTGGGTTAAGTGCAACCTCTTGACGCTTTTCCACTCGACCATGGTAACCCTGGAGAAAATTTTTAAGAATTCAAAACTTAATGCCAACCATCCAGGCTACATCTAGCCAATCTTTTCCGTGAAAGGTGCTACTTCTTGGACTCTTTCCATTCAACCCCTGCCACCCTGGAGGAAATTTTTAAATTTTGAAAGCAAAAGACCAAACATCCAGGCGCTTCATCCAGCTGATCTTGGCGGGGTTAGTGCTACTTCTGGATGCTTTTCCACTCGACCATGGTAACCCTGGAGAAAATTTTTAAGAATTCAAAACTTAATGCCAACCATCCAGGCTACATCTAGCCAATCTTTTCTGTGAAAGGTGCTACTTCTGAATCTTTTCCACTCAACCCCTGCCACCTTGGAGGATTTTTTTAATTTTCAAAACCTGAGTCCAGATATCTAGGCGCTTCATCCAGCCGATCTTGGCTGGGTTAAGTGCTACTTCTTGACGCTTTTCCACTCAACCATGGTAACCCTGGAGAAAATTTTTAAGATTTCAAAACTTAAAGCCAAACATCCAGGCACTTCATCTAGCCAATTTTGGCCGTGAGAGGTGCTACTTCTCGGACTCTTTTCCATTCAACCCCTGCCACCCTGGAGGAATTTTTTAATTTTCAAAACCTGAGTCCAGATATCTAGGCGCTTCTTCCAGCCAATCTTGGCTGGGTTAAGTGCTACTTCTTGGACGCTTTTCCACTCGACCATGGTAACCCTGGAGAAAGTGTTTAAGAATTCAAAACTTAATGCCAAACATCCAGGCTTCATCTATCCAATATTGGCTGTGAAAGGTGCTACTTCTTGGACTCTTTTCCATTCAACCCCTGCCACCCTGGAGGAATTTTTTTAATTTTCAAAACCTGAGTCCACATATCTAGGCGCTTCATCCAGCCGATCTTGGCTGGGTTAAGTGCTACTTCTTGACGCTTTTTCGCTCGACCATGGTAACCCTGGAGAAAATTTTTAGGAATTCAAAACTTAATGCCAAACATCCAGGCTACATCTAGCCAATCTTTTTCTGTGAAAGGTGCTACTTCTTGGAATCTTTTCCATTCAAACCCTGCCACCCTGGAGGAATTTTTTAATTTTCAAAACCTGAGTCCAGATATCTAGTCGCTTCATCCAGTCGATCTTGGCTGGGTTAAGTGCTACTTCTTGGACGCTTTTCCACTCGACCATGGTAACCCTGGAGAAAATGTTTAAGAATTCAAAACTTAATGCCAAACATCCAGGCGCTTCATCTAGCCAATCTTGGCCGTGAAAGGTGCTACTTCTTGGACTCTTTTCCATTCAACCCCTGCCACCCTGGAGGAAATTTTTAAATTTTGAAAGCAAAAATCCAAACGTCCAGGCGCTTCATCCAGCCGATCTTGGCGGGGTTAAGTGCTACTTCTTGGATGCTTTTCCACTCGACCATGGTAACCCTGGAGAAAATTTTTAAGAATTCAAAACTTAATGCCAAACATCCAGGCGCTTCATCTAGCCAATCTTGGCCGTGAAAGGTGCTACTTCTTGGACTCTTTACCATTCAACCCCTGCCACCCTGAAGAAATTTTTTTTAATTTTCAAAACCTGAGTCCAGATATCTAGGCGCTTCATCCAGTCGATCTTGGCTGGGTTAAGTGCTACTTCTTGGACGCCACTCGACCATGGTAACCCTGGAGAAAATTTTTAAGAATTCAAAACTTAATGCCAAACATCCAGGTGCTTCATCTAGCCAATCTTGGCCGTGAAAGGTGCTACTTCTTGGTTTCTTTTCCATTCAACCCCTGCCACCCTGGAGGAATTTTTTTTATTTTTCAAAACCTGAGTCCAGATATCTAGGCGCTTCATCCAGTCGATCTTGGCTGGGTTAAGTGCTACTTCTTGACGCTTTTCCACTCGACCATGGTAACCCTGGAGAAAATGTTTAAGAATTCAAAACTTAATGCCAAACATCCAGGCGCTTCATCTAGCCAATCTTGGCCGTGAAAGGTGCTACTTCTTGGACTCTTTCCATTCAACCCCTGCCACCCTGGAGGAATTTTTTAATTTTCAAAACCTGAGTCCAGATATCTAGGCGCTTCTTCCAGCCGATCTTGGCTGGGTTAAGTGCTACTTCTTGACGCTTTTACACGCAATCATGGTAACCCTGGAGAAAATGTTTAAGAATTCAAAACTTAATGCCAAACATCCAGGCGCTTCATCTAGCCAATCTTGGCCGTGAAAGGTGCTACTGCTTGGACTCTTTTCCATTCAACCCCTGCCACCCTGGAGGAAATTTTTTAATTTTCAAAGCAAAGTCCAAACATCCAGGCGCTTCATCCAGCTAAACTTGGCTGGGTTAAGTTTTACTTCCTGGACGCTTTTCCACTCGTCCATGGTAACCCTGGAGAAAATTTTTAAGAATTCAAAACTTAATGCCAAACGTCCAGGCGCTTCATCCAGCCGATCTTGGCTAGGTTAAGTGCTACTTCTTGAGCGCTTTTCCACTCGACCATGGTAAGCCTAAAGAAAATTTTTAAGAATTCAAAACTTAATGCCAAACATGTAGGCTTCATCTAACCAATCTTGGCCGTGAAAGGTGCTACTTCTTGAACTCTTTTCAATTCAACCCCTGCCAAACTGGAGGAAATTTTTAAATTTTCAAAGCAAAAGTCCAAACGTCCAGGCGCTTCATCCAGCCGATCTTGGCTGGGTTAAGTGCTACTTCTTGACGCTTTTCCACTTGATCATGGTAACCCTAGAGAAAATTTTTAAGAATTCAAAACTTAATGGCAAACATCCAGGCTTCATCTAGCCAATCTTGGCCGTGAAAGGTGCTACTTCTTGGACTCTTTTCCATTCAACCCCTGCCACCCTGGAGGAAATTTTTTGATTTTCAAAGACTGAGTCCAGAAATCTAGGCGCTTCATCCAGCCGATCTTGGCTGGGTTAAGTGCTACTTCTTGGACGCTTTTGTACTCGACCATGGTAACCCTGGAGAAAATTTTTAAGAATTCAAAACTTAATGCCAAACGTCCAGGCGCTTCATCCAGCCGATCTTGGCTGGGTTAAGTGCTACTTCTTGACGCTTTTCCACTCGACCATGGTAACCCTGGAGAAAATTTTTAAGAATTCAAAACTTAATGCCAAACATCCAGGCTTCATCTAACCAATCTTGGCCGTGAAAGGTGCTACTTCTTGGACTCTTTTCCATTCAACCCCTGCCACCCTGGAGGAAATTTTTAATTTTCAAAGACTGAGTCCAGATATCTAGGCGCTTCATCCAGCCGATCTTGGCTGGGTTAAGTGCAACTTCTTGGGACGCTTTTCCACTCGACCATGCTAATCCTGGAGAAAATTTTTAAGAATTCAAAACTTAATGCCAAACGTCCAGGCGCTTCATCCAGCCGATCTTGGCTGGGTTAAGTGCTACTTCTTAGACGCTTTTCCACTCGACCATGGTATGCCTAGAGAAAATTTTTAAGAATTCAAAACTTAATGCCAAACATCCAGGCTTCATCTAACCAATCTTGGCCGTGAAAGGTACTACTTCTTGGACTCTTTTCCTTTCAACCCCTGCCACCCTGGAGGAAATTTTTTAATTTTCAAAACCTGAGTCCAGATATCTAGGCGCTTCATCCAGCCGAACTTGGCTGGGTTAAGTGCTACTTCTTGGACGCTTTTCCACTCGACCATGGTAACCCTGGAGAAAATGTTTAAGAATACAAAACTTAATGCCAAACATCCAGGCTTCATCTAGCCAATATTGGCTGTGAAAGGTGCTACTTCTTGGACTCTTTTCCATTCAACCCCTGCCACCCTGGAGGAATTTTTTTAATTTTCAAAACTTGAGTCCAGATATCTAGGCGCTTCATCCAGTCGATCTTGACTGGGTTAAGTGCTACTTCTTGACGCTTTACCACTCAACCATGGTAACCCTGGTGAAAAACATCCAGGCTTCATCTAATCAATCTTGGCCGTGAAAGTTGCTACTTCTTGGACTCTTTTCCATTCAACCGCTGCCACCCTGGAGGAAATTTTTAAATTTTGAAAGCAAAAGTCCAAACATCCAGGCGCTTCATCCAGCCGATCTTGGCTGGGTTAAGTGCTACTTCTTGGACGCTTTTCCGCTCGACCATGGTAACCCTGGAGAAAATTTTTAAGAATTCAAAACTTAATGCCAAACATCCAGGCTTCATCTAACCAATCTTGGCCGTGAAAGGTGCTACTTCTTGGACTCTTTTCCATTCAACCCCTGCCACCCTGGAGGAAATTTTTTAATTTTCAAAACCTGAGTCCAGATATCTAGGCGCTTCATCCAGCCGATCTTGGCTGTGTTAAGTGCTACTTCTTGACGCTTTTCCACTCGACCATGGTAACCCTGGAGAAAATTTTTAAGAATTCAAAACTTAATGCCAAACATCCAGGCACTTCATCTAACCAATCTTGGCCGTGAAAAGTGATACTTCTTGGACTCTTTTTCATTCAACCCCTGCCACCCTGAAGGAAATTTTTAAACTTTCAAAACCTGAGTCCAGATATCTAGGCGCTTCATTTAGTCGATCTTGGCTGGGTTAAGTGCGACTTCTTGACGCTTTACTTTACCACTCTACCATGGTAACCCTGAGAAAATTTTTAACAATTCAAAACTTAATGCCAAACATCCCGGCTTCATCTAGCCAATCTTGGCCGTGAAAGGTGCTACTTCTTGAACTCTTTTCCATTCAACCCCTGCCAACCTGGAGGAAATTTTTAAATTTTCAAAGCAAAAGTCCAAACGTCCAGGCGCTTCATCCAGCCGATCTTGGCTGGGTTAAGTGCTACTTCTTGACGCTTTTCACTCGACCATGGTAACCCTGTAAAAATTTTTAAGAATTCAAAACTTAATGCCAAACGTCCAGGCGCTTCATCCAGCCGATCTTGGCTGGGTTAAGTGCTACTTCTTGACGCTTTTCCACTCGATAATGGTAACCCTGGAGAAAATTTTTAAGAATTCAAAACTTAATGCCAAACATCCAGGCTTCATCTAACCAATCTTGGCCGTGAAAGGTGCTACTTCTTGACTCTTTTCCATTCAACCCCTGCCACCCTGGAGAAAATTTTTTAATTTTCAAAGCCTGAGCCCAGATATCAGGCGCTTCATCCAGCCGATCTTGGCTGGGTTAAGTGCTACTTCTTGACGCTTTTCTACTCGACCATGGTAACCCTGTAAAAATTTTTAAGAATTCAAAACTTAATGCCAAACGTCCAGGCGCTTCATCCAGCCGATCTTGGCTGGGTTAAGTGCTACTTCTTGGACGCTTTTCCACTCGATAATGGTACCCCTAGAAAATTTTAAGAATTCAAAACTTAATGCCAAACATCCAGGCTTCATCTAACCAATCTTGGCCGTGAAAGGTGCTACTTCTTGGACTCTTTTCCATTCAACCCCTGCCACCCTGGAGAAAAATTTTTAATTTTCAAAGCCTGAGCCCAGATATCTAGGCGCTTCATCCAGCCGATCTTGGCTGGGTTAAGTGCTACTTCTTGAACGCTTTTCCACTCGACCATGGTAACCCTGGAGAAAATTTTTAAGAATTCAAAACTTAATGCCAAACATCCAGGTGCTTCATCTAGCCAATCTTGGCCATGAAAGGTGCTACTTCTTCGTTTCTTTTCCATTCAACCCCTGCAACCCTGGAGGAATTTTTTTAATTTTCAAAACCTGAGTCCAGATATCTAGGCGCTTCATCCAGCCGATTTTGGTTAGGTTAAGTGCTACTTCTTGGACGCTTTTCCACTCGACCATGGTAACCCTGGAGAAAATTTTTAAGAATTCAAAACTTAATGCCAAATGTCCAGGCGCTTCATCCAGTCGATCTTGGCTGGGTTAAGTTCTACTTCTTGGACGCTTTTCCACTCGACCATGGTAACCCTGGAGAAAATGTTTAAGAATTCAAAACTTAATGCCAAACATCCAGGCGCTTCATCTAGCCAATCTTGGCCGTGAAAGGTGCTACTTCTTGGACTCTTTCCATTCAACCCCTGCCACCCTGGAAGAATTTTTTTAATTTTTCAAACCTGAGTCCAGATATCTAGGCGCTACTTCCAGCCGATCTTGGCTGGGTTAAGTGCTACTTCTTGGACGCTTTTCTACTCGACCATGGTAACCCTGGAGAAAATTTTTAAGAATTCAAAACTTAATGCCAAACGTCCAGGCGCTTCATCCAGCCGATCTTGGCTGGGTTAAGTGCTACTTCTTGGATGCTTTTCAACTCGACCATGGTAACCCTGGAGAAAATTTTTAAGAATTCAAAACTTAATGCCAAACATTCAGGCTTCATCTAACCAAACTTGGCCGTGAAAGGTGCTACTTCTTGAACTCTTTTCAATTCAACCCTGCCAACCTGGACGAAATTTTTGATTTTCAAAGACTGAGTCCAGATATCTAGGCGCTTCATCCAGCCGATCTTGGTTAGGTTAAGTGCTACTTCTTGACGCTTTTCTACTCGACCATGGTAACCCTGGAGAAAATTTTTAAGAATTCAAAACTTAATGCCAAACATCCAGGTGCTTCATCTAGCCAATCTTGGCCATGAAAGGTGCTACTTCTTGGTTTCTTTTCCATTCAACCCCTGCAACCCTGGAGGAATTTTTTTTAATTTTCAAAACCTGAGTCCAGATATCTAGGCGCTTCATCCAGCCGATCTTGGCTGGTTTAAGTGCTACTTCTTGGACGCTGTTCCACTCGACCATGGTAACCCTGGAGAAAATGTTTAAGAATTCAAAACTTAATGCCAAACATCCAGGCTTCATCTAACTAATCTTGGCCGTGAAAGGTGCTACTTCTTGTACTCTTTTCCATTCAACCGCTGCCACCCTGGAGGAAATTTTAAAATTTTCAAAGCAAAGTCCAAACATCCAGGCGCTTCATCCAGCTAAACTTGGCTGGGTTAAGTTCTACTTCTTGGACGCTTTTCCACTCGTCCATGGTAAACCTGGAGAAAATTTTTAAGAATTCAAAACTTAATGCCAAACATCCAGGCTTCATCTAGCCAATGTTGGCTGTGAAAGGTGCTACTTCTTGACTCTTTCATTCAACCCTGCCACCCTGGAAGAATTTTTTTAATTTTCAAAACCTGAGTCCAGATATCTTGGCGCTTCATCCAGTCGATCTTGGCTGGGTTAAGTTCTACTTCTT